>NC_138030.1:66907674-67308696 GCF_964106645.2 Podarcis pityusensis
TGGCTTCACTGGTAGGCCTAGTGAAAGACCAGCTTGAGAACTATGGTAGTAAAACTTTAAACCTCAGATTGTTTTGTCACCTGTTCAAGATGGGTGGGTATAAATAAATGAATAAATAAATAATAATAATAATAATAATAATAATAATAATAATAATATCTTTGTCATTAAGATGATTTCAATGAGTCTGTTCTAACCAAGCACAAGTCTTTATGGTATATCTCTGTGTGCACATCTCCTCCTGTATATTTTCCTAGGCTTTCATCAACTGTGGTTCACAGTGCCATTTGCCGACAGGTGACACTGAACTACAGCACGACCACAGCCTTTTGTGAGCTCCTCTCCACCACCACCAGTCCCATATGACACAACCCACACTATCCAGAAGGACTGCCAATTGTCCAGGGAAATATTGCTCCTGTTCTTTTCCCTGAACCCCTCTGCATTTTGTAAAAAAACCAAACACACCCCAACAAACATCATAGAATAAAGAAGAGTTACCTTGCTTGAGTGTTACTCTAAAAGTATGTTCGCCAGCCAAGTTGTACAGAGAGTCATCTATGGAGCATCCAGCATAAATGTTTGACCATTCAACGCAAGCCCTGCATCCAAATGTGCATGCTTCAACACACTCAGTGTGACGAGGGGCAGGCCTGTAATGTTCTGACTGTTCTGCAGAAATTTGGTCCTGGATGGATGATGAACATAGTCCAGCATGAGAGATTGCAATCTCAGACTTCTGCCTCATCATCATCATTATTATTTTGGTAAAGATCAGTAATTCAGTTGGAACACTGCATATATAAAATGCGGCATCTCGACCAATGGTTAAGGGAAGCCCTAATATTTAATGGGGGGGGGGGATACAGGATGATTTCCAGTGTGAAGTAATGTAAGTCCACTGATTTCAATACGTCTGCTCTAATTTATGTTAGGGTTTTGTTCTCAGCCTTTCAGGACTTAACATCTTTAGTTGCATCAATTTGCATCCTGCTTCAAGAGTGTAAGTTACATCCACTACACCATTAAAACTACATCCCAGAGCTGTCATGCATAGTAGGATTTATTCATAGCTAAGTTTATTTAAATCAAGGCCACTACTTATTTACTTGACATTGAGAACTGCAATTATGTTCTTCATTGACACAATAAGATACCTATTCTCTACCTATTACACCCCAGTTTTAAATCCCCCCAGAATCCTGAAATAAAATACATGATTAAAGTTCTGATTGTAATGGGAATTTGTCTTTCATGAATAACAAATAAATGCTTTATGGTAGCTATAGTGCTTTTATGACTGCTAAATTTATATTTGTACCAGTAGGTCAGTTTTTACACTTTCCTGGGAGTAGGTCTCATTGACCGCAATGTGACTTACTTCTCAGTATATGTGTATAGGACTGAACTGTAAATGTTTTATGGGGGGGCAGATTAAAAATAGCTCACACAACTTCTTTTCTATGTAAAATAACTATTTCTCAAGCAAAAAAAGCGCACACAAAAATCTAATATGGGTTACCCTTCTTTCATTCCGTTGTTCTGCTGACTCAAAGGAGCCTCTTATTATTTTAGACACAGTTTGAGGGACGAAAAGTGGAGTTGACTTGGTAGCAGGTGCCTCTTCAAGGTTGCGAGTGATAACAGATGTCATAGCACTGGTGGATAAACAGAGGGAGAAATGCTGTGTTAGAAGCAGAAATATGTTTAAAAAGATCTGGGTTGCAGTATGGACTTGATCACACATGGAATTCCTTGCAAATTGCTCTATAAATTGTACCTAGGCCACCCAAATGCCTAGGTACAATTTTGACTAGGCAAAAATGACGAGGCAGCCATGACTAGTCATATTTTAAAACAAAACCAAGTTAGTGTCATCTATTTTGGGTGGCCATTTTCAGACTTCAACTTAAAGGCAGTATTTCATGCTCACTGCTCCTAATTTTCTACTAAAGTTAAAAACATAACAAACAAACAATGCACAAGCCACTGACATAGTTTCAATCCCAGCATTGGGATTTAATCAATATCCTAGCTGCTAAAGTGATGGGTTTCTGTCTGGGACACTGCCGCAGAAAGGACACACTTCAAAATATAAGGAAGTCAAAAGCTCTGGTACAATGATATGTTTTCCATGGGGCAATTAGACACAAAGGTATTTCCTATGTCATAGGATCTCTGTTAAAAACGTATCCCTTGTCATGGGTTACTTGTGTGCAATGAGCAAGCACGGTGAAAGGGGTTGTGGGGCATGTTCCATCCTGCCCCCAAGCTGGTGTGTCATTTAGTACAGTGGACAAAAAAACACACAAAAAAAACAAAACAAAACAAAACAAAGGAAACCATTCAGGGGAGAAAATCTTAATTGATCAATCTATCAATCAGTTAAAGCCACAAATCTCAATAACAAAAACATTACGTTGTTATTTCTGGTGCATAGAAATATAGCTAGGATATTTTACCATAGTGGATAGGCTGAGCCTTCAGTCTGCAGTGTGATGTTCACTGGATTAGCTTAGCCTAACTCACTGGCTTATTAGTCACATAAAATAAAATAAAAACTATTGCTATGAATGTGATCAGGTGATGCTACATTATCATTCCTTTGAGTCAGTCAGCTGACATGAGCAATTTGCTTCCAAGCAAACTACTGCTTTTCCACATCCCACAGATTAACTCAGAAGCAAGTCTTACTAAATCCAGTGACTTTGATTCCAAGGGAGGTGGGCATGAAGATTGCATCCTGTGCTGTAAAACACTAGCAGTATATCTACTCAACAGCATTTTAACAAACTATTTTCTCTAAGCTGCTGATAGTCCAATCATATTTACGATGTAGGCATTACATTTCTAACTACATGGCTTCAAAATGCATTAAAAAACAACAACACACACACACGTTCCATTGTTAGTATTTCACGGAAGCAACTGATATTGTCGCCTGGGGGTTGTTTTGCGAACACAGATGGGTGGAAGTGACCTGCCTGGCTGTGAACTGAGAGGTGGTCGGTGTTCCCATGTTGAGAATAATGGGCTTCACACTCTGTGAGGGAAGCCTAAGAACACCTAATCTACTTTATTTGAAAGGCGGATTTGCATTCCTTTTATCTTTCTCTCTCTTCCTCTTGTCGGTGCCTGCAGTGCTGAAGGTACTGTAGAGAACATGCAAGCTGCGCTTCACATGGAGCACTTCAGTCAAGTCAAAATAAATAAATGACACCTTATCACCCACAGGCTTTGTTTTCTGTTCAAGTTTTCTGTTTCAGATAAAGGGCATGACAGCTGCACCCCACACCAAGCTTAGCTAGAACCTTCAGGAATTTTTTATTTCTTTTATTAAGAAAAGGGACAAAAAATATTCTCACAGACAAGCTGAGGGGATGAAAGAAATTACAAATCAACTTGCATTTTAAAATGGCTCATCTGGGCAGAATAGATTAAAAGGAAGTGGCTTTCACTTGATTCACATTTAACAATTTAAACCGTCACCAAACTACAGTTTGTATCTCCAGGCAGAAATAGTGGCATCACTCCCCCACCCTAATCTTTCTCTCAGTACTGTTATTTTTTTTTTAACCCAGTAGTTTACATTTGCCACTGAACTGAATGATCAGTTCTTCCCCACTGAATATAAGAGGGAGCCAATAAATTTAGTGGCAACACAGGTGTCACATATTGTTTTCTACAGAAATCAGCTGCCTGATCCAGCTCTAGCACTTTAATAAGAATGGGTGGAGGAAAGTTACAAGGAACTTCCTAAAGATTCCCAACAGGTCCCTGGTAAGTACAGAGAGCCACAACAAATCATGTGACTGGAGAGAAGGCTCCATACTCGTAAGTATCTGGTCACTGTTCAATGACTGCAACATCAGCAAATGAGGTTCTTGACTGAGAAGAGCAATCAGAGATCAAATGCCATGAGAACATCTTAACGCCCGCTTTTTTCAAGCAATGGCCACTCCCACCATCAGATCAGAGTGATCAAATGATGTGATACTCATCACATCTTCCACTCATTCCTTGTGTTAGGATACTTGCACCACTTCTTAATTAACTACTGAGCAATCAAGGCTAAAGGGGCCAGTCTTCTAACCGATTCTGCCAGACTTATGCATCCATACAAATTCCATAGGCCAACATGCAAAATTGTACGGAGGGATTGGGGAATGTTGGGTAATACTGGAGCAAGTAGGAAGGTTTGACAGGGGAAAAAAATTAGGTAGAAGGTACATGTACCAGCATGTGAGGATAAGTAGAAAGTACAAGGACTGTGAGGACAAGAAAAAAGAATAATGCCCTTCAAAATGGAAGTGTCCTTCCTAACGATTTTTATTTGTGCCATTCTATACAATGTAGCACCAAAGAAAAAGAAAAAAATAAATCTTTTCCCAGCTTTCACCAAAAAGAAAAAAGAAAAACAATTAATCCTCTAAGAATGCATAATCAATCACATTTGTGATCAGCCATGCAAATAATTTACATATGTGAAGTGAAGCTATTTTTATTGGCCTTGCTCATAAGTATTTTAAAAACTGGAATGCAGGTAGTACTATGTATATTTTTCAACAACTTGTCACTGAAATGTAGGCTATATTTTGGACAATGCATTCTATAGCAGCTTTCCAACATTTCTGCTTTAATCTTCAGATTTAGGTTTTCCACAAGTTTTATATGCTCATTCTTCCTCTTGATGTTATGTAGAAAACTGTAATTTTAAGTTTATTCATTTGTTGGCTCACCAAATAATGCAAAAATATGTTGCTTGGTAAGGTTTTGAAATACTTTCTGTTTACACAGTTTATGCCATTCGCTTTAACTTTACTAGTACTCAGATTTTTGTGGTTTTTGTGGGGTTTTTTTTTTATGCCAAAGGCCATTATGAATTCTAATGGGAAGTTTGTCACCCAGATAAACAGACAACAGATACCAATATTGATTTACCTTGCAACACTGTTGTATTGACTGTAAAAGAAAGCCCCAGTATATTTACATGTTAAAGCAACAATTAATAATGTCGTTAGAGATGAGGGGGAAATTGTATAGTATATAAACCTTACAGTACGGTTTCAAAAATCCAATTATAGGATTATTCTGTGCAATCTAATTATCTATGAAAAAGCTTATGTCAAACATTTTAAACATATTTTGTGATCTTCAAGCATTTAAAGCTGATTTTTAATTTAAAGCACTCTCTTTCAACTCTGTCAATCTCAACTTGACACCTCCATAAATTTGATTGGAGTGTTTAACTTTGAAATAAGTCCATTGCACTAGATAATATAAAATAATTAACTCCAGAGATCAAGTACTAATTATAAAATGTATTGCGGGAGAAGGGGGGGAGGGGTGTTCTACCAATTTTCGCTAGGCCTACCTGAAAGACATGAGTTCAGTTTCCTCTCTGCATGGTGGAAGTTCAAGTTTGAAGGTCTTTTCCTTAATGTTCATAGAGACATCAACGTTCACAGGGATATTGGTGACGATTTTGACATTCTCTTGTATTATAGCCTGGAATTCAGGGACAACGATTCCCATCGTCACGAGCATATCTTTGTTCATGCTAAAAATGGGAAAAAACCCAAACAAACCCATTATAGTGATGTTATGGCTACTATACGTTAAAGAGTTCATGAATACTGAGGGCACATTTGTACCACTTGAATGGCATCTTGTCATTTTATGTATCAATGAGTCTATTTACCTGACAGACAATCTGGTTTTCAGTTTCATATCGATGTTAAGCAAGTCAGGCAAACTCAAATGTGATGTCGGCTCGGGACTCATGGATAATTGAACTGTTTAAAAGCAAGCAAATAAAACAAATGCATGCTATAAAATTATTATTATGCAAAATGTGATATATAAAATTGCAATTATTTTGTTTCTATTTTGATATTATTTTGATAAAGGGATAAATTTGCCCTGAGTACTGCTATTTGTCTCACAGTTAATAATGGGGGAAAACTGAAACCCTGGAATGCTTATTTAATCCCCCCCCCCCAGCATATTTTATCCTAAATATATTTGAAACTCAGTCATTTCCAACTCAATGTGCTCAGGAACACATTCTTAGGGATACTTCACGTTACGTTTTTTTGTCCTTATATATTTTTCCTATACCACTTTAATGAGGTGCTACCATTCTCATGGTAAAACCCAAGACCGGGAGTCCTAGGGAGTCAGCTATACAGCTGCAAATGAAACGTTTTAAGTGTGTTGTAAAGAGTAATATACAAATGTGCCTCTAGATGGCGACAGTGAGCTATGGCAAATTTAACGTATTTTTCAAAACTTTTTTTAAAAAAGCATTTTCGTGGCATTTTTTATACGTGTGTAGATACCACCCTAGTTAGTTACTGTGCTTGGTAGTTGATAAATTTCTATTGCCTTACCATTTCCATTGACTGATGTGTGAGTAAAATGAACCAAGTTTATTTGAAGTGGAAGTCCAGTGCATGTAGGCACAACACCGTAGATTTCTGCAGATACGAAATTGTTCTCCCACTGCATGTTTGGATGATTTTTAAGGCCATCTGCAGAATCCTTTATCCAGGGGAGAGGCATTTTGCCATGGAATATCTGCAAAGAAAGTTTGCGCTGATTAAACAAAGAGAACGAGAATATCACATGCTTCATGTCACTGTTCCTTTCATAGGAAAAAGAGGTTGCCAGTGCAATAGTAACTAATGCTGAAAAGTTATAATTGCACCCAATCGAATCCTGAAAGCAATCACGTTCAAGAGCCTAAAGAAGAAGAAGAAGAAAATATAATTTATATCTAAACAACATGCATGTCAAAAGAGGCACCTGCAATGCATCCTGGATCACATCAGGAGTGAGCTCCAAATACGCGATTTCTTGGCGTGCTAATTTGAGATATAGTCCTCCAAAAGTTGGGTCGTGTCCTCCTTTTTTCTGATCGAAGGGCTGTGTGATAAGAAATAGAAATGTACTGAAATTTGTATTGTTTTGTTTGTTTATTATTTTAAGAAATGATGGTGTACCCGTTTTTTTGCAACACATGCGTTTGCAATGTTCAGGGTGGCTTAAAACACTCAAACAAAACAACAGGGAAATCTAATGGCGATTAAACAACCAACAACAACAGAATTAAATTGAAAGTGAAACCAAAATGATTGGGGAGGGGGAATCAGCTACAAAAGAATCCTCATTCTGGCAGGTCAAATGGCTTCTTGAATGAAACAAATAAATAAGCTAGGCTGTGAAAAGGAACGAGAGGCACACCCTGAGTTAGGGAATCTCACGATTTGGGGAAAATTCAACCAGGGCCTTTGGCCAATTAACATTCTGCAGCCTTTAAAATGTGTTTGGGGGTGAATTATTGCTTTGTTGTTTCTGTTTTAACTCTTTATTTGTGCTTTTCTCTTCTATTTTTGTATTGTGAACTGCCCTGAGCTCTTTTCTGAAGGGCGGTGTATAAATCCAATAAATGAATCAATAAATAGATTCAGAAAAGGTAAGCACATCCCAAGCATCTAGCACATCCCAACCAGCCATGCCTTGCTTGGATATGGGTACCAATGGGACACAGAGAAGAGCATCTCTATCAAATTTTATGGACTGGGCATGCTGGTATGGCAGGTATCATGTGCCTAAATGATTTTGGGCCTTAAACAGACATAGCATTTGTAGGAATAACACATTACGAGGTTTATTATGCCGCCCACTTACCAAGTCATGGAGCCTTCCTTCTGCATATGCCCTTTCAAAAAGGCGAGATAGTCCTATACTCTTAACGCCGACCTGTGTTGAAAGGGGGTGTATGAAACAGTTAAAAGGGCTTTCTATGCTTTACATAAATCAGAGCAGTTTCAGAATATTTTAAACAATTAAGAACTATGTTTCAGTCACTTGCATTTAATACATTTATGAAGGCTGGTTGAGCATGAGTTAACTTAAACCATTATAGGCAAAAGTTGTAATTTGTTAACAACAACAACAACAATAATAATAATAATTTATTATTTATACCCCAGCCACTCTGGGCGGCTCCTAACTGAATATTAAAAACACAATGCAGCATTAAACATTAAAAACTTCCCTAAACAGGGCTGCCCTCAGATGTCTTTTAAAAGTAAGATAGTTGCTTATTGCCTTGACATCTGATGGGAGGGCATTCCACAGGGCAGGTGCCACTACCAAGAAGACCCTCTGCCTGGTTTCCTGTAACCTCACTTCTCGCAGTGAGGGAACCGCCAGAAGGCCCTTGGAGCTGGACCTCAGCATCCGGGCTGAATGATGGGGGTGGAGACATCATGTAAGGATGATCTGCCCCCTTCTTATCAAAGCTTAGTGTATGGAATGCTCATGCTATAGAAACAAGCCAGACTCAAATGAATTTTGTAAGAAAATAAATTCAAGGTCTAACAGTACAGGCCTAATGGAATTTATAATGGACAGCATCTGTTACCTCTACAAGATCAGAGGAGACGCCAAGGATGTTCGCCCTGGTTTTGAACATGGTAAACAATGGGAGGATATTTCCTTCTTTGCCTATGCTGACAACCTCAGCTCTCAAACCAGCCATAAGTCGTTCTGAAAAGGGAGATAAAACAACAAGCAATAAGGCCAGTCGGTTCTTCAAACTGCATAATAATACGAATTTAATTTCCTAATTGTTTAATGTGAAAACAGCATCTTATGAAAAAGTGAAGAAACTCCATGTACAAGACCAGCTGCATAACAAAAATAGGCTACTGTGTCTGTGTACTGTGATTTGGGCTTGGCACTCTCTCTACATTTGACCAGTTCTTCTGGAAGGGGGAGAGGGAGCAAGACTTTATAGAACATGTTGGAGGAGAGCACTTCCTATGCATATGGAAGGTCACCGATTCTCTGTTATTTCCAGTTGGTTTTTTTAAAAAAATGTTATCATGACTGGGAAATATCCCCATCCCTGGTTTAAATCAATGGGCAGATTCTAGATGTTTCATGGAATTGTAGATCGAGTTGGAAGAGACCCCAAGGGTCATCTAGTCCCACCCCCTGCAAAGTCCACACCTCATTGGCCAACAATATCTGGAGGAAGCTATGTTGCTTATGCCTCGCCTAAAGAAACACAGAAATGTGACTCTTTTTGTAGTGTGAATAGACACACAAGAAAGATGTTACGACAGACATAGGGCTGTCAAAATGGTAGACCCATGCTCTCCACCCTTCTCTTATAATGCCCAATGTGACTTTTTTTGTGTGTGATTTATTTCCCTCCTCTATATGACTGCATGACATCAAGCAGGGAGTTTCAATATATTCCCCTCAGCTATGCTAGCTTGAATGCAAAAGTGAAATGCAAGCCATTCTGTTGCTGAACTACTTGTTCTCTATGTAGGCTGTCACAAAGCAGTGCTGGGATGCGATGAAAGGGAAAGAATATATTTTATATAGCATTTCACCCTTGCTGGAGCTTACTTGATAATTAACTGTTACTGAAAAAGGAGTGCCATTTGATTTGGCGTTTCAACATGTATTGCTAGACATGTTAAGCTTCCTAAAAGTAATTTGTCGCAGCAATCTGTATCTTAACATCTGTCTTTAACAGGACACCATGCCACCTCTATGAAACTGTTTGCAAAAGTGGCAAATGTCTTTTGGTTTCTTATCATTTTCAGTATGTTATATGTGACTGATGGGAGTTGTGGTCCAGTGGCATCTGGAGGATGCAACATTGGCTACTCCTGCTCTGGAGATACTAATAATAGAATATTAGTAATTTCTAATAGATTTTTCGTGCTATGATATCAATTTAGCTAATATCCAAATATGGTCATCAACAGTTACCAGCAGTTTATGCCACTTTAAGCGCTCTACTTAAATTTATAGTACATGAAAAAAACTGAGCAAGGACTAAGGAGATAAATCTCATTCCTTTAACTTTTAAAATAGTATATGACAATAAAGACAATAAAGAGGGAAGAAAATTTCATATACCATGAAATTATTTTATCTCTTCAAGAGCTCCCTACATACCTCTGTGAAGTAGTAGGTCTGTATATCCTAGTCATGTTCATGGTACTTATTTTTATTATGAAACTGATTTCATGGTCATGTAAAAGTCACGAGGCACAGCAGTAACCTAAGGCACTGTGCAAAAATCTAACTTCGCATTTTCTGAAATTTTCATGAAATATTTGTCATAAGCTTTTCAAGTATACTAATAAGTTACACAACTATTAAATGAGCCTATATTATTTTTATTAAGTTATGTACGGTATTGAGTTTGTTTGTAGGGTGGTTGTTGTAAAAATATTTCCCAAGGGATATGCAGAAAATCTCTAGGATTTTCATGGTTCTTTAAGAATGGAGCCACTTAAATCATATAATGTAAAACTTTGACTTGCCTGAAAATAACATGACATTTGGCCTAGAATACACAAGGTGTGTTTTCTTGTTCCCACTCCAAACAACCAGTAAATGTATCATTGGTATTACATTATTAATAGGAGGATGAAGTAAAAAAAAAAAAACACTGGTACCTTGGCTTTCGAATGTAATCCATTCCGGAAGACTGTCCGAGTTCCGAAACGTTCGAAAACCAAAAACTCAAAACCGAAAACTCAATACAGAAAAATCAATACAGAAGTCGCGTTTCATGTTCGATTTCCGAGGCGTGTTCAAAAACCTATGCATTTACGTCCGGGTTTACGGTGTTCGAAAACTGAAATGTTCGTCAATGGAGACGTTCGAAAACCGAGGTACCACTGTATAACATAGGTTTGTGGCATAAAAAGCCAATGTACCTGTGATGGGACGATGAGCTGCTTGTGTGTAAAATCCTAGTCCCTCAGAGTTTGGTCAAGTTTGCAAACCTCTGTCTGTAACGGAGCCCCTTAAACATGGCTCCGTCAGTCGCTGGCAGATTCCGACAGTGGTTGCTTTCGGAATCGCTTCCAACATAAAAGCTCCTTAACGGAAACACGTCTTCTGGACTCTCTGCGTGACAGTTTCCGGCGAGGAGTGGGTGTCCCTACAGGAGGTCCTGAAACCTCCCCACTGTTTTCGCTGGAAGTGTCTCTGAGCCATCCCTCCAGCTCCCTTTCCCTCAGCCCAGCTCCTCTCCCCCTACTGGTTCCCTCTTCAGCTGCTGAGTCTCTCCCAACCTGTGTGAGCCCTTTCACTTCCCTTCCTTCCGATGGCAGTTCCCTGACATCCACCTCCCCTCCAGGGCCCCCTTCATCCCCTCTCGCCCCCTCCTCTACGGGCGGTGAGGAGGAAAAACCCCGGAATGAACTTCCTTCATCTTCCGATGTCCCGAACACTTCTCTCCACCTGTTGCGGTTCCTGGTCTCGAAGTACTCCTCCTCCTCAGAGTCCATCTCCCCTTCCCCTTCCGATTCCGAGAATCCTTCCAACTCCTCCTCCTCATCGGTGGTCCCAAAGTATTCCCTCCGGAACCTCTCCACAGGCTGAGGTTTCCTTGGGAACCTTTGATGGAACGTTTCTATCAATACCTCGTCATTGATATCTTCTGCCATTACCCAAGTGTTTTCTGACTCCGGTTCTCCTTCCCACGCTACCAAATACTCCACCTGATCCCCCTTCCATCTGGCGTCGAGGATTTCTGCCACATGGCTGCTGCATTCCCTTTCTTCTATGACCGGTCCCCGAGTGGCCATCCCTTCTCATCCCCCCTCATACGGTGACAGTAACGACCTGTGAAATACTGGGTGCAGTTTCATGTGGTTGGGTAACCGGAGCCTGAAAGCCACTGGGTTGACCTGTTGAATGACTTCAAAGGGACCCAATCTCCTGGGTCTTAATTTCTTACAACCTCCTTTGAACGGCAACCCTTGGGTTGACAGCCACACCCTATCTCCCACCCTTATGGTTTCACCTTCCCTTCGGTTCTTGTCTGCCTGCCTCTTGTATTCTTCCTTCGCCCTTTCTAAGTTGAGTTGGAGCTGACGATGGATTGCTTCCATTTCTTCTACAAAATGCTCGGCTGCCGGGACACCCCATCTCTCCCCTTCTCCCCCTGGGAAAGCCCTGGGATGACACCCATAATTAGCCAAGAAGGGGCTCATCCCTGTGGACACATTCTCGGCATTGTTGTAGGCAAATTCCGCCAGCGCCAACTTTTCTACCCAGTCATTCTCTCTGTCATTGACATAACACCTCAGGTATTGCTGGAGGACCCCGTTTGCTCTTTCCGCCTGCCCGTTGGTTTCAGGGTGCCGGGCAGTCGAAAAGTTGACCTCCACCTGCAGTAAGCTCATGAGCTTCCTCCAGAACCTGGACGTAAATTGTTTTCCTCGGTCTGAGACCACCCTCAATGGCACTCCGTGCAACCTAAAAATGTGTTCTACAAATAACTTCGCTGTCTCTTCCGCCGTGACTGCATGCGAGCAGGCTACAAAGTGGCACATCTTTGTTAGTAGGTCTACCACCACCATGATGGCTGTTTTCCCCTTGGACTTCGGCAGATCAGTCATAAAATCTATCGATACTGCCTCCCAAGGTCGTTCTGGGGTTGGTAAGGGTTCTAATAGCCCCGCCGGTGCCCGCCTCTCCCCTTTGGCTCGCTGGCATTGCTCACACCCTCTTACATACTCCCGTACATCTTCCCTCACCTTAGGCCACCAAAATTCCCTGGTGACCAACCACATGGTTTTGTGTTGTCCAAAATGCCCCGCCGTGGGGCTGTCGTGCAACTGCTTGAGTACCCTCCCCCTTAAGTCTCCTTCAGGGATATACAGTGCCCCTTTGTAATACAAAGCTCCATTTCTTTCCTCGAAACCCCCTGGTTCCTCTCCCTCACCCCTAAGACCTCTGAGCTTATTCTGGGCGTATTCATCATTCTCTGTTTCCTCTACCAGTTCTCTTTGTCCCACCAATGCCGCCCCACACACCCAGCGGTCCTCTGGAATGACATGTCTCTCTTCGGGTGCTCCCTCCTCCTCCAAATATTCAGGTTTGCGTGAGAGAGCGTCCGCCCTAATGTTCTCTGGGCCTGGCACGTAACAAATCTCAAAGTTAAATTTGGAGAACTCCTGGGCCCATCTCACTTGCCGTTGGTTGAGCACTCGTGCCGTCCTCCAATACTCTAGGTTCTTGTGGTCAGTGCACACTTGCACCTTATGTTGTGCGCCAATTAGCAGGTGCCTCCATCTCCGGAACGCCTCATGAATGGCTAGTAGTTCTCGGTCATACACCGTGTAGTTCCTCTCGGATTTGTTTAGCTTTCGCGAAAAAAAGGCACACGGTCTCCACTCTGACTCCTCCTTCCCTGGCTGCAGAAGCACCGCCCCAATCGCTCTGTCTGATGCGTCAGTTTCCACTCTCATCGGTTTTTGTAAATCCACATGCAGGAGTTGTTGTTCCGAGGCGAAGGCCCTTTTTAGTTCCTCAAATGCTCGCTCCGCCTCCTCAGTCCAAACGAACTTCTTCTTACTGCTGAGACAGTCCGTAATGGGCGCCGTCAGGTGGGCAAAGTTTCGGATGAACTTACGATAGAAGTTCCCAAATCCTAGGAACCTCTGCACATCCTTCCTTGTTTTGGGTGTTTTCCATTCCAGCACCGCCTGGACCTTGCCGGGATCCATGGCCAATCCCTTGTCTGACAGGCGATACCCCAGGAATTCCACCTCCTTGGTATGAAACTGACACTTCTCCAGTTTCACCCACAGCTGGTTGGCTTGCAGCCTGCTCAACACTTCTCTGACGTCTCTCACATGCTGCTCCTCATTCTCAGAATACACCAACACGTCGTCTAAGAAGGCCACACAATTCTTGTAAAGCAAAGGCCCCAGGACGTGGTTCATAAACGATTGAAAGCACGCGGAGCCTCCTTGTAGGCCGAAGGGCATAACTAAATATTCAAATGCCCCCAAAGGGGTGAACATGGTGGTTTTCCATTCATCCCCCTTCCTTATTCGTATCAGGTTGTACGCCCCCCTTAGGTCCAGTTTAGTAAAAATCTTTCCCTTCCTGACCCTTGTCAAAATGTCGTCAATCCTGGGCATAGGGAAAGCCACTGGTTCTGACACTGCATTTAAGGCCCTGAAGTCACACACAAGCCTCGGCTTGTTCGTGTTTTTTTTATCCACAAAAAACACTGGGCTTTGAAACTGCGCGCGCGCGCGCTGTTCCGATTTCCATCGGCTCTGCCGGCGGGAAAGTTGGCTCTGGAATGTCTGGAATGCGGAACTCCTTCCAACGTTCCCCCTTCCCTTCCCGCCTCTCCAATGCTCTCGCCTCCTGGCGCGCTCCTATGGTCAGCGCTGATTTGGTCAGCTGGTCCATAGACTCCGCCCTGGGCGCCCGGGAAAGTTCGTCTTTCACAGCCGAAGAAAGCCCTTCTTCAAAAAGCATTTGAATGGGTTCCGCCGATAGATCCCACCCCAATTTATGGATCAACATGGTGAATTCAGTCCAGTACTCACGGACAGATCGGCTCCCCTGTTTGCAAGCCATTAACTGTCTGCGGACCACTCCCTGTTCAATATCGCTGGAAAACATCAGATCCATGGCGCGAAAGAACTTCATCGTGTCCTTTAGGACGTCACTATTCGCTGCCATCAGGGGTCTAACCCAGTCTCTCGCCCCCTTTTCAAGATGCCCAATCACGAAAGCCACTCTTGATTCCTCGTCAGGGAATTCATCAAACTGCAGATTGAGGGCATATTGCATCTCTGTCCGAAAGCCATGATAGTCTTTGGGCTCCCCCCCAAACTTCTGCACCAATCCTGGTACCTTTCTGACGAGCTGGGTGTCTTTCCCCTTTTTGTCTGCATCCTGAGCCCTCCTCTCCTCAAGCCTCGCCGTCTGCAGCGCTAGCTGGACCTCCAACACCCGGTACCTTTCTTCCAGGCTTGGACCCGCTCCAGCTCCTGCTTCTCCGGTTCCGGCTGGGTTGCTCATGATGCCTTCTCCTGCACAAGCTGCTCACGAAGACTGTCGGAATGCTGTGATGGGACGATGAGCTGCTTGTGTGTAAAATCCTAGTCCCTCAGAGTTTGGTCAAGTTTGCAAACCTCTGTCTGTAACGGAGCCCCTTAAACATGGCTCCGTCAGTCGCTGGCAGATTCCGACAGTGGTTGCTTTCGGAATCGCTTCCAACATAAAAGCTCCTTAACGGAAACACGTCTTCTGGACTCTCTGCGTGACAGTTTCCGGCGAGGAGTGGGTGTCCCTACAGGAGGTCCTGAAACCTCCCCACTGTTTTCGCTGGAAGTGTCTCTGAGCCATCCCTCCAGCTCCCTTTCCCTCAGCCCAGCTCCTCTCCCCCTACTGGTTCCCTCTTCAGCTGCTGAGTCTCTCCCAACCTGTGTGAGCCCTTTCACTTCCCTTCCTTCCGATGGCAGTTCCCTGACAGTACCATTCCTCCCCTTCCTTAAAATATGAATCAAAATGCTTATAGGTTCTAGTTTAGGGATGAGAGAACATTTTGGTTTTGCAGACTGCGCACCGCCCTGCCCAATGCATACTTTCCTCCCCAGGTCTTTCCCTGTGCTTTTTGAGCTAGTCACATGACAAGACATGGCTGATTTCTTTCTGGTTCTTGAAACAAACAGCTTTTACTCTTGAAACAACAGGTTCATCTTTTTAATATTTTAAGCAACCACTATTATTCTGGGAGGAATAAATAGTATCTGGGGGAAAAACACATGTCTCTTACCACTGTGAAGACCAAAGAAGTAAACCATGCTGTGGCGATAGCTAGGCCGTTGAATCTTGATGCTCAGTACTTTAAGTGCCACTCTGCAGGCAGAAGCCCTGAATAAAGCAAATTAACCAACAATGTTCACATTTACTACTGCTGTTTGCTGTGCACTGCTCCTTTCATAAAGAAATCATTTTTTAAAAAATTATGCTTACATCTCTTGGCAGTCAGGAGCTCTGCAAGTGGCCGCTTCACGTATAAGAGTCAACAGGAAATATTTCACTTCTGACATGGGTGTCTCTGATGCATAATTAGTCATTGCCATCAATGAAGGGAGAGCTGGTAGGGATTCCATATAAACCATGGCAGCACATTTACGAGTTTCGGGATCTATCTTGTTGTCCATGACGATTGGAACAGTAAGTGCTTCCACCTGTGCAACATAGATTGAAAATATAAATTTTGTACTCTTATTTTTCTCCTTCCCACCATGACTTTGGCTCATAGCTCAAAAAGCTTGTACATGCTAAGCAGGCATTTTGGCTCTTCTTCTTTGAACCACGGCAGCCAGCCCCAACTTCCACAGCATACAGTAATCAAATTCAGTGGCTTGCAATATTATGTAAGGGACTTCTGTTACAACAAGATGGAGCTTTTCAAGCAGTTATCTGCAATCTAACTTTCCTGATTCCTGCTTTTCAGAATAACATGCCCAGGCAAGATTTAGACCCTTCTCCTTCTCTGCATTTTGAGAACAGAGCCTCTAAAGGCCTGCTCCTAGAAAAATCTGCCACTTGAGAAAATGCAAAGCGATATTTTCTGTTGTTTTTTTTTGCTTGTGTTTTTGCTTGTACAGAAGAAAGACACATTTGGATTGGATAAAGCACCCATTGGCAACGTGAGTGACTTGCACATCATCTGCTGCCTCAGCTGCTTAAAGCAATATATCACACGCCGTTCTCTCACTGTAAACCCCCCCCCATGAGTTTCAATTCTGTACATAATGGTATACATATCTACACAGACAGGGGCTGAGTCCTCCCCCGCTTGGACATTTATTCCCAACCTATACCTGGTCTTTGAGAAATAATGTATCACCATGATCAATTAGCATTAGGAAAAAAATGATATTCCTAACAGCTCTATAATTTTGTTGGAAAAAACCCACAAGATCCCCACAAAAATGCCATGCCTTCTTACCCGTGCAGGATACTTCTCGACAAGGCCTCTTAGAGCTAAGATGGCAGCGCAAGGATGCAGGGAGTCAGGAGAAGAAATGAGAGCTGCAAAGGTCTTCATGATGGGCTTCTCAATGATGACATGTCCCACATTTGCTAAGGCCTTCAGTACCAGCATTTGTCCATCTACGTCGGATGTACGTTTTGCTTTAATTGCAAAATCATTCAAAGGCTGTTTTAGGGGGAAAGAAGTGGTTTCAAAATTAGTTGCAAAATAGTTGCTTTAAAAAAGATATGATTTGAATCTTGAATTGATACTGGGGACAGCTTTATGAACAGCCTGTGATCTCAAGTTAGACATGAGTAGGTTTGACAGGGTTTGCACATCAGCATCTCCTATGTCTCAATAAACTTGGCCAAGTGCCATATGCATAGCCAGTGCAGGTCTTTCAGAATAGGAGGTCTTGTGAACTTTCAATAGGGCATCCCCTTCAATAGTCTTTCTGAGGCATTCAGCATTAGCTGTAGGTTCTGGACCAACCTAAATAAAGCACCTCACAGAGTGCATTGCAGTAATTCAATATGGATGTTATGAATGCCTGGACTACCATATTAAAGCCATCCCAAAGCAGGAACAGCCAGAAATATTGCACCAGTGAGAAAGATGGATACAGGAGCAACCCCCCCCCCAAAGAAAAGCTCTTTCAGAGGAAGTACAAGCCTATTCAGAACAAGCTGCACCTCCTTGACTAATACAAAGATCAGGACATAATTATCCTTTGGATATCACATTTCTCAAAATATCTCTTTACAAATTTTGGCTGAAAAAACTTAGAAAATGCCGATTTTAGGTTGGAATACGTACATTAAAATGAAATGCATATTTAAAAATGCATTAAATATTTAAATATTATTTATGTGGCTATTTTTTTTATCAAATAATAATGTGGAAGCAGGATGGAAAGGACATAGAAAGTAACGCACGCAGAATTGCCATGGACCAGAAATAGACTGACCTGCCCATGCTTAATGTTAAGATAACCTGGAACAAATGACTAGATATGTGTTGCTATTGCTTTCAGTGAGGAGTGAATGATATTCAGTTTAAACATTTTCAAAGAATTTACAGTAATAATTACAGGTACTTTATAGCAGTATTATATGATTATTTGAATGATCGATTAAACAAATAACATGTAAAGATTCTGAGAACTACTGAGACAAGTATACCATGGTAGTGTAGTGCTAAGAATAATTCCCCCCACCTTATTTTTATTTCAAATTGAAGACAGTAATCCTGAACTCACTGAAACCAGCAGCAAAAAATCTCATTGTTTTCAATGTGTTGCAATTTCCTCTAAAGACTGTGCTCAACACATGCATCTTAACTTGTAAGCTGATAATAATAGGCCAGCTTAAGCACCTTATATTGTTACTCTTTAAATGATGAAATGTCATTGAAACATGGCACAATACCTTGATGTATTTGTCAGGGCAAGTTTCTGAGGAAGAACAGTATTTTTTAAC
This sequence comes from Podarcis pityusensis, assembly GCF_964106645.2. Lineage (NCBI taxonomy): Eukaryota > Metazoa > Chordata > Lepidosauria > Squamata > Lacertidae > Podarcis > Podarcis pityusensis. Next base: position 66,925,999 of record NC_138030.1, read on the forward strand.
AACAGTTCCGTAGGCAAGGCAGGTAAAGCTGCGGTAGAAACTTCTGGGGCCTTTGAGGGCATCTGTCACAATTGCCTATTGAGAGAAAAGTTGGTCTTTGAAACATACAGAAAACAAATTATTCATCTCATTTTAACATATGCATCAATTAAATCAGGTCTGAATGCATTTCAGACTAAACGAGAGAAAATAGCCCAAAGCATAACAATTGCTGGGAGTGTATAAAGTGATTGATAGTGTTCCAAGAGTTTCAAATGTATATCATCTCAGTAATTTTTACAACTGTTTATCCAAGTAAGACAGCATTATTCCTCCTATATTATAAATGTGTGGCTGATACATAATGGGCTTGCCAAGGGAGAAGTAATGGCTCATCATAGCAGAGGTAAAAATTGAACTGGGGAACTCCAGCTCAGTTTCATAGCCCATGAGAACACTAGCCTTCAGGAGGCCAACAATTTCTCAGAGACTTGACTAAATGGGTTGTCTCCAACTAAGTCAAACTCAGAGCAGAACCATTAAATGCACTTCATTTCATCATGATGAACTTGCCCAGTGATTTCAGTGGCTCTATCTGGGTATGACGATAACACCCAATAAAATTAACTTAAGTACAAATAGCATCCTTGATGCCCGCAGCATTTCAGAGACCTGAGTTAAGAGGAACCCATAAGATGGGCCTTCAGAGCTATCAATCATCTGCACTGCAACAATAATAGCCATAGCCATAGGATCTTGGCCTGCTTGCCAAAGGAACTGCCATTTTAAAAGGACCATACATAACCGGTATGCATATAGGTTAGATTTTATTTGCCTCATACTCTCTGACACACACCTTTGTATATTGACCTAGCCTGTATTTCCTCCGCTATGAATTTAAAGTTAAACATTAATAGGTTTTTTTGTCTGGCAGATGTGTGTGGTTACACAGCTCTGTTACCTGATATTGAGGGATAGCCAATGAAATCATACTTAGAATAGACCCACTCCGTGTGGACCAAAATACTTCTGTCTGACTACAGTGGGTCTGCTTTGTGTATCAGTAGCTTTGGATATCACTTATTATTCAGGATTTGTTCGGGTTTAAGTGGCTTGTGGCACTTGGGGAGAGGATGAATATCTGAGGTGATTACCAAACTGGTGTGTTTCAAAAAACTGTTGCCCCCATGGGAATTCTCTCTTCTTGGGACATGGCCAGAGCTGTTCAAAGGCATGGAAAACAAGAACTTAGATCAGGAAGAGCCAACATGGTGCCCTCCATGTTGATGGACTCCAGCTCCTATTAGTCCTAGCCAGCATGGGTGGTGGGAGTTGCAGCCCAGCAACATCTGGAGGATACAATGATGGAACAATTCTAGTCTGAAGTCTTCAAGATGCCTAGGTTGTAGGAACTGTCAAATCTTAAAGTCGCATGCACTTATTCTTGCAAACCCCCCGCCCCGCAAAAAGATCAATTCAGGGAAAGCCAACATCAGCAAACAAAAAACCCCGTAATGCAAGATGTATTTTACCATAGCTGTTTCTAGGATTTCTGGAGATGGAGTGCAGGTATGAAAGAAGGTAACAAATGCCATTGTCGCTTCAATCCTGCTGATTTCTCTCTGATCAAACCTATGTTTCAAGAATCTAAGTGCATCTGGAGTACCAGCAGCAGCAGCTAGTTGTACGATGAGGTGTCTACAAGAAAAGAAGCAGCAATCAAGTCTGAGCTCTGATCACTTTAATTTAGATCTTATTCAATTATGCTTTTCAAGCATGAAAGGCATAACACACTTCCTCTGTTATCTTACCTGAGTGTTGGCTCATTGGCGTGTTTTCTAAAGAGCGAATCTAAATATTTTGTATCGTTCATCTCACGCACAAGTTCGATAACCTGCAGGTATTTAATTGCACCATCTCTTGGAAACTTTGCATTTGGGTGTCCTGCCAAATACTGCAATCTTTCCTCAATCTGTTCGATAGATTTTTTAAAAAAATAAAATAAAAAAGAGAGCATTGTCAGGTATTGTTTAACACCTCAGGCAAAGAACACTGGTATGTTGCAAAGTTCCATTTGCATTACCATTTTTAAAACTTACTTCTCTCTCTACGTTGTTGCTCTTTATCAATGGAATAGGAAGAGGAGGAAGTTCATAATTAAACCTGTAGGTAAGTGAGCCCCATCTCTTCAAGTCAGAAGGGACATGTGGCAAGTGGCCATGCATATCGATGAATACCATTTTAAGCCTAGTGTGGAAAGATCCAATGACATTTAGTGAGCAAATAGTAAATACAGAAAGCTGTTTTTTGTCTCTTGGCTTTGCAATAATAATAATAATAATTTTCCTTTTGCAGCAGAAAAAACAGGACTAAACTAGCAAATATAGTATGTAAATTTAAAATGCTTCTTTACTTGAAGGTGGATCTGACCTTCGGATTATGAAGATTTGCTGAATCTAAACACATAATGGGTAATACTCAATCTTAGTCATATCTGCTGACTTCTACAAACTTTTGCATATTCATTTCAATGGGTGTACTGTTCTTTTAAAGAAACCCTTGTTTATTAATATGAAACACAGTCCTAAAAAAGGGAAGCAGCCATATCAAGTACAAGAGAACTACCCCTACCCCTCAAAAAGAAGACATTCAGGAGAAAATCAGTGCAGCATCCCCAATCCAGATTAGGAGCTTGTTCCAGATTGGGGCATCAGGGCTCCTTTTTCTCCAAAATAAAACCAGGGAAGCTAAGCACATGTTTAAACATGAACTGCTATCACCTGTACTTTGGCCTGAAGAGATTTTTTCACTACTGCACTGTGATTTTCCAGGATTCTCCTATTCACTGGGCTTCCACGCTTTAAATTACTGTATCCTTTTTTTAAAATCAGATTATATTTGTTATGGTTTTTATATGTGTGCATATGTTTCAGATTTATAGCTAACCATGACACTCCAGGGAAATCCATAGGTTTATGAAATGAAATGCTGGTAGATATTGAGACTACTCTTAAGGAGTTTGACTAGGTAATTTGGGATGATGAATTTAGGGTTGCCATTTTTTCATTTTTCATTAGGAAACCAACAAAATGGTTGAGCTTTTTGTTTAGGAACCTAACTCAAAAATAGCGAAAACCCAAAAACCAGTACATGTCAGGAATTTTCCTGACGTATGGCAAGCCTAACGAAGTGATAAATTGAAAAGCATTTGTAAAAAGGGAGCAGTTATACAAAGGTACGGTACCTGGCCTCCATGATGCCTGTTGCTCCACTAAGCTCATTGAATGGTGCAAACTCACGGATTTCCACACCTTCGACCTGCATAATCGTTCTCTCGTTGTCTCCCTTTTGTGCATCCCTAAATCTGTACTTGAATGTAGCTGAGCCTTGGAAAGGTTTGACTTTCTGTATGAAAACAGGCAGCGGCAAATCATATATTAGAATTTTTAACATAATCATAGCAAGTTCAGAAATCATCACACGTAGGATTGCACCCAATGCTGGGTCCATGCAGAGCAGAAACATGGAATGTAATGGGCACACGGCTAATTTATGCCCATTCACTTCAATTGGTCCAATCTGAGGAGAACTTGTTTGGATACAACCAGTGCGTTCAAGGATGTGTATTGCCGGCACCTCTCCTTTTTTGGTTAATAAGTGTGACACTTATAGTAACAACTTCATGGTGAGTACCGGCATGTGTTTTCTAGAAAAAAGCACCGGATACAACCCAATCAATATTATTTTACATTAGCAATCTCTACAGCTGTGTTTGGCAGCTAGCAGACCACAGAATCTATCCAGGCACGTGATGCCCAAAAGATCTCTATTGGATTGCTTGGGGAGGAGAGAGAGAGAGAAGGAGAAAGAAAGGAACAAGATTGTCCTATCAGAAAATAATATTGTTTCTGAGCTCCCCCCACCCCTTCTCACTCTGCTCTCCACCCCACCAGCCATTTTGAAGAAAAAAGGTGGAGAGGAAAAAATGGTGTAAAATATATGTAACATGGCCATCTGGGTCTAGAACCCAACAAGGGGGGGGGGGTCACTGACAAGGGTCCTCTAGACCTCTTTCTCCTCTTCACCTTTACAGCCAACTTGACTGCCTCCCTCTGTGGTTTATGCTTTCCAACTCAGGCATAAATGGCACATGCAAGCAGCTGCATAGTTTGGTTGCAGTGCAATGCAACATTGTGACTGCTCTACATGGAAACCCATGTGTGTCTAACTATATGGTACCAGCAATTTTACCACATCATTGCCCCCACCCCCACCCACCTAGCAGCTTGTGATCGCATGTTAAAACTGCTTGAACAGAATGGCAAATCCTGCAAATGAATGGCTTGCAACAGAGGTCAGCATCCATGCAACTGTCTGCAAATGAACAACCCATCGTGGATCTTCTTGCAAATGTGAACAGGACCACAGATGATATAGTTATATACACACAACCCCCATACTAACCTGTTGACAGGCTTCACATGGAGTAACATGCGACGCACCAAAGATCTTGAAAGCAGCGTTGTCACAGTCGTTTAAGTCCATGGACTTGGTCATGAAGATCTCATCGGCTTTAACAGCATTTTGAACGAGGTATGTTGTGTTGCACCTCCCCCAAATACTATTCTGTAAAACGAATAAATAAATCAGATTGGCAGGTTCATTGAGAGAATATTGGTCTTCTTGTGAAATTGCCTTAAATAACCCTACTCTAACTCCTTTAATGAACCTCTCAGTTTTTCTTATATCCGTCCCCCCCTCCCCTTACACACATTTCTCATCAAAAATTCCAACACAGGTTTCTACTGAAAGATCACTGGCAAACCCCGACGGACTTCAGTGAAGCCATGGCTTGTCCCACTGGGAAGTTCTTTATTCAGTTCCAATTAGGGCTTATTGTATATGAAGGATAATTTGAAAATTTTAATAAAAAATGTGGTGAAATAATTTGATCAGTCAGAATGAAACCTCAAAAGCAAGAGATTTCAGAGTCGGGGCTGGCTCTTTGCCCCTAAAAATCCCATTACACCTAATCTACAACTCACACAATCCTCTGTTAGAATCCTTAGAAGCAGATGTGCCATGAAAGCAGCAATAATTAAGCACCACTGAAGAACTGAGGAACCTTAACTCTCTTTTCTTACATTAGCAGGTTTCACTCAGATCTATAACATCACGACATGATTTTGTATTCATCAGAAGTGCAATATCAGTATATGCACAGAGTTTTTACCAAGTTTGAATACTGTTTTTCAAAGTGTTTCAAGTCTGGAGTGCCTTCCATATGCCTTATGCTCGGCCGTTAGCTAATGAGCAAATTTGCACCCTGCAAATCAGATCAGTCTCACAAACTAGGAACTCAACATTAAATGAAAGGAAGGGGGAAGAGCTTGCACTGGAAGAACATGCCGGCACTTCATGCAGTTCAAAATGTGTGACGTTTGGCCCTTGAAGTATTTCCCACGCTTGCCCCTTCCCAAAACAAGCTTCTTGTGGGTGAGTAACCATAAGTAGGGACATCGCATTGGCCACACAGAACACCTTGGCAAGCTGTGATCACAGTCATTTAAGTCATTAGGCTAGATCATTAAAATCTCATTGCCTACTCCTCCTCAAACTGCTTATCAGGTGATAAAAATGATAATAAGCTACTTAATGCTGATATCATGCAACAAAATAAAAAATAAATTCTAAAACTGTACAGCTAACCCTGGTATCACCTGGTTTGCCTGCATTAAGTCAAAAGGATTTAAATGGAAGGAATTCAAAATTGGCAACAAAATAACAAAGGACCTGGATCAAACCACTCTGAGAAAAAGGCTACAACATTTGGGGCTTTTTGGTTAAGAAAAAGGCAAGTAATTTTTTTTTTTGGGGGGGGGGGCGGCGGCAGCAATGAAAGAGGTATATGCCATTATGCATTGACACGGAAAGAGAGAATTTGTTCTCCCACTTTTATAATATGAGAATCTGAGGCAAAGCTGAATGATGGGAGATTCAGGAGAGACAAAAGGAATAACTTTTTATCCACAGTACATAGGATCAGGTAACAGATGTCACATGCCATTGTCTGATGCCTACTTAGGGCAATGGGAAGTGTGGAGGAAAAAATAGGATGGCTATAAAACTAGGCACAATGTGATACAGGGACAGAATACTGGTCGCAGTTTCCAAACCAATTTCCTAAATTAAATATTACTGTATTAAAGTATTTGTTTTCTAAATTAAAGCAACCCTATTCTAAATTTCATACCAAAAAATTTCATACCAAAAATTTCATACCAAATTTCAAACGTTTTCAAATATCAACATCTGAATCAAAATTGGCTTGATTAATGTAAATACGGGACTGTGAAAGTGAAATTAACTGTAGTCTGTAGTCAGGATTTCAATATGAGCCAAATTACAATTTAACATAGTGTAGTCCTGACATCACTCTATTGCAAGCTTATCCCCAAGGCAGTTTTAACTTGGCCAGATTTATTTTGTAGGAGATTAGGTATTCTAAAGGTAATTTGATCATCTGCAACTGCAAATGGAAATTATGGTGTGTGTGTGTGTGTGTGTGTGTGTGTGTGTGTGGAATGACCACATCATTTGATCATTATGATATAAACCAGAGCTAAGAAGTTTATCTGTTGACTCCAATTCATTCTTTGAATTCAAGTGCATGAGTCTCATTTTAGGGATGGAAGTTTGATTCCTGCTTATTTCTATGGATTTATAATCCATATTGGTCTATTAACTTTGTTGTGGTATTGGAGGAATATGATGTAGTTAATGTCAACAGCGATGTGCTGGTTCAAATATGACCTACAAACTCAGCAAGTAGCCTTAAGTAAGACACATTCTTTCAGTTTATAGCTGCTCCCCACCCACCCGCAAACTATTATATTAGAATAAACTGGCCAGTCTTACAGCTATTGAAAGGACTGCTGATAAAATGTACGTGAAGGTCTTTGAAATTCTCAGGAATAGAGAGAATATGAATAAAAATAGCATATAATCGTAAGTGCCTAGTGTGAAAATAAAAGCCACAGTACTATAAATGCAACGGAAATTAAAAGTTCACCTCTCTTAAGTTGTAGCTTTTCTGGTCTAGCTTCATGGAATATTGCAGGTTGTTCAGAAGACCTTTGAAGACTCCAAGTTTATATTCTGAGAAGTGTCCTGAAGCCATGATGTCATCAACAAAGCCTTTCCTGTGGCGAAATGTAACTATGCCAGGTAAGTCTTCCTCAAACATCTTGGTCAGCTTGGATGACTGCTTGAAGTCCTGCTGTGGCTGGATGCCATTGAGCTCAAGCACTTCAACGCTATGAAGCTGTCACACACACACAAAGAGTAAATTTCATGTTATTTTCCACCTCCCTTTAGAATCCATATAGGTTATTTAAATGGCAGTCTTCAAAACCACACCTTCTCAAAACCACACAAATTAGAGCTTAAATGTTTTCCGCCTAGCATCTATTTTACCACATGTAAACTACACATTCATGTTAATGACAGGACTTCATTACTACATGTGTAAGAATCTTTTTACTGTATCTAAGGCTAGCCATTTGAAATCGGAAGCCTAAAAGAATGCTGAAGTGACGCTAACTAAGCCATTTTATTTTCACTGACTTGACCTTTAAGAGTTTTCAAGAAAACTACAAGTGAAGACAAATGAAGTATGATAATAGAATCCTTCCCCTTTGCCAAGAGGCCAGTTTTGTCCTGGGCTGACAGGCTGATCAGCTAACCAAAGCAGTCTTGCTGCTTCCTCCTGTTCCTTATTACTCTCACTTGCCACCACTCCTATTGCAGCTTCCTGCATCTCTACCATCTGGGGAAAGTTAGCAATGGTACAGACATTCAGGTCTCTGGAATGGAAATGGCGTTGTCTTAGACCCTTTGCTGCAGACACTATCAGAAAGGAAGGAGAAAGTGGATGCAGTGCAAGTGAGTGAGCAAGCAGAGTGGGTCAAGTCTGGTGTGTTGTTATTATTACTGAGAAGGAGGGCTTTGAATATGTTAACCGACTTTGAACCCTACTCTTGTATTATGTCTTGTCTTCAGCCTACAGCAAGCCCACATAATTTCTGACCCAGAAGGGTTTACAAAGCTTTCTCTATGTGTAGCCAGGCTATGATCTGAAGTGAATCTAGGGTAGGATAACAGGGTTACGTCTGGCACCAGGACAGGATGACAGGGAACAATGGGTTCTGCTGCAAACCTATGGGGAAACCCTTTCTCACTCCCCCCCCTGCAATTTCAGTAGGAAAAGGCAGCAAAGGTTTTCATGCTGCATTCGTTATTTTTTAAACAATTTAAATGTCACCAGATTGCTCAAAATATGCAGAGTGGTGCATAGAATATCATTGCGCTCTGCAGGTACTGAAGTAGCTACAAGAAATTTAGAATTGTGAATATTCAATGACATCCCACTTTGTTAGAAAATGCATTAGTCTTTGTTTATTAGTTACAACCATCATTTGATTAAATAATTTTCAAGGCATCACAGTTTGAGAACAATTGAATTGATGCCACAATAAAATAATTGTGCATCTGAAATTACATCCGATTGTCTTTTTGACCACTAAGCAGAATAAATCCTTCAAGCCTGAGTTTGGCTTGAGCTGACGGAGAGTTGCCTGGTAATGTGTGAAAAGGAATTTCGCTCATTGCATAAATAATAATACTATTAGGTAAGGTCTATGCAAGTTGCATGACAAAATTGAATTATTTTCCCCTCAACCTTAAAAACTCACAGAGAAAGTTAACTTTCAAGACTGAAAAAGTTCCCTTACCTGTAGAACTTTACGGTCTGGTGCAATTTGGCCGATGGCAATTTTACATTTTAATTTCAGTCCAGAGCTTCCTGCACCTTTTCCTGGGAGTCTGATTGTATTTTGAAATTCGACTGCATATGTGGCAACATCACCTTCGGTTTCTGGAGGGAGGGAAGTCCAAAGAAATATTATAGGCAACATGTGAAAAATATCACGTCAAATATTTCGAAAAACTGCCAAACAGTTTTCAAAATTGCATACTTCTTTTTTAGATACTTACGTTTTTGTTGCTGACAACCTGAAAGATAAAAAATAAAGTTAAAACAGAGAAAATGCATTTGTTCCATGAATATTTGTACTTCATGTTTTTCTGGGAATACATAGGCATGAAATCTTTGTAAACTGCTTAGAGGTTTTATTTACAGTAAAGCATCTTTCAAATTGTGCCAAAAAAAGAGGTGTTTTTTTTAAAAAAATGTTGTTTTATTCATGCAAACCTTTTAGGTATTTTCCATTTACTGATAAGAATTTTAAGTTCACACTCAGTCACACTCAGAGAAGACCAGACACATTGAAATTAGTGGATGTGACTAAGGTACTGTACTTTTCTGTGTATAAGACTAGGTTTTTTTCCTTTAAAATTATGTTAAGAAAAGGGGGGTCACCTTATACATGGGGCAATTTCCTCCCATTTTCTTAATTTGGAGTCCCCCAAAATACACAGGGGTGTCTTATACTCGGAAAAATACATTATATCCATTGATTTTAATAGGTCTGCTCTGAGACAGACTTAACTGAATACCACCCACTGATTTCAATGGATCTGAGTTGGAATGAGCCAAAATGAACCACATCCCATTATTTGCTATAATAGAGAGCTATGAAACAGTGGTACCTCGGGTTAAGAACTTAATTCGTTCTGGAGGTCCGTTCTTAACCTGAAACTGTTCTTAACCTGAGGTACCACTTTAGCTAATGGGGCCTCCTGCTGCCGCTGCGCCGCCGTCATGCGATTTCTGTTCTCATCCTGAAGGAAAGTTCTTAACCCGAGGTACTATTTCTGGGTCAGCGGAGTCTGTAACCTGAAGTGTCTGTAAACCAAGGTACCATTGTACTGTTTTACATTTGAAATTTCTGTAACACTTCCCCCCCCAGCATTTCTGATAGACAGTACATCTATACTTACCCACAAGGGTCAATGCCAGTGCTAGAATTAAGGCCTTCATCATGGATGAGGAAGGTACAGCTGAATGGGTTGCTGCCACTTTTATAGTGAGGGATATTCGGTCACATGATTATCTTGGACATCTTTTTTGATGAACCAGCATATTTTGGGTACATTATTGATTGACCAAGCAAACAAACATTGCTTGGGTCAGAAAGTGATATTACAAAACCATGGCAGGACTTTGCTCAAATATATGTTTGATGTAAACTAAGAAAGCAAAATTCTAATAAATTATAGTTATGGGAAATAAAATGGTACAGATTTAATAAAAACAGTCACATCTAAACTTAAAAAAGGGGAGCGATGAGTTCAAAGCTATCTGTTTTGCTAGACTGATGTTAGTGCATATCATCAAATATGTTCCTTGGAAGATGCCCAGAGTAGCTGGGGCAACCTAGTAAGATGGCTAGGGCATAAGAAATTTATGATTATGATTAAAAATATTATTCCTGTATCTACACACGCCAGGTTTAAAGTTCAGTAACTTAAATAAAGTATAATACTGGTGTGTGTGTGTGTGTGTCTGGATGCTTTTTGTATATGTCAGAAGTTAAGAACTTCAAATAATTCTGAGAGTTATTACTCATTACATAGGAAGATGCCTTATACCGTAACAGCTGCTTATTGAGCTGAGAAGCAGAGAAAGAAGAAGGTTTCTCCAGCTGCTGATTGATTTAGAATATGAATGGAAGCCCACTGGGTTTCTGAAGCCCTTGAGTCTGAACTTGAGCTTCTATTTATTGGAGGGTCTATCCAGCAGCTGCCTCTCCTCTATAATGATATTATTACATTTACTCAGAGTTGTGTCACCTATCTACAGGAATAATGAAGGCGGTTATTGCCGTGCAAGTTCACCTGAATTCTGCTGAGCGTGTGAACCAGTCAGCTATGCAAAATAAAAAGGAAGCACATTTGCAGTGTATTATCAAGAGTGCCATTCAGCTTCGCAACAGCTATGCTCTGAAAGCATGAAAATTGCACGGATTGTTCAAAGATGGAGCTACTATAGTGCCTCGTTGCTGGAGGTGAATGAGTGGACAGTGAACGAAGGAAGTATAAAGAACATGAGGGGAAGATGCGAAAACATGGAGTAAAACTTTGGGAAACCTCTAAAAATCAATAATTATAATTTGGATTATAATTTGGTCTTTTTTATTTTAGTTTTTTTATTTTAATTGGATTATGATTGGATATATTAATTGGATGTTTTTTATTGGAAAATTAATAAAAATGATTTAAAATAAAAATAAAACATGCGTAGGCAAACTAAGGCCCGGGGGCCAGATCCAGCCCAATCACCTTCTAAATCCAGCCCGCAGACGGTCTGGGAATCAGCGTGTTTCTACATAAGTAAAATGTGTGCTTTTATTTAAAATGCATCTCTGGGTTATTTGTGGGGCATAGGAATTCGTTCATTCTCTCTCCCCCCCATATAGTCCAGCCCCCCCAAGGTCTGAGGGACAGTGGACCAGCCCCCTGCTGAAAAAGTTTGCTGTCCCCTGATCTAAAAGTAGCTAACTCTGTGATACCCCTCTTAGATTTATGGTGACAAGCATCCCTTCAACTGGGGATGGGGACAGGGATAGGCAAATGTCCCATGATGTGTCTCATTCCTCTCTGCTACTGCGATTGAGTGCTGCTCTGTGTGGTGTTCACAGTGTGGCTTGGAGCTCCAGGCACTCCCTCTATTTTGCTCCCGACATGATTCTCCCCACACCAAGATATGCAAAATGTGAGCGCCTACCAACTCCATGCCCTATGGCGTTGTTAATGCAGTGCTTCTCTTCCCATGTTCTTGCCGCACCCTTTGGCTGCTTGTCAGAGGAGAGTTCCTCCCTGGGTAGGACTTGAACCCTTGTCCTTGGAGGGCTGTGTGCGCCTTGCACATGGAGTTGGGGGCTCTGTTATGTGCCTCGAAAACCATCCTTGTGAGTAGCACGAGGGGATTTGAACCCATGTCTATCAGTATGCCTGGGGACTTGCAGTAGAGAAGTTGTTCCTGGATGTACCACTGGGACTGATGGAGGTTTAGCATTGTCTTGCATGTTATGTGTGTGGTGATGCAAGGGAAGATGTGCTTACTGTAACGAGCTCATTGGCTGCTTCTGTCTGAGGTTTCACTGTCAGCACAGTCCCTGATTGGTGGGCACTGGCAGAGTTTCCAGGGACTGTGCTTCTTGTCATTTCCCCACCATTTTGGAATGTTCTCAGATATCGTGGCTTCTCCATTGGATATGGAGGCTTCTCCAACCCTGCAGCAGGGCTATATATCCCATCATGTAATAATAAGTATAGAACTGCTCAGTCAAGGAACTATTATAATGATAATACATAAGTAATTCACAATTTATTTTTTTTAAAAAACGCTTGGAGAACAAAAATGAAGCATGGTTGCTCGTGAATTTATCAAAGAAAGAATGTAGAACTTCACGGTGCTACTGTTTAAAAAACAGCTCAACCGCAATGCACCCAATATGTGAACACAATTGCCCATAATTTCAACACATGAAGGTGAGAGTAAAATAATACATGATGCCTGTATATGCTTATGAGGGTTGTGGTGCAACACAGGTGGATGATTTGGATTTACAAAGTGCTTTCTCCATAAATGAAACATGAATAAACCTGATGAGGATGATCCCTTCTACTATTGTTGTCCTTCTATAGCATATTCTTCTCTCGTAACAGGAGTCTTATTATCTGTTGCTGGATTGCCACCAAGAGCCCCGAAGTCTCCATGTTTTATATTCACATTGTTAAATTATGGTGCAGTGAGACCATTTTCATACTGTTCATATAATGCCAAACAACAAAGCAGGGATTAGGAAAATAACTCTCGAACAAAGAAACAAAATGCTTGCATGGATGCAGATAGTTAAGCACTGAGAGTTTATTTATCCTGTTTCTAAAGAAGGGTTAAAATATTGTCTGTTTTTCATTCACTGTTCCCAGGGCTTATAAAATTCTAATCTCATTGCTTTTGTGGATTAGGATAGGCCCTATCATGAGGCAATGTGAAGCAGCACCTCAGGCAGCAGGTACTGAGAGATGGGGAGTGGGCAGACCATTGTGTGCTACATAGCCTTCCCTGAACCCTCTAAGATTCTTTCTCCTTTATTAGGAGACAGATGGGGAATCCTACCCTGTTGGTTCTCCTCGACCTTCCAGTGCTTTTGACCATGGGGTTCTTCTGGAGGGACTGAAGGAGGTAGAGTTGGAGTTACTGTATTCCAGTGGTTCTGTTCCTACCTGCTGGATTGCTACTGGAAAATAGTATTAGGAGATTGTTGCTCAGCTACATGGCTTTTGGGCCGTGTGGTCCGCAAAGGGTCCATTCCGTCTCCTATGCACTACCACTGGGAGCTCTCATTCAGAGGTTTGGAGTACTGTGTCATCAGTATGTTGAGAGCATGCATTCCCATGTCTCCATTCCATCTGAATCAGGAGGTGCTGTGAAGGTGTTGGACAGGTCTCTGGAGGCAGCGATGGACTGTATGGGGGCCAATAAACTGAAGAGGAATCATCATGATAGCCACGGGGCTATGCCAGCATATCATTCTGACACACAAAGCAGGCCATATGGTAGCCCTGGTGCTGAACAAGGAGTTGTTAGTAGTTGTGGAGGTAGGAATGTCCCCATTCCTAGATCATTTTCTGGTGAAATTTAGATGGATCTAAATCTCTCTGGAAGGGACACGGGTGGCGCTGTGGGTAAAACCTCAGTGCCTAGGACTTGCTGATCGTATGGTCGGCGGTTCGAATCCCCACGGCAGGGTGAGCTCCCATCTTTCGGTCCCAGCTCCTGCCCACCTAGCAGTTCGAAAGCACCCCTAAGTGCAAGTAGATAAATAGGTACCGCTTTATAGCGGGAAGGTAAACGGCGTTTCCGTGTGCTGCGCTGGTGCTGGCTCGCCAGAGCAGCTTCGTCACACTGGCCACATGACCCGGAAGTGTCTTCGGACAGCGCTGGCTCCCGGCCTCTTAAGTGAGATGAGCGCACAACCCTAGAGTCGGACACGACTGGCCCGTACGGGCAGGGGTACCTTTACCTTTAAATCTCTCTGGAAAGGATAGTGTATCAATTAAATTCTCACCCATCATTCTTGCTCCTGAAAAAAGGCCTCCTTTGAACCAGGTGATTGCAACAAGCGTTGCCAATCACAAATATCCCCCTTTTTATGAAGGTGCTCTCAAGTGGATGCTGGCCATCTTCCTTCAGACTCTGCGGGATGAGATGGATAATTGAGACCAATTTGAATCTTCTTGTAGGTACCTGGTTTTGGTACCAAAGCAACTTTGACCATGCTGATAGATGGCCTCTACTAGGAGAGAGACAGGGGGAGTGTGACACTTCTGATTCTCCTTGACCTCTTAGCAGCTTTTGATAACAGGGACCACTGTATCCTTTGGGATTGGCTCTGTAAGTTAGGAGTTCATAGCACGATGCTAGACTGGTTCTGCTCCTACTGACAGGGTCACTTTAAAGAGTTGCACTGGGGGATTTCTACCTGTGCAGGGGGTCTCACAAGGATTCATCTTATTCCACATGCTCATTCATATATAAAGATTCTGAGAAAGGGCATCTGGGGATTCAGGTGAAGTGTCACCAGTGTGTTGATGACACCCAGATGTGCGTCACATTGTCCTTGGTTGACACTGCAGACATGCTCAACCAGTGCCTAAATGCAGTAAGGCATGAGTGAGGGCCAATAGAATTAAGCTTAATATTTTAAAATATTATCAGGCAGTATACACATGTTTTAAATAAAAAGAAATATGTCACTTTGTATCACAAAGTACCAGGTCACCAAGACTCCACTGATAAAATGTGCACAGCGACACTCATTTTTGTGCCAGTACAAATAATAGGTATTAACATTAATCTAAAGGCAATGAAAACCCATCTCCCAGGATTTCAGCAACAACAGGGGCATCCAGTGACCCAGAGTGTGATTCTGTGCATATTTACCTGGAGGGTGAAGGTCTTTTCTGGGTCCAATCAGACATACTACAAGTAAGTGCACTTAGGACTGCAGGCTCAGTAATCTAAACATATGAAAATGAAAAGAAACTGAAGGCAGAGTTTAGTTTTAAATATATATTGTAAAATATGGATAGCATGAATATGCTACAATGCTATATTTTAACAGATAAGGAAAGAATATGTTACATTTATGCAAATGTTTACTCATGTTTGTTTCTTTCCTTTTTTTAAAAAGCCTTCAATAAATAAATTAAAATACATTGTGTTTCAACATATAAACTGCCAAGAAGTCACAGACCTATGCTGAAGAAAGGGAGTGGACAAGTTAGGACAAGAGTTCAACAAACATCTCTGATTTGACATTATCCTAAAAGGCAGCCATCATTCAGGTTGGATTAAACAGTACACAAAGCATACTAGAAAAGAAAGTGCAGAGTATGGATGGGGGAGGAATTAGTTTATGTTTGCAATCAAAGCCAAATTTATCAAATTTGCACTTTCCAAAACAATGTGAGAACAAAAACACAGACATCTTTTGAAATTTGCGCTTATCTGAATTTTGTGATTCAATTCTCCAACAAAACCAAAGTTTACAAAAATTCATGTTTTGGGATAAAATGTGCATGACACTGAATATCTCCAAGAAAATAACATACAAAATGCATTATATCAGGAAACATTGTTTGCAGAAATGTGTACCTTAGTCAAAATTGCATACACAAATGTGTTTATTTGCAGAAATCCACATAAAAAGTTGATGAATTTTCATGAGCATGAAAAAATCCACAAATTGCTGCAGGAATGTGGGGAACTGAATTTAAGATTGGAAATTGTGTGGGGGTGGTAGATTGTTGAAGGAGGGGCTCTGGGTAGAAGGCAGGGAAATATTGGTCTCCTAGAGTGAGAGAGTGGGAGGAGAAAGGAAAGATACCAGCCGAGAGCTGGAAGGGTCTTACTACCTTCTGTGGGTGGTAAGGATTAAGAACTACCTTTAAGAGAGGACTCCGCATTCTATTTTTAAGTTTCTTTCTTGCTGTTTTTTCTGTGTTTTTTAAAATTTACATTAGTTTTCTATATCTTATTGAATCATGAAAAACTTTTAATAAAAATCTTAATGCTGAAAAAAGAAAAGGAAGAAAAATGATAAATTGAAAGAACAGACAGATCCTTCCATCCCCAGGTGCCTGGAAATGAAACCGTTTGCTATAGAGGAATTTTGGCAGATGTTCTTTTTTAGTATTAAAAACTATCTTCTAATTTTGAATTTTGTAGTAACTTACCCTAGGAACCTGACGGAAAGGGTAGGATATAAAATGGTATAATGAACAAAGAAATGGAATTGAATGGACACGCTAGTGCCTTTCACAGAGGCATTGTAGGAAGGAAGGACCCTAGCAGTGCCCATAGCTCTGCCCTATTACTCACAATGCCAGATCTATCAACATAACTGGTAGATTCTAAATCTTAAAATAAAGGCACTGGAAAAGTAAGAAGTCACCCCACTACCATGGTAACCTGTCTCTCAAAGTGGTACAGATCGCCTTTTCTGCAACCCTTTCCCCATTTGGAGGTTCACCTGAAATGCCACCCCCCAGATTAGGTAAAATCCAAAATAGGGAGGAAGTCCAGCAGACACAGTCACAGTGGGTATTGAGGAGAAGTTTTTGCTGTCCTCATTCTTGATCCCATTTCTCTACCTTCCCTGCAGTCTACTCATTTTGGTTGAATGGACCTGGTGTTGGTGACTCAGAACAGAATAGGGATTCTATATTGTGTCAGTGCACTTACACAACCCACTGCCTAACTGTTTCTCTGACTGGGCCAATATGGCAGCATGTGTGATGTTGTCAGGCCCATGCAGAAGGGGGGCAGCCAGGTGCAATTGCCCTGGGCCTCAGAGGACTAAGCTGACCAGCGGACCCCACCAGGAACTGGCTGATTTTTTTGTTTGAGTTTATAACTTTATTCCATCAAGGTTCTTGCCCCAGGCCTCAGACGAGCTCTGCACGGGCTTTGATGTTGTGGATCACACAGACCCAGTGTACCCCTCAGCAGGTGTACTTGTGTACTTAGCACCCCATCTTCTCTTTGAAAGCCAAAATAATTTTGTAATAGCAGGTTGCTTGCTCAATTTTAATTTGCTTATGGATGGGCAAGATGGTAAATGTGAGACTTTGGATTTTTCAGTACTGTTCCAGGTCAGAGTGACTCAACTGATAAGAGAATCAGTGTAAAATATTAAGATAGCTGCACATGCTTATTTACCAGTACAAATAATTGGCATGGACCCAGTGATTGCAAGTAAGACAGCAGAATCATTGCAGGGTATCAAAAACAGCACACTGTGCACCTTTACATGGAAGTAAGTCCTGCTGTGTTCCACCAGTCACACTCAAAAATAAGCATGCGGATGATTATAGACTCCCAGTGTAATCCTATGCACATTTCCTTTGTAGTAGGTCTTACTATCTCCAACCATGCTATGTACATCACAATGTTATGCCTTGTTAGAAGTATGTCCCACTGTGTTTGAAGTTTATTCCCAGGTTAAGACTGCGCCTTTGTAATCTAACCATGGAAGAACTAGAAAGCAGTGTGGATAGAGTTCAGTTTTTTAAATGTGCAGTGTGTTATACAGATAATATACAGATACAAATATGATAATAAGATAATACAAATACGATAATGCCGTTCTATAGCTATAATACAAAAGCTATAGAAAGCACGAACTACACTGCAGAGTACAATTTCTCACTTCTGCATTCTTTACAATTACAGTATCAATAGTTGGTTAGTTGCTGCAGCCATATCTAGACTTTTCTCTTCCCATGTGACTGAGCTCAAATGATGGCTGTTATTATTAGTGTTCAGATGAACCCCTTACAAGCTTATAGCCAACATCTGCTAGGACTGCAGGACTTTGCTTGCTTGTCTGGTCCATAACCTCCATGCATCTTCTAGCCTTACCCTTCAATGTCCAGAAATTGAGTGGGGAATTATCTAGGAGGATGCCAGTGTTCTGTGTTCGGTGGGCATGGTCCTGATGTCCTTTCCACACATTAATATACGCATGAGAGTTGTATTCTGAGGATCCCTATTCTTGTTGCACTCTCTAGTTCACATTGTGTGTGTGTTAGAGATGGACCAACTCTCGTGTTAGGTTAACCCAGAATCACCAGAAGTCTATTCTGAGCCAATCCATGGGATTTGGGAAAGTATAAATAAGTCACAATACTATATTTTAACAGATAAAGAAGGAATGTGTTACATTTATACAATAGCATGATGTCATGTTTACTGCTGATTCTCTCTCTTTTTAAAAAAGCATTCAATTAATAAATTAAAATGCATTGTATTCCACAATGCATTTTAATTTGCACTTCATGCCCAATCCTGTATCAGGCCACAGGGTGTGCTTGCAGTCTGGTGAAGAAGCCCCAGCCTCCACCTTGCTTATAGGTGAATGGACACCCTCAAGCACAGCATGCGGTATGTGGCAACGTGAGGAGTGGAGCAGCTGAGGGCACATGGGCACAAGCTGTTCCCACCCTTTCTCCTCTTTTCAGTGGTTGCATTGGAGAGAGATAATGTAGGGAGATATTCTGTCTTGCAGCCAAGAACAGCTGTTAGCAGCACAGAGGAGGGAGGGCTGAGTGCACAGCAGCCAGGAGAAGGGCTGGTCTGCTGATATAGACCAGAATGGCAGCAGCAGAAACGCACCATGTGAAAACAGCAATTCACAGCCTGTTTCTTGGGCATCGGTTTGAATTTTAACTGTATATAGCAGGCAGCTTTCACGGCTTCCTTTTCTCCATCTCTGGGCTCCTCTCCCCACATTGGATCAAACTTTGTTACAGGAGCTACAATGCACAGCCCCCTGCTAGGGAGCAAGTTATGTGGCCTGCTCTTTAGCAACCTGCCCTGGGCATCAATTATAAATCCAGGCAGTCTATTATAATCCTAGGATCCCACTGACCAGGTTTGCATTGTAGGTCCAGTACCAAAAGTGCCCTGTTTTGGGTACATAAGCCCAGGCATCCTTTTGACTGGCATTTTAGTGTGCCTCCTAACCCCAGGTGTGCTTCAGGCTGTGAGCCCATCAATTTCTCCTGGCCAAGGCATATAATTGCCCAGTTTTATTCTGGTTTACTGGCTGGAGCAGACCTTTGTGCTTGTTGTCCAATTTAGACACACAAAAAACATTGTAGTTTTCCTTTTACGTACACAGTTTTTAAAAACTGTAGTTTGCCTTTTATATATAGGCATGTTTATTGTGTTATACCTTAGTTTGGCCTTTTAAGGACCAATAACATTGTTATGAGCATGGTTTCTTTGACCAATACCTCAAGCGCAGACTGTCACTTTCACCATTTCCATCAGAGTTGACCAACTCATCAGGCGGGGTGAAACACTCGCCTCAGGTGATGGAAGCGCAAGAGGTGGTGCCTCCGTGGGTTCCCAGCCCATCTCACCACTTTCACTGCTGGTGGAGAAGCAACTCAGTTAAGGGAGGCTGTGGTGGCAGCAGGGAAGCACAGAATTTAGCTGCAAAGAGTTGCTGCTGGTGTGTCCTGCCCCTAGGGGTGGAGAGAGACCAGCAGCAAAGCCTTGCAGAACACACAGTAGTCTGGTGCACAGTTGTCATGGTCTGGTTGGATGCAGAGGAATGGTGGAAGGAAGCAACTGGGGAACCAACAAGGGAAGGAGTCTTGGAGCCCAGGAAATGGCGGTGGGACAACAATCACTGTATTTTTTGCTCCATAAGATGCACCAGACCATAAGACGCACCTAGTTTTTAGAGGAGGAAAGGGGGAAAGCCCCGTTTTTGGGGAGGTCAACTCAAAGTTGTTGAGCTTACTTTGCAAAGAGAAAAAATCCTGTTTTTATGGGGTTCAATTCACAGTTCTGCAGCTTCTTTAGGAAAGGAAAGGGAGCCGTTTCTACAGTTTCCAGACAAATAATCTAATCAGCCAGCCACATGTCGCTGGGGAAACAAACAGCCTCCTTCTGCAGAACATTCAACAATGGAGGCCTGGGCAAGGGGGCGGGGCCAGAAAGGGAGCCAGCGATCAACCATACAATCGCTCCATAAGATGCACAGACTTTTTCTCCTAAAAAGTAAGGGGAAATGTCTTATGGTGCGTCTTATAGAGCGAAAAATACGGTAGTTGTCACAAGGAGAAGAAGGACAAGACGGGGAAGATGAGGTGCCAGAAGCTGAGGTAGTAACAGGACTCAGTGAGTTGGGAGAGTCAGTGACAGAGAAAAGTTAAGAAGCAGAAGGTGAAGCAAGCACATGGGAGGAGAGTCAAGAGGCAGAGATGATGTCCCCCTCCTCCCGAAATGCAACAAGCTCCCTTCCCCGCTGTTGTTCTTAATGCACAAGCAACATAATCCACACCAGCCTTTATTAAAAACCTAGGCAGGGTGCAGATTGTGGCTCAATAGGTTTTGCTCTCTGAACACAGATGAAACACTTATTGGTGATGGATACAATAAGTCAGTGTTTGGGTATAGAACCAGTTTAGCCCTGTGCACTTAGCAGCTCCCCTCTTTCGGAAAGCAAAAGTAATTATGTAATAGCTGGTTATGTGTTCAATTTTGATTTGCTTATGGATGGGTGAAATGGTAAATATGATACTTTGGATTTTACGGTACCAGGTCACAGTGACTCAACTGATAAGAGAATCACCATAAAATATTAAGACAGCAGCACACATGGATTTGCCAGTACAAATAATGGTCATGGACACAGTGACTGCAGGTCACAAGCAATAGGACATAATCATTGCAGAATATCAAGGAACAGCATGCTGTGCACTTTTACATGGAAGTAAGCCCAGCTGTGTTCAACCAGACTTACTCAGAAATAAGCATGCAGATGGTTATAGATGCTCAGTGTAATCCTATGCACATTTCTTTGTAGTAAGTCTTCCTAGGAGGCTGGAATATGGAAAATAAACTGATTTGTTTCTGATTTTTTAAAGACACAAACCAATTCACTTTTGGGCCAGTTCAAGAGAACCCAAGAATATTTGCCAATTTCAAGTTGCACATTATTTTTAAGAGTAATTTTAAAAAATGGTCCCAATGTGACAAAATTACACAGAGGAGCTAAGGTTATATCCACTAGGGTTGCCATAAGTCTGGGAAAACGTGGATATGTTCTCTTTTGAGGGGCCAACATGCCCATCTGGGTGGATATTTACATTTTAAAGGGCTTGGGTGGCTTGAGCTACTCTGCACGCCATGGCTGCTGCCAGCCTGTGCCAGGGAAAGAGGGGTATGGGCATGGTGGCCCCATGTACCGACACCCATGCACCTCTTTCCCTGGCTCAGGCTGGTAGCAGCTTGGCTGTTCTCTTTTTTGCTCTTCAAGATATGGCAACCTTAATATTCATATTAGCTAAGAAGGCACGAATCCATGTATTTAGAGTATGCTGATATTTTTACATACAGATTTGCAATGGAGCTACTGGCTGCATTGTGAGAGTTTTCAGTCAAGATATTCCACCATGCACTTGCGAATAGAGATGACCTCTCCATGGAAGTGTATTTGCAGGAGCTCTGTGCACACAGTAGATCTGCACAAGGAGCTGGTTATTGTAGCTGCACTGGTGGACTAATGCAGGCCATGTAAATATTCCTGTTTTGATATTATTTCAACAGGCACGCAGGAACTATCACATACACTGGAATCATTATTGGGTGAAGTATGCAAAGCAATAGCCCCATTCACAGCCTAATCACATGTAGGACACTTTTGAAGTAAAATGGGCTTCCCAAGATTGCGATTCTAGTTTGCAATGAGAGGTCAGGAGACAGTTGAAGTCAGGTTAGATGGGTCTGTAATTCAGTGGTAGCAAGGCATGCTATATTTTTCCTCGTGTGATTAAGGTAGGAGAATGTGGCACAGGATTCAGTAATGAGAGCACAGAAGAAGATGTTGTCTATCATGCTATACAATGCTCATCGGATGTCAACAATTGCAGGAAACAGAGAAGGTGAATGAAGCATTAAAGGAGCCTGGCAAGTCCCAGAATGGGCAAGCAGGGGCTACTAGGTTTCAGGATTTAATGCCAGGAAAGATGTGCATTCTAACATTTTGCTTGGCAACAGCAACAAACAACAACAGCAGGCCCATGTTAGGAAACCGATTAACACCAGGAATAATTTTATAGCTCTGCTCCCTCCCCTGTCCTTTCCACATTAATTGGGAACTCTCCCGCTACAGTAGGTATTAACCTCATTACGGAAACAGGTAATCATGAAGAGAGGTTTCTCTAGAGGGCTGTGTTCATGATCAAGAAGGATGGAGCTCTTACTTTCCATCTAAACCTGATTTTATTCAATTTCACAAAAATCTGGTGGTAAGTAATGAAGGAATCATTTTCTATGAGCTCATTGAAGGGGAGCTATGTGAGACCTTCATAGTTCTTTACATTCAACAGTACACGAGTGAGCCTTTGGGGCACCTTAAAAAAAAAAAGTTTCGAAACACTTGATTTCATTTAGTCTGAATTCAAAGAGTTTAAGCAGAGAAATTGCCTTTACACACATAAAAATGAAGGGTTTTTAAAAGGATCTTTTAGCTAGATGACAGCAAACCTGCATTTTGTAATACCACAGGGGTTCTTTTAATAAGTTGCCGAAAAGTTCCATTTGATGAGGTGAGCCTAGGATTTTTCCCTCTTTCAGACTTATTATAGCCAAGGAGGTGCTAACCTAACACAATGGACAAGGGTGTGTGATTGCAATTCAATAGAGCAGGCTGAGTTAGTACAATGCTAGGAAAAGGGGGTACTTAATGCAAGGAGTGAAAGCGACACAAGAAGTGCGCTTTAAAATAAGCGACACCTGGAGCTGCTAGTGAGTAGACACTTAACACAGCTTCACTACAAACTAAAGGCAAAATGGCCTTAACTTTGATAACCAAACACACTAAAATCACAAATGCAATAATGCTGAAATAAATCATAGCAATATTTTGGAGTCTTGTAGCAAAGCAGAAAATTAACAGAGGGTTAATGTACCATATGTCAAATGCCTCTTCCTTGAATTAGAACATGGATGGAGAACCTCAGACACAGGGATCAAAGTTGCCCGTGCTCTATCTGCTGCATGGCTCTCTCCCCAGGCCACAGGCCTTGCAAGCCCTGATTTGCACCCAAGCGCTTTGGTCTGCCTGGAATGTGCTCTGGAATTCTGATCATGCCTCTTGCCTGTCTGGATGCAGAGAAGAGTGTGTGAGCTTGCGAGGAAGCTGTGCAAAGGTAACATTTGCATTCACTGCTTTGCCCACTTTTGCTGGTTTTGCCACCTCTGCCTCACCATTGCAGAATCTCCAATTGCCCCCAAATGGTGGGCCCATCACAAAAACATTTATGCCACTTATGTCATGCAGAAACGGAATGCAGACGTGCAGGGGAAGGCAGAGATGGCGGAGGCCTGGCCGCTCACAGTGGTGCAACAGGACCTGTAAGGTGGAGAAGAGGTTAGGGCACCAGCTCCTCACTCACGCAGGCACACAAAGGCCCTTCACTGACCATAGAGACTGCATTGCTGGTGTGGAATTGCAGCCTTGTAAACATCTGGTGTGGGTGTGTCCACTGCTGCCGAAGGCTGGCTGATGGACGCTTCATGATTTTGCCATTTATCATCCAAGGCTTCCGCATATAACCAAGCCATTTGGGGGCAGAGTATTGTTACATGCTCCTCTTGGTATCAGCCATTGGGGCAGCTCAGCCAGCCCCACCCTTTCCCCATATTCACTTGGAAGTGCGTGTATATAGGGGGCGCAAGTGGGTACTGATGTAGAATAGAATGTCCCTATTTTCATCTGAAGAATGTTGGAGGGTATGTCACTGGAATGTAGCTCTCAGAAAGTTTCCTAGAAGAGAATGTGGCCCTTGGGCTGAAAAAGTTTTCCACACCTAAACTAGGAAGTCTTAGCTTGGTTAGATATCACCTCCAGTCTGTTAGATGCATGTAGGATATTTGTGTGTTATGGCCTTTGTAATGGGGCATAGAAATAGTCTGCGAAAGGGTGGGTAGCACATATGAGGCCTGTGGATAGAGAAGAATGTCACAGTGTAAGGCACTGACAAATTGAAGTAAAACGAGAGCCTTCCTGCTGGCTCTCTTACTGATATTGCATGCTTGGGCTTCCACAGCCAATGATATCTTTGCATTGCATATGGATGACTGTAGAGAAGACCTTATGCAGGAGACGTCAGAGGCAGGTCTGGCCTGAGAATACAGCACAGAGACTTGGTAGCTTCAGTTGTACAGATGTCACATGTCTATTCCAGGGATGTGATAAATCTGAAACTTAACTCCACCCTTCTGCAGCACATATTGTTTTGTAGCTTGAAGCAAAATGGGAATGTGCCCTGCTAAAGCATTTAGTTTAATGCAGAGTTGCAGTGGAAGGCATGTGGGCTTTCAGTGAGAAATTTGCTCGACATTTGGTCAGAGTCTCTTGTTGCTTTGTTGTTGAACAATTGCTGCTTTGGTTTTGCTGTTTTTTATACAGCCTTGCATATTGTTGGGTTTTATTGTGTTTTTATTGCACCCTACCCTGATCAGCCCTGAGCACTCACTGGAAGGACAGATCCTGAAGCTGAGGCTCCAATACTTTGGCCACCTCATGAGAAGAGAAGACTCCCTGGAAAAGACCCTGATGTTGGGAAAGATAGAGGGCACAAGGAGAAGGGGACAACAGAGGACGAGATGGTTGGACAGTGTTCTCGAAGCTACCAACATGAGTTGACCAAACTGTGGAAGGCAGTGGAAGACAGGAGTGCCTGGCGTGCTCTGGTCCATGGGGTCACAAAGAGTCGGACACGACTAAACGACTAAACAACAAAAAACAACCCTGATCTTGCTTGTTGAAGAAGCTCAGTATAAAAGTGTTCACATTTGTAATAATGTAAACTGCCCTGTTATCCTTGGTTGAAGGGCCATCTAGAAATCAGTCTAACAAACAAACAAACAAACAAACAAACAAACAAACAAACAAACATCTTTCTAGCTATTTCTGGAGCCCATGGGGAAAGTCCATGGCATATTGGGGGATCATTCTCCTTGCACGCAAAAGGTTCCAGATTCAATCTCCAGCAATCTCTGGGTAGGGCTGGGAGCAGGGCCATAGCTAGCAGGTGGTGAGGTGAGCCCCTGCCAGGGGCGCAGATGAGAGGGGGGGTGTGCAAAATCAGCTTTAAAATATGTCCACAAATATCTCTATAAATAAAAATATCGATTATTGCCTCATAAGAAAATGTTTTAAATAGAGGGTGAATTGAATGGGTGGAGGGCAGGGGTTGGAGGAGAGGCGGAAAGAAGAACTAATTTGTCCGTGGGTAGGGGGTGCAATCTGGTCGGTTCTGCTCTGGCTCTGGCTGGGAGAGAACCAATGGCTTGGCAGTTTCCTTTATAAAGTAACACAGAAACTCTATGCTAGAAAAGCATGGTATTCATGCTGAAACCTAGAAAGGCTGGCATGTTATTGAGAGACCGAGAAAATGTATTTCTATTTCCCACAAAGTGTCCTGTGGTTACAGGTTCTTGCCATAACATTCAAAACCTGCACTGTGTCAATTTCTGTAGGTAATTCAGGTGAACTAAATTCTGTACATTTTTGCTGACCTGGTTTATGCTGCCCTGCTTAATACATAGCAATGTCCCTTTTGCCAGTCCACATGACAGTCTCCAATGTTCTGCATGAACCCTTGATCTAAGGCAAGTAAAACTGTTGAAAAATGACAAGAAATAAGGCAAGAGGGAAAGGTGGAGGAGAAAGTGAGATGTGTTAAGTGCTAAATTTCACATAGCACTGGGCAAAGTGCACTGCTGAGGGAAAGTAGTGCTTGTTTCTGTTGTAACTGCTGGAATGATACGGTTTGGAAAGAATGGTATCATTTCATTGAGAATACATCTGATAGTCAGGGATGCATCCTGATTTCATTTTAGCATTCACATTGCAAGCTTTTCCTATACCTAGTTAACACCTTTCTGCATCTGTTTAAGTGCACTAAATACAAAACCAAATGTTCCAAAACATTTGCTTGCCAATAATCGTAAAAACAGTTAAGGCTGCCAGTTGATTAAAAAATGCTATAGTTAAACTGACCATGCTACCTTTTCTTAAATGTACCACTTTTCCCTGCTCATCTTTGTGTATGGAGGTCAGCCTCACCAGTGAGCACATGGAAAGAAACAGAAGGATGGGCTGATGATATAGGAATTCTGTAAAACCCATTATCAGCGAGGCTAGTACCACGTATGCAAGAAAACAACCTGACCACAAAGCTGGTAAAAACCAGTTTAGGAGGAACCCCATGTGATTATTAGAGTGAAAAACAACTCCAGACAAGATACAAGAAGGACTCTGTATGTATGGTAAAAATAATTTGAATGAAGTTGCATTGAAAGGACTGTGATTCAATGACAGACAGTGGAGCAATGGGATGGCAAAAGGTGGCTGGAAAGAGGATAAAACAGCCAAGATGATGCATTTTGCCTATATAGATTGCATTCGAATGGAGAGCTTTTACAGACTCTCCGGCTGTGCCCTGTTACTGAATGAAATCTGACCAGTTGGGACCTTGATGTGATGTGGGAAAGGTTGTAATTCCAGTGAATCACGAAGCATCCTGGCATTCACTCCCATAGATGTTCTAGGATGATGGACTGTAGCTCTCTGCTGCTATCTCTCTGCCATTTTTGTTGAAAGGATCCTGCCAAAGGAAGCAAACAGTTCCTATTACACAGTAGTTTTGAAGGTTTTTTTGCAAGGTCTTTTGCATTAGCAGAAGGGTGAATTTTAATGTTGTACAACAGAAGAATCCAATGCAGCAGTTGCGCTGGTGGAAACTCATTGCAGTAAAATTATTAGAAACCTGCTTATGCATTCTCTTGCACAACAATGTCACACTGGCTCAAAACAGTTCACCAGTGGAACAAGTGTACCACTAAATGACTTCAGCATAGGATACAATCCAGTGCTTTATGCAATAGTTATGAGCAATACACTTGATTATTTTCCCAATGTAAAGTGTGTCCCAAGCATACATGTCTGAGACTGAAACGGCTCTTGCTGTTATTACCCACAGTCAGAGCAATTTTTAAGCAGGTGATTGCTTGGAGAATTAACATCATTTTAAATAATGCATGAATGGTGAATCCTTAGCATCAACATGATCACTGACTTGATCACCAATAACTCCATTTGCCTCCTGGAGGGCTGCTCATACTCCATCCGTCAATTATTTTCCTGGACTGGAACAAGTGCACATACAATTTTGTCTTATGCTCTCTGCTGCTCTTTTGACTTCAGGCAGGAGAGCCTATGGAAATTACAAACCTCATAACATTTCCCATTGTGCTGTACTGTATGAAATCTTCAAACTACAATTTTGCTATAAAAAGAAACCAGCCTGACAGAGAGCGGTACACACAGTGAGATGCCATCACTTCTTTAAGAAAATCTTTGTCCCATGAGCTGTCCCAAATTGAGAGAACAATGTGTATGTGTCATGCTTGTCATACTGAAGACCGGCCAGGAGACTGGTTACTGGATAGATTGACAGATAATAAAAAGAGGTGAAGAAGCTATATACTTTGGCTTCAACTCAGTTGCTTTCTTCATTCATGGAAGGCTCTTTGCTCTAGAGGAGGCTTCTGTAATCAGGGGGAGGAAAGAGAGGTTTATGCAAATTTCCCTCCCTCTTTTCACCTCCCAAACTGTTCCAAGGGATCCTCCATCCCTCTGGAGCAATTTTTTTTTGGAGGGGTGAGTCCAGGGGGCTACATAGGAAAGGGGGGAAATACAGTGGTGCCTCGCAAGACGAAATTAATTCGTTCTGCAAGTTTTTTCATCTTGCGAATTTTTCGTCTTGCGAAGCACGGTTTCCCATAGGAATGCCCTGGGTATTAACGGTTTTAAGAAAAAGGAAACAAACTTGCAAGACGTTTTCGTTTTTCGTCTTGAGAAGCAAGCCCATAGGGAAGTTCGTCTTGCGAAGCAACTAAAAAAATGAAAAACTCTTTCATCTTGTGAGTTTTTCGTCTTGCGAGGCATTCGTCTTGCAAGGTACCACTGTAAGGGGAACTGCCTTCCTCTCTCCTATTTGGGAAAGCTTCCACTGGATCATCTAAGTAGCCTGTTAGAGCTGATATATACAGTACAGTGGTACCTCTGGTTGCGAACGGGATCCGTTCTGGAAGCCCGTTCACAACATGGATAGGACACAACCCGCAGCGGCGTGTCTGCACATGCACAGGTCACGATTTGCCGCTTCTGCGCATGCGCGTGATGTCATTTTGCACATCTGCGCATGCGTGAGCAGCGAAACCTGGAAGTAACCCTTTCCCGTACTTCCAGGTCACTGCGGGACGCAACCTGAAAAAACGTATCATGAAGCAAACGTAACATTAGGTATGACTGCACCTCAGCAAAAGAGATAGCCTCTTTTGCCTGCAGCTTCCCAAAAGACACACAGTGCAAGAGTCCTGAAAGGGAGATGGATGAACTGCAGCAAGAGGCCATGGTGCTTCCTCAGGTCTCCTTTATAAGCACTTTGGGCTGATCTTAGAGCAAACTGTTTAGACCACGTGGCAAAACCCTCCTCCTTCTCTGTTCCTACTTCAAGTGGATTTAGTGCTGGAACACCAACATCAGCCATTCCATAGGCTATGGGCTATTTGGGATGAACATTTGACACCACATACCTTGTATTTCCCCCTTCATGGATCACTGCCTTGTCATGGCGAAGGGGCTTGAATAACTCCAAGAAGCTATGAGTTATGCCGTGCAGGGCCACCCAAGACTGACAGGTCATAGCCAAGAGATTAGACTAAACGTGATCCACCTGGAGAAGGAACTGGCAATCCACTCCAGTATTTTGCCAAGAAAACTCCATGGCCATATAAAAGGAGAAGCTTTGAGAAGAAAGTGAGAGTTTCCAAGGCATGCTCTGGTTCATGGGGTCACGGAGAGTCAAACACAACTAAGATGACTAAATAACAACAACCTTCTATTTTGGGGTGCAATAAATAGAAAATACAATACAACAAGTTCTTAATAGCTGGGCAGTTGTATACAAGAGATCCAAAACATAAGCTGAGTAAGAACCCTTCTGTTGTTATAATAATGCACTTAAAAATTAAGTGGACAATACAATATCCTATCCCTGCCGGCAACCATTCTATTACTAAATTGAACTAATTTCATGACCAAAATGCAAGTATAGTAGATATGATGACATATTTTTCGATTTCAGTGCCACCAAAATGGTTAAAATTCTGTTTCTGGTTATTTTAAATGTGCAGCTGTTATTCCTGGTCTGTAGTTATATCTTCACCTCATATTCCCCTTGAACAGCTTTGCACGGCGATAAAAGTAAATGATTTGAATAGGATGCAAAAGAGTAAACAAACCTTTACCCTGCAATTGTTCTGGGCACCATGAAAGAACAAATAATTCTGACAGGGAGACAGAGAACAGGTCAAAGTGGTCTGATGAAAGTTTGCTTAAAAGCAGAGTTTGCCAACATACCATTTTATTTTATTTTAAAGAAATTCAGGGTGACCCAACAGCATTTACAGGTACAAAGCTAAAGCAATCACTGACTTCATTCGCAGACATAATTCCTGGTTTCTCCAGTACAGGTGTCACTTTGCTGAAAGAAGTACTTTCCTTGCATTTTAGAGCAGGTGGACAGAATTCTGTTTACTTCTGCAGCACATGGCATTTATGGCTGTGCCTTAAAATGTCATCTGAATTCCCTTGAAGTGCCATTGTAATTCCCTGCAACTCCCCTTTATTCCTTTTGTTATGGCAATATTTATATCCCACCTTTCCATAAAGTGCTCAGAACAATTCGCAACAACCATATAACATAAAACCATATAACCATTAAAAAACACAATTTTCAAAGAAAAGGACTAAAGAGCAGTCAAGAGCAGCCAAATATTAACTCATTGGGCTGCCCAAACAAGTCCCAAATCATTTCATAAAAAAACCACATGAACAGAAATCAGCAATGAAGTAGTCACACCAAATTCTTTGGAGAGAGCATTCCACAGCCTAAGGCTCAGAATCTTTCCCACTCCCAGAATCTGCCTCTGTGCCTCAGAAAGGGATTACAGGGGATTTTTTGGGAATCCAAAAAAAGCCCAACTGTTTCCCCCACCCAATTCTTTTGTTATTCTGTTGTTTCTTTCATGCCTGATATCAGAAGGGGGAGAGGTGGAGGAACACCTCTGTACGTGCATGCGTATAGCTAAACAGAAAACAGTGAACTATTCTTCCCTAAGGTTTGAATTTAGTGTTTCCTTTTTCCATGACAAAGCTCTTTGTGTGTATGCATGTTACCATAATAAACACTGAATTCTCTTTGTCATTCTCTCACACATTATGTTACCAGTATTCTAAACGAATATCAAGGAGAAAATTTGTGCTCATGTGTCCTCCCCTTCCTATGCTTGTATTCTCCTAATTCAGGCAAATCCAAATCAGCCATTGTTAACTGTATCCATGAAGGGACTATGGCAGAGGACCCATCCCCTCCACCTCGGACATTCCTACAGTTGTGTGGGGTTCTCCATCATGGAGAGACTGCAGAAATGTTCAACTGAATGTACAGCTGCCCTTCAGATCTTCTCAAGCAATACAAAAAGGTCAAAGGTGGAGAGGCAGCCCCTCCACAGATATAATTAACCAATGCTTGTATAGGGATATATCTTTATATTACAACTGAACCAGCAAATTGTGGTCTGAACATGCACTCCACACAGGGTGGAAAACCATGGTTGGAAGCTGGCAAACTACAAGTCCATTCCTGATCCTCCATGCTGTGGTTTCAAAGATCAGAAATATTGTGTCTGAATTTACTGAAAGCTGGCTTTTTATTTCTCCACACTGATGGATTCCGGGCCTTCTTTTCCCCAAGAGGCACCACTTAAAATAATGCTTTTGTTGAGATATTATTTGATGGAAGGTGCTTAGCTCAGATTCTAAGCTTCTTCTTTTATTGACCTCAGGGGACGCTTTATATGAGAGTCTTTTCTAGAACTCAAGAGTGTTTATTTTCTACTGAAACAGCTGCATTCCCTTTCTGGGCCATCTTTTCCTTTAAAGCTATGTCAGTTCAATGGCTCCTAAGGCTGGTATGTAAGTGTTTATGACAGAGCACCTTTATCCAAACACCGCAGTCCCCAAACACATTAACAGTATCGTCTTATACATGACTGCTCAGAAGTAGGCCCCATTGAGTTCAACGGGGCTTACTTCCAAGTACATAGGTATAGGGTAGCTCCTAACACACTCTGAAGCATATACTGGATTCTCTGTCTCATGTTTGTCTCATAATTCTAATTTGGCTGTATACTTCTTGACTCAGTACATAGTTAAATTGTGGAGCTTGCTCCTGCAATAAAGGCCATTAGTTTGGATAGCTCTAACAGACATTTATTTATTTATTTATTTGACACATTCATGGGGGACAAGGCCATCAATGGCTACTAGTCATGATGGCTGTGTTCTGCCTCCACTGTCAGATGCATTATGCCTCTGAATACTAGTTGCTGGGAATCACAGGTGGGCAGAGTGCTTTTGAACCCATGTCCAACCCAGTGTGGTGTAGTGGTTAAGAGCGGTAGTCTCGTAATCTGGTGAACCGGGTTCGCGTCTCTGCTCCTCCACATGCAGCTGCTGGGTGACCTTGGGCCAGTCACACTTCTCTGAAGTCTCTCAGCCCCACTCACCTCACAGAGTGTTTGCTGTGGGGGAGGAAGGGAAAGGAGAATGTTAGCCGCTTTGAGACTCCTTCGGGTAGTGATAAAGCCGGATATCAAATCCAAACTCCTCCTCCAACTCCTCCTCCTCCTCCTCCTCCTCCTCCTCTTCTTTTTCTTCTTCTTCCAACATGCAGGCTCCCCAAAGACACCTTGTAGAACATTGCGACAATTGGATTACCTTTTCTGGAGAAAGTCAGCAAGGGGCACTTGCCCCTCTTATATTCACAGATTCTTTTCCAATATTTTTTGCTGCCCTCTCTCCAGCTGGGTCTGAGACTTCAAGAAATACAGCAGTGAGGAAAAGCGGCATTGAGGAAGCATTTACAGAGCAGAATTGTTGGGTGCTGGATGGGATAAGAATAGAAACGAGGGAGAAATTTATATCAATTTGCATTTAAAGACAAACATACAGAATTCATGCTTCCTAAAACAGTAAGTACAGGAACTAAAATGCAGCCACTGTTCAAAAGTTACACTTTTCTGAATTTTGCAATGCAGTTCTCCAGCCAAGAGTTGTGTACAAAAATGCATATACTAAAATAAAGTGGGCATAAAGGCACATATATTAGTGAAAAGAATGTGTGTGTACACACACACACACACACACACACACACACACAAAAGCTTTCTGCTAGGGGGAAATTGCTTACAAAAGCATACAGTATATATTAGACAAGATCCCATTCTGTAGATTTAGGAAAAACAACAATTCGTCTTCTCGGGGTCATTTCAAATTTTTGTTATTGTGTTATGAAAGCAACTAAAAAAGACCATTGGTCTTCTCGTATTTAAAGGCAAGACCACCTCCCTGAAAACTGGGGGACAATATTTGGTCCATGTTTGGTTTAGAACTCTCCACCTACAGCCGTTTCTGCTGTTTAGGTTGTTTCACAAGGATTATCCAGCAGATGGCAGTAAAATGATATGGCATGACATCTCAAATGTCACAAGGCTGCAAAGATGGGGAAAAGGTGTACTTGCAAACAAAGGCTCCTTCACTATATGTATTTTAAAGATCTTTCAGTAACTATCTTGAGCTGGCCTTCCTATTTGAAAGAAAAGAAATGCAACAGAGATGGGGAAAGAAGAGAGAAGGTGTGTCATAGGGATGTGTTGAGGTGAGAGTAAATGTGTGCTTTCTGAAAAGAGTCCTTTGTTATGTCTGCTTGAATGTGATATAAAAGAAAATCTGCATGGAACCAGAAATAAAATAGTATATTTATTAATATCCTCAGGGCAAGAGAATCTCTCTTCCTGAAACAAGGGGAGGAAGGAATTATACACATACTCCATAGCCTATTAGTGTTAATGCAAATTATATGTGCAAATCTCTGAATCTCATGAGATAACTCCTGCCACAGAGGCAAGACAACAAATTCTTCCCAGCGCAAACTCACTTAAACTAATCAGACGAACAGATCCATTCTTTTCATGAAAAGATTGCCACATGAAGGGCTATGTGAGCGAGGCAGGCCTTCTAAGGATTACATCTGTAGCTGATTTTCTTGATACTTTATGAAGGGGAGAGGAGAATCTGCTTTGCTAACTGCCTGAGGCAGGAAAGTTTTACAGAAAAGTAGAAAGATGAAAATAGACTGAGCTATACAAACATCTGCGTAGCTGACAAGCCTCTTTTGAAGGGAAATAAAAATACCAGTCATGTGACCCAAATACTCCCTCTGGTCTCCCCCTCTCCATGAATTCACTTCTCTGATGAGAAACCAGAGGGAGTTCTTCCATGAAAAGTGATATCCTTCCTCTTCTTAAATATTCTGGTTGATTCTTGGTCAGATGTTGTAGATTTAATCCCTGGGCAACCCTTATTTGCAGGCCTGTGATTGTTAATTGCTTAAGTCAGAGTCAGTGCAAGACATTAGGTTGCTTAGGCAGGCCAAGCGGCTACCATTCCTACTTCTGACCCTCTTCCTTCCACTACCACCTCATCCACTATCTCCTTAACTCCCCCCCCCAATTTACTCAATCTCCCCCTCCCCAGTACTGCCATCTCTGCACTTTGCATATTGCTAGCTTTGCTCGGAAAAAGGGTCTTTGCTCAGAGCAAGGCACTATGGGTGAGGTCACCCTGGGAACACTGGCGCCCCCATCCAGCACTTTGCTCCACCTCAAACTACAGCTTAAAAAACACTTTGAACATTCATAGCAATTTCAAAGTTTTAAGGCGATTGTGCTATAAAGTTGTGGTTTACAGATGCAGTGCGGCAGATACCGACTGGGCAACCTCACAATGCCTTTCTCAGCAATGCTAGGAATGCATGTACCGCAGTAGCAAGGGTGCATGGGTGGGCAGGCAAGAAGGGAAGAGTAGCAACAGTGGGTGGGTAGGAGGGAGGGAACAGGTGAGTTGCAGACAAGCAGCAGATAAGTGGCAGGCAGGCGGGTTAGTTGGCTGGCTATATGGCCACAACTTTGTTGATTACAAATGTCAGGTGGTTTGACACAGGCATTGGGTGTGTATCACAATATCAGCCACCCTGGTTGAGCGTTAAACAGACTTGACCAAGGTTAAGAGTCAGCCTATGCGTCACATCTGGCTGACTCACCAAAATCACTGAGGGGGTATTTCCTAAGGCCCATGCACCCCTCAGCTGGATATTTGGACATGAAGCATCCATCCAAGCTTCCTTATTGGGATACGCCGTGACAGCAGAGCACAATGGCCACACACCCTGCCTGTGTGGCCTAAGAAGAAGAAGAAGAGAAGAGTTTGGATTTGATATCCCACTTTATCACTACCCGAAGGAGTCTCAAAGCGGCTAACATTCTCCTTTCCCTTCCTCCCCCACCAACAAACACTCTGTGAGGTGAGTGGGGCTGAGAGACTACAAAGAAGTGTGACTGGCCCAAGGTCAGCCAGCAGCTGCATGTGGAGGAGCGGAGATGCGAACCTGGCTCCCCAGATTATGAGTCTACCACTCTTAACCACTACACCACACTGGCCCACCTCAATGCCTTTTCCGCCAAAAAGATGTGACGATTGCTAAGAGGCAAGCAAAACTCTCAGACAGGAAAATTCCTCCCTGGCCTCAAATGTAATCCATAGCAAAGTCCCACAAGGCCATTCCTCCCAAGTATCATAATCCTGAAATTGAGGGTGGAGAATCCAGTGTAGACTGATGACTGGGCCCTGGCATGGCCGTCTTTATATGGCCAGGGAGCGGGGCAGAGATACAAGGTTCCCTCTGAGGTCTGCTCCCAAGCCCTGCCACATCACATGCCCATGATTGGCCAAAGGGCCATGCGGGTATGACCTCTGCAATTGGCACAGCAAGAGGAGGTGGAAGTGCCTTTTCCCACCATGCCAAAGTCCAACCCCCACCATGGCCATGTCAGAGCCACAACAGCTGCACGTGGCATGGTGCAAAGGGGCATTCTGGTAAGTGGGTGGCTAGCTGTGATGGTTGAGCTGATTGACTCATTCCAACTCATGAAAGGGCCAGCCCAGACAGTTGCAGGTACCCATTGGTTGCTAACAGATGGAAATGAAGTAGTAACCAAGTTAGTTTTGTTGTTCTTATTAGACTTCTTTATGCCTCTTTGTTACTGATCTGCATCTTGTGGCTTCACATCATAAGCAATTCCTCAAGTACTGCATTGCTTTGGCTGTTCCCCCCAAACAACTACCCCCCCCCACTATTCTTCTTGAAGCAGGAACTGAGTCCTGAATCCTAAACACACTTACCTGGAAGTAAGTGCCTTTGAATTCAATGAGATCTATGATTGACTATACATGCATAGGATATTTTCCCCCTTTTCTGAAGTCCAGATGAAACTTTGAAACAGAATACATTTCTCTTCTTCTTTAAAACACAGTGAAAAGCTGTTGCAGCATTGCTGCAATAATTTGTTTTGCCAAGGGGAACAAGGAGTTTGTTGACAGTGGTTGGCAGAAGCTGAAAGCTGGATTCAACAACACAAATGCAGCAATTTTATTATTAGAAAATCGTCTTCAGTTTGGAAGGCCATTCTATTATATTCTTGTTGGCAACAACAAGAATACCTTGTTAATTTGACTTGCAGATTTGCCTTGATAGTTAATTGCATTGCAATTTATTTATTTTAAAATGTGTATTCTGCTTTTCATTTAAAGTAAGTCCTGGCACAGATTGGAAGAAAATCCTAAAGCAATAAACAAAACAAAACCAATGTATCTGCAAGGGGGGGGGGGACCCATTCCATTTCCTATTCTATTCATGCTTACTCAAAAAATAAGCCAGTTACCTGGATTCAAACCTTTGACTAGGCTATCTTCCTCCAGTGCAGCAGTTTGCTCACTGTGCTGCCAGTTGCATATCACTTTGAGTAGTGCTCAAATGGTTGCAGCTGTTGGTGTGCAACTACCAAGAAATGCAGGTTACTATGCATATAAAAATTTATTTTTTTAAGGCTGTGTTTTTCAAAAACCTGAGAAGGATGAAACAGGCTAATAAATGGACACATGTGAAAGTGGCATGGACCATATGTTCATCCATATGTCCTGCACAAGCTACAACAGGAGCCCCCAAATTTATTTAACCAGGGTGCTTACAAAACCAGAGCTAATGTTAGAATAGTGGGGTGCATCTGAACATAAATCAGCTTCAGAAGTGGTACCGCCAACCATTTGGGATGGATCCAAGCAGTGCTCTTTTTCTAGAAAAAAAGAGGGACTGGAACTCCCCATGAACCCCTCCCTTGTTCTTTTACAATGGCAATGGTGCCCACCTGAGAGGTGCCAGAACTGTGTTCTGATGAGTTCTGGCTGAAAAAAAGCCCTGGATCCAAGTATATATGGGAAGCATGTTGAACTAGTGTCAAAGAAGAATAGTTAGGTAGCCTAGATAATAGGTTTGCTTCTCTTTGTTTTATTATGTGACTACCTGATAGAGCTCTGGACTGCCTGCCTGCTTTCAAATTGTTCCTGTCTAACCCTCCATTGTATCTTATATGACCCAACATCCACCACTTCCATTTCATGTTTCAGTTGACTGTGATCTGATGATAAAGGCACTGGGGAACCAGACAGTGTAAATCTGACGATAAGATAGTGAGGCTGATGCTAGAAAATTGCCACCGATTGACATAAGACAAAAGAGGGGGGGAAACATCAGGAAGCAAAGAACTTTTGAACTCATTTAAACAAATATGTAATAGAGACATATCTTTCTTACAAGAATAGATTTTGCTAGTGCCAAGCCAAAACATCTAAAAGCTAATAACTAAACAGAGGCACCCAGCACTCGTCTGCTGTGAGAATTGATCTTTGAAGCACGACGCCCCTGCCTTTCCCAAAACAATAGACAGGCAGTGTCCTTTCAACTACTGTGGATAAAGACTTACATCCAGTTTTCTTTTATTGCTCCAGTGGTGCACTCAGAGAGGAGGATCCCATTGTGTCTGTATGCTGGGTTATTGCTACACCAGGCTAATTCAACATAACAGTTATGTTCCTATACTCTTCTTCTTTCTTCTTCTTTGGAGATCACTTGCAGCCAAGTAAGATTGTCTTCCATAAATGTGGTTTTAACAGTGAGTCCGTAAGTGACTGTGGAGGCCAATTCTGGATCCACACGTCCTTCCACAGTGGGGACTCCCGATGGGAGTTGATCATGATGAGAGTTTGCCAAGTGTGCCTTCCTCTTAGCACATTTCTCCCTTGCGTCTTGAGTTCGAGTGCTTGCAAAGTCCATGACACCTTTGGTAAAGGCTGTTCTCCAATTGGAGCACTCACAGGCCAGTGTTTCCCTGTTGTCGGTGTTTATACTACATTTTTAAAGATTTGCCTTGAGAGAGTCTTTAAACCTGTTTTGTACTTGCCATTTCTATGAGGCTGGGGTTTGGTGTGGCACCTCTTTAGCCAACAGAAAGTGATGGAGGAGGAGGAAGACCACCAGAGAGTTCCTCTGGAGTGAAATGGTGTCTCTTTGGGACCCTAGTTGGTAATATGACAATCACCTCTTTTACACTCAAATTGGGTTTAAAATTTAAAGACAAAGTAAAAACCTTATCTTCCTAGCCATTGGGATCCTGATAAATGAGAGTAAGTTACCTGAAATGTCCAGTAATCCTACCTCTTCCTGAGATAGCAACGGAGGGTAAAAATTAACATTCAGCTGAAGCAACACTCCTGGGGAATTTCTAGGCAGGAAGGAGCCTTAAGGCATGATTTCTCAATTTAGAAGGTGATTTTTCCAGAGGAGCACAGGACATTAGGGAGCAAGTTGTGGAGAACAATAGACCTGCCAGGGGTTATTGCTTGAGACGAGATCTGCCTTGAGGTAATAGCAGAGCTGCCTCTCCTCCGCCATTTATTACTGGAATGAAACCTCATTCAGCTGATGCAGGCTACCCTTGTCAAAATTAATCAGAATTCACTTGATTTCATAATAGGGTTCTGAAAACTCAATCATTATTCATCTACCTTTCCTTTTCTTTTGTCTGTGTCACTTTTTGGTGTTTTGACACTTGTGGCAAGCATTCCCTTCTAGCAAAGTACTCAGTCACCTATCATCCTTGTGCTCACTTATGCACTCCTAGTCTAGACTTGGACCCTGCATGGTGTAAGACTGCGTCATCCATATGCAGGTTGTAGTGACTGCAGTAGTGATCAGTGTGGCAGAATGGGGTGGAGTGGGCTTCCCAATGCAGAGGTCAAGGCAAGGCAAGGGGGAGCAAGGCAAGACAGTGGGGGAGGTTGGCGTGGTGTAGCTGCAGTAGCAGAAGCAACCCAATGCTCCTTCCACTGTGATGACACCACACCAACTTCTTTGTAACCTTGTTCCTACCCTCTTGGTTACTAGCAGTGACCTCCATGTTGGGAAGCCCGGTAAGCAGCACTGCCCCCCCCCAGCTACAACTGTGTGACTGTATCTGTTGGATGGTTCTTATGTATACCCTTACTGGAGTGCCACAATTGAGTGCACAGTAAATCACAATCATATCCTCTGTTGTGCCTGTGTGGCAGAGAGGGAAGATTTGGGAGAGGTTCAACCAGGGGGGTCTCCATTGATTTATTTGGAAATATTTTAACATACACCCAGTGGCGTGGCGTGGTGTGGCGGGGGAACAGGGCGTTGCCCCAGGCGCAAAATTTGTTAGGGGCACAAAATTTCAACACCTGGTGTTGCCTCAGTACAGCTGCACGCTTCAGTCACCAGGCTCTGTTGAAAACAGCTTCTCCACGCGAACTAGGAAGTGACTGCGCCAGACAATGGAATGAATTTTCGTTTCTTATCTCTGCAGCTGTAATGCCCTGGGTGATGCAGACACCTAAGGCAGTTGAATGTGCATGCGTATTCCATCTGTTTCCCTTCCTCAGAGCTGCCCTGGATGCTGGCAACCCATGCTATGCCACTGCATACACCCACCTGTTTACCATTATGCTGCTGTTAGGGGTGGGGCTGACTTCTGAGTAAACTTTCTGTAGAGCATCTACTTTTCCTCAGCCACGCCAGTGGTAGTCTCCTGTCAGTGCAAAGGTATTGCTACATCAATATTTCCTTTTTGCTGGCTTAGTGTCG
Organism: Podarcis pityusensis; assembly: GCF_964106645.2. Taxonomy (NCBI): domain Eukaryota; kingdom Metazoa; phylum Chordata; class Lepidosauria; order Squamata; family Lacertidae; genus Podarcis; species Podarcis pityusensis. The sequence goes on from NC_138030.1 coordinate 66,965,281, forward strand.
TGGTCCACTGAAGCCAGAAGGTATATGAAAGATCCTATCCCACCCAATGATTCTATGATTCAATAAGTATGCTTATAATATTTTAGTAAGTCATGATTTTAAAAGCAGAAACTCGGTGAAGGAAAAGATACGTTACTTGAAATAAAATCCTTCATTTATGGAGGTTCTGATGCAAAGGCTCCCTTCTAGTTAGCTTTATCATCAGCTCTAATAGGACACTTGTCTCCAGAGACTATGGTTACCGTGGTTCCAGATGGCCTTCAGAATTCTCCGAAGATTTGCTGCCGTGATAAATGACAGATGTGGGAGCTGTAATTTGGCTTTTAGGTCCAATAACGTTAGTCATGGTGAAATCCCAGTAAACTAAATTGCTAGTTATCATGAGACAGCGGTAAAGAATTACAAAGTCTTTCTTTTAATACTGAAACAAGGAACCTCAACAGAATGAAGGAAACCAAATTACCCTTTCCTATAACTTCCTCTGCTTTTAAACCTACTTCAAACTGTTTATAAGAATTTTGCAACAGAATTGACGATCGAGGCAATGCCACAAAACAGATTTGGCAAATGAGGGGAAAATATTATTATGTTATGAGTTTTAAAAACTGGAAAGCAAAAACACCATGACTATATTGTTCTTTAGCCAGTGTGGTGTAGTGGTTAAGAGCGGTAGTCTCGTAATTTGGGGAACCGGGTTCGCGTCTCCGCTCCTCCACATGCAGCTGCTGGGTGACCGTGGGCCAGTCACACTTCTTTGAAGTCTCTCAGCCCCACTCACCTCACAGAGTGTTTGTTGTGGGGGAGGAAGGGAAAGGTGAATGTTAGCCGCTTTGAGACTCCTTAAAGGGAGTGAAAGGCGGGATATCAAATCCAAACTCCTCCTCCTCCTCCTCCTCTTCTTCTTCTTCTTCTTCTTCTTCTTCTTCTTCTTCTTCTTCTTTATGGAGTTTCATTTTGCATATAGAATTGTGAAGAAATAGCAAGGTGGTTATCAGTTTGGTTGCTATTTCCCCCCCCCCCCCAAAATGACAACAGGACGTTAGTCACTCTGTGTTTTGCATTTAGATTTGAACTGGTGCAGATTGAAATAGCACTAAATACATTATATGAGTGGGTGGTTATCAGGAGCTGCACCTCTACAGCTTTCCCTTAGCTCTATGGCCCAACCCAGGCCCAGATTAAAGCTAGGAAGGCCTGAGCTAGGAGAATTTGGGAGGCCCAAACTTAATAGCATCTGATCATGAGAAACAAAACCTTGTTCTCTTCTTTACTGTTACTAACCAACTGGGCCTAGATAGTATGATCTGCCTGTTAAAAAAAACAGATTGCAAGAGGCCAAAACCCCCCTCCCCTTAGATTATGAGGCCATGGTCTGCAGTTTGCTCAGCCCATATGTAAATCTGGCACTGTCCTAATCCACCCGAATCCCTTGGTGGTGGTGTCTTGAGTTGGCTTGCAACAATAACATCCGAAAACCACAGATCATTTTTGTTATGCCAACTCCAATACCCTAACAACTGGCATGGCAGATAATAGGATCAAGTCTTAAAAATCATGCTAGTTTTTCGACTATAAAGTCACTAGCCATACATTAGTGAATCCATGTGATATTTATGTCTCAAAGGATGGCATCTCAGACCAACATATTGTTGACAATATTCACAAAGCAGTGGCAAAGGGAATGGGGTCAAAGGTCTCAACTAGAAGATGTGTTGAAGATCTAATTAGTCCAAAGCTTTGCAAAGATGGTGGCTTTGAAGACAGCTTGCTGAAATCTAGGCTCATAGACTTTCCCCATTACTGCAAAACATTTTCATGCTGTGTCTACAAGGCAATTGTGTCCGATTCAGTAGCTTCTAATACCCTCATCTCTCTTGGAAGTGTTGCATACAAATCATCTATTAAAAAGGTAGAATATGTGATATCACTGGAGTTTCTTTTAAGCTTCAGTCCTATGCCTTTTCAATTTTGCTTAGCTTCAGGGGAGATATCCCTTCAAACTGCAATCATGTAATGCATCTCTCATTTCCCCAATAATTCATAAATCTGCTTTCCTCCACTACCACCAGTGCTTTTCTTTTTGTGTTGTCGTGTGCAAATAAAGACCATGTGTTTCTAAATGAGATAATTCTGCAGTCTTTGATTTTGGATATAATTCCAGATCCCAGCCCCCTCACCAAGACACTAGGGGTGTGTGTGTGTGTGTGTGTGTGTGTGTGTGTGTAGGAACTAAAGCTAGTTATAATGTGACTATATGAGCCCTTGATTGAGGGAGACATAGTGTTAATATGTTGTATGGAGAAGTGGGACTTTGCTCCTGACCTTGTTCCCATGGCTGGAACAAAGCTCATCTGCAATGCATGGACTTTGATTGCACAGAGAGAGCCTATGCTTATGCAGTCTTTGAGATCAGCAAGGCAGCCGTTGCCTAAGTGAAGTAGCCATCCCTCTTTTCCTTGCAGTGATTTGGGTAATGCTCTCTTTCCCACAAGACTTTACAGCACAGTCCTAAGCATATCTACTCACAAGTAATTCCTATTGAATTCAGTGAGACAGAGAGGTAAGCAGGGTTAGGTAAAGGGATCCCTGACCGTTAGGTCCAGTTGCGGATGACTCTGGGGTTGCGGCGTTCATCTGGCTTTATTGGCTGAGGGAGCCGGCATACAGCTTCCGGGTCATGTGGTCAGCATGACTAAGCCACTTCTGGTGAACCAGACCAGTGCACAGAAATGCCGTTTAGCTTTCTGCCAGAGTAGTACCTATTTATCTACTTGTACTTTGATGTGCTTTCAAACTGCTAGGTTGGCAGGAGCAGGGACCAAGCAATGGGAGCTCACCCTGTCGCGGGGATTTGAACCGCAACCTTCTGATCAGCAAGCCCTAGGCTCTGTGGTTTAGACCACAGCGCCACCCGCGTCCCAAGCAGGGTTAGGATAGCAGAATTTGGGACTCAGCAGCATCCCTAACCTACGCTCCCCTACCTGCACTGTAATGTTCAGGAAAGGAGCAATACCCATGGAGAAGCACCTAGAACAGGGGTTGTCAACCTGGTCCCTATTGCCCACTAGTGGGCATTTCAGGATTTTAGGTGGGCGGTAGGAGGTTCTAGGGCACAAGCAGAATCCTCCTTCCATCAAGCACTGGTGGGCGGTAAGGAAATTTTACCATCAAGAAAGATGTATTAGTGCATGGTAGGTATAAAAAGGTTGACTACCCCGACTTAGAGTCTAACCATGACTTTTCCTGTGGCTAACAATGTGCCATGCCTTTATTCTTGGGAAGTGGGACAAAGAGTGCATCGCACAGCATCTGTGGAGGGAAAGGTCAACATTATGTTTTCAAAGCACGATACGACCCAGCAATTCCTGTTAGGTTAACTTCTTTTTGTGACTTGGAAAATTCAAGTTACATTGCACTATTAAACTTTGCATCATGGAATTAGCATGCATTTAAGCCTCTGTGAATGTTAACAAAAGTGTTTAGGGACAGCGGGAATAGAGAACAGAAGGCGGGGAAGGAACGAGGATCCATGTAGAGCAAAGGTCCTACACTCTGGCTAAGGGATATTTTCTAGTTTAAAAGCATTTTGCATCGCCTGCCCATGTGGAAGCTAGAAGCTGGTCTTTGAAAAAAAAATAATAATTTAATTCAGATTATCAGGATTCCCTGAGGGATAGCTACCAGAATCTGTGTTGGCATCCTCACTTTAAATTTTGTGATGTGATTGCAGATAAACTTGTGCTTAGCCAAAACCTTTCATCCAATTTCCTAAAAAGTTGTATTTACCAATGAAAGAGGCTGCTATTTTCAACCTCTTTTGAATGATGCTTTAGAATTTCTTTAGACTGAATTTAAGGTATCATTACCAAGTGGCTGTGGATTGGATGAGTGCTTTTCTTACATTGATCCAAAACTTTGCAGCCTCACCAGCTGCTTGGACCTCTTGATTTCAAAAATGCCTCATTTATTGCCTCATCAGACATTTTACCCTGGTATTTAATTGAAGTGTTGGAAGAAAGGGGGTTGGGGACTATTGAGCACCTGAGAGCAGAGCTCCCATTGATTTTGTTTTTAAGGGTAGCTCTTCCTTTTACCATAGAAAATATTTCTGCACTCACTTCTTTAAAAGTAAATAGGCTTCACAAAACATCATAGGAATACAGTCTTACCTTGGGTTGAAGTAGCTTCGGGTTGAGCGTTTTCAAGTTACGCTCCACTGTGACCCGGAAGTAACGCTCACACATGCGCAGAAGCTCAAAATGACGTCACGTGCATGCGCGGAAGTGGCGAATCGTAACCTGCACACACACACAGACGTGGGTTGTGTTCGCTTCAGGATGCGGACGGGGCTCCAGAATGGATCCCATTCACATCCAGAAGTACCACTGTATTACAAAAGGTAGGATATGAATGAATGAATGAATGAAGTATATTTGTCTCATGAAGAGTAGACATTTAGGGTTTTTAGTATTAGGTATGTTTCATGCATTTTCATTTTTTAAAAAAACACTGGCTATTGAATCATTACTAATAATTTAAATTTTCAAACTCTCCCCCAATTTTAGTGCCCAAGGATGGTATTAAGCTTTACTCATTCAAATTAGACCCATTCAAATTAATGCATAGGACCTCAATAGGGCCATTAATTTCAACAGGTCTTTTCTGAGTAAAGCTTAGTTGAATACCACCACAGTACTATTTTTCTAGAAAAAGAGGGGCCGGAACCCACCACGAACACCTCCCTTGTTCTCTTATAATGGCATTGGCACCTGCCTGAGAGGTGCCGGAACTGAGTTCTGGTGAATTCTGGCTGGGAAAAAAAAGCTTTGTATATTGTACTGTGCCCAAAAGCAAGCAAGGCAAAAACTGATTTGGCTAATATCAGGAACCCTTGCAGAAAATTTCATTTTACAGGTCTACCTTAGGCTAAGGTTACCAGACGTCCCCGTTTCCCGGGGACAGTCCCAGGATTTACAGATCAGTCCCCATACAAAATCAATTGAAGCTGAAAAGTGTCCCTGGATTTATTGAAAAAAATCTAGTAACCTTACCTTAGGCCCAGTGCATAAGAAAAGTGAAAAGACCTCCCTTCTGGAAGGGGAGGATCTGGAAGGATCACGTGTGGATGGAAGGAAGGGAAGACCAAAGGAGTTGCATTCTTCTCCAAGTTAAAGCAAAGATGAAAAAGAATTTTGTGGCCATTGGGCCTGGCTTGCACTTTAGGTGTGCATTGAAAGTGACATGGTCCATATTTTCAAGCTGGGAAAAATCAGTGTTGGCGACATCCCTAATTGATTTCAACAGCTCTTGCCGGCTTGGAGGGGCACCTGATTCCCCTTGTGCATATTTCTTATTACTCGAAAGCTACGCGAAACATTTCCTGCTCCTAAGAATTATCGCTGGATTAGAAGCAGAATGGAGCATACTCTTCTCGAAAGAGATAGCATTGTATTTCACTAGAAAATTGAGTGTGTAACTTTACCACGGCTAAATTGTTTTGTACAAGGTGGATTAGGTGAAGTCTGCTACAGTAAGTGACTAAATAAGACCAGCGTGGCTTATATCCTTTTGGCAGAGAAACATGAAGAAAGCCGAATGTTGCGAACAACTTTATTATGCTGGCATCTGACACTTTAGCCAAGGCTAAATGGAGTGTCAATGTACTGAACATGTTATGCTTCCCCTTCTATTCATTTTGTTTATAAATAGCTTTTCCAGACAGGCCCAGGCTGTGGCTATGTCTTGACTTAACGTAGATCTAATCTAAAAGTCTAGCAGTTGACAGGTTGGTTAACATTTTATCTCCCCCAGATGTGTGCATTTGCAGCTCTTCGTATTTTTTATACGGTATATTTGGGAGCTTGTGTAATGTTTACATTAGGTGGGACAAGTTCGCATAGGCCATATATATATATATATATATATATATATATATATATATATATTAGGATAGCTGAGAATTAATTAACCACACATGAACTTTCTGTACAGAACAGGCCGTGCCTTCTCAAAGTTCTGTAGGGATTTGTGGCAAGATGTCTACAGTGGTGAGCCTTCCTGAAGTGTGCCAACACCTTGTGACCCCTGTGCATTTGCTTTCTTTCATTCTGCTTGCTCAGGCAAGTCCAAACAGTAGATGAGGCAAGTGGAAGCAGTTCCTCCTTCTCATTACTGTCAATGCTGTCAGGGAATGACAGCAAAGAGGATAGCACTAGCATTGGATACAAGCCACTGATGACTAAGCTAAGTGTCCAAACCAACAGCGATAACAAAAGACAAGCCAAATATCCCATCTCTCCTCAATTTTCACAAGGGATTTCCCTTTGTCCCCAAAATGGTTAAATAACCCCAACTCAGCTGGTGTTATTGGCTCAGAACTGAACCTCTAATCTTTGGGAAATGAACATGTGAGAAGTGGTTGTTATCCTACCTGCCAGACCCTCCATTGTCCTCAGTATGTTGATCCAAGTCTTTACAAAGAGCCTACGTGCATACAAGCTGAAAGCATAGACAGCACTGCAGACTTTGTGTAGCAGGTTGAGCAGAGGTACAGTGGTACCTTGGGTTACATACGCTTCAGGTTACATATGCTTCAGGTTACAGACTCCGCTATCCCAGAAATATTACCTCGGGTTAAGAACTTTGCTTCAGGATGAGAACAGAAATCGTGCTCCAGCGGTGCAGCAGCAGCGGGAGGCCCCATTAGCTAAAGTGGTGCTTCAGGTTAAGAACAGTTTCAGGTCAAGAACAGACCTCCAGAACAAATTAAGTTCTTAACCCGAGGTACCACTGTACAGCGGTTGACTCCCTTCTGGATTGTTTTGGTTTCCTGCTGAACTGTGTAATAGATAATAATAATAATAATAATAATAATAATAATAATAATAAATTTTATTTATATCCTGCCCTCCCCAACCGAAGCCGGGCTCAGGGCGGCTAACAACAATCAAATAATCCAACATTCTAAAAACATTTCATTCTAAAAATTAATTAAAATCAAATTGACTCCTAGGCCCTTGATTATTTCTTTATGCGGCTTTCAAACCATGAAATCTAGAAGGGATTTCAACCCTTCATCAAGTTAGCAAATTAGCATGTTACATAAAAATAACATGCCCTTACATAGAAGGAGGGCTCTGTCAAGGAAGGCTTCTGGACACCTGAAGAGCTCCCCATGCTTTGCCAGGGATGGTGGTGTAGTTTGGGGGTGTGGGAAGGACCATGTGTGGGGTGCAGTGAAGAAAAAACAATACATGTGTTTAATAGAAGATATGGTTCTTGGAATTGGAAAGTAGGAGTGATTACTACAAGGTGAGTAAATAATTAGTGTGTCCAGGGGTGTTTGGGTTTTTTTTAAAGCAAAAAACAAGAAAAAAATAAACAAAACAAAAAACATTTGACATTAGTATTACAATTATATAAATATAATCCTCTGGTTGCCAAGTGGTTTGAATGCTAGAATGGCCACAATGGGAAGTGGTTGTTCAGCAGAAAATGGAAGAGTAAAGAAAAAACAGCATTCAGTGTTTAAGGTGTGGTTCTCATTGAGATAGAAAACCTGTGATTAGACTGCACAACTTCACACTGTAGGTGGGGACTGTATCTTGCTCATTAATAATAATCATAAAAATACTGCAACTGTAGGTTTTGGAGAAAAGAGTTCCAGCCTAATTTCCTCACCACATGCTCCTTTTCTATGTGTGGTTTTGTTTGTTTTTATATTGAGGAGCATTCAATTATGCAATTTTCAGAAGCTGTCCCAGTTTCTGATTTGATCCCGGAATGTCCTGCTTTTCCTTAGGATGTCCTTATTTTCATCGAAGAAATGTTGGATGGGAACCCGAGTCATCTGAAAGCAGCCCTGTATAGGGAAGGTTTTTTAAAAAAATGTTTTATACATGTTGGAAGCCTCCCAGAGTGGCTGGGACCACCCAGTCAAATGGGTGTGGTATAAATAGTAAAATTATTATTAATATGGAACAGGATGTCCCTATTTTCATCAGAGAACTGTTGGGAGTATGTTCTTTCATATCAGACAGTGGTAACAGGGCGTCTGTTCTGCAACACTACACTTGCTGCTTGAAATTTCCAGTGTTTACAGTAAACATAATTAAATCCTAGTCCCCTACATAACTGCAGAGTCTTTGAAAGTCAGTTCCAAATACAGGATGGAATGGTGGACGGGGAGGGGGCAAATTACTTTTAGTAGAGCTAAGTTTTCTTTTCTGAACACTGATCTATTATCATTATCATCATCATCAGCATTATTTGCAGCCACTCTGGTATTGCAGCACTCTTATTGATAGATTTAATAGAAGGGATTCAATTCACTCAATAGGCAGAGAGTTTAATACTTAAATCTAAGCATTTATGTTCACCTGCCATTTGAATGGTCCTGTAAATTTAGGTTTTTTTTACCAAACCCTCTTGGAGGAGCCATGCGCTTCTGAAGGACTCTCTATCTGTAGATCTCAAATAAGTTTTGACTCCTTGAAATCAGTCTGTCAGTGATTAAATTGGACATGGAAAGCTCTTATTGGAATCAAATTTGATTGTTTTATGCAAGATACTTTGCTCAGACACAGGAAATTGTGTTACACTGAGTCAGACCATTGGTCCATCAACTTCAGTATTGTCTACACAAACTAGCAGTTATGCTCCAGCGTTTCAGTGAAGAAGCCCATCTGTCTCGAGAGTTGATGGAATGTGATTCCGGGACTGAAGGCAAGCAGCTGTGTTAGCAGGACGTAAACCTGGCAGGCAGGGGTTCCCAGACATCAAGACCCCTTCTCACCCTCGCTGATGTAGTCCAAAGGAAAGCAGAGCAATACATTTGGCACCAGCTTGGCTGCAGGAGTTGCCAGAAGGAGGTTACAAGATCCCATCCAACCATCTTAGGGACTCCTTGGCCTTTTCTTCTACTTAAGATGTTCTGCAAGGCAGTGGAGGTTAAGGATAAGAGTTTTCCTTATCTTAGATGGACTACGTTCACAGGTTGATGAGACCATCTGCCCCACACCTCAGCTTAAGTACAATGTTAATGTGGCATACTACGGGGTATGTATGGATTGTGGCTAACATCTTGTGTACTCAGCTTCAAACAGCAGTGGTGGGAGCGCATGGGAACTGGAATAAATGGGAATGTGTGCACCGCCTTCATGATGCAAGCCCCTTAATTGTTTCCATGTAAATGAGGCATTGATGCACACACAGAACCACACAATTGTATCTACAGAAAGAGAGAGAAACCTTATTTTTAATCTAGCTGTTTTCATCAGTGGACACTGAGTTTTGATAAAAGTAAAATCTTTTTATTAACACTCTAATGGAATTTACTCTCTTTAAACAGCAATAAGCTAAATTATTTTCATTTCCAAGTCAGCAGGTATGACATTAATAGCAAAGCCACTCTCAGAAACAGCTTTGCACACTGGGTTTGCTCCCTTCTGAGCTACAACCATTAGCCCTGAAGAGTCCTGAGCTCCTTTAGAAGCCTTATTTGTTACACAATAAACCAGTCTGTCTTGTATAGATATGCTGTTTGTACACAATATAGTGTGCCTGAATGCACATTTAAGTACAATATCTATACTGGAGAGAAAGTAATTGATTTAAGAGAGATGACAGCTCAGTAGCTCATTTCATACTTTCACAATATAGCAATTTTTCTAAAGCCTCTCGTTTTCTCCTTTCTTCCACGGTGCTGCTCATCTTAGCTTTCCATCAATTTACCTTAAGCATCCAAAACAGCAAGGGACGTTTCTGAACAACCTAGAGTATTCATCCTGGATCTGAAATGAAAAGATGGAATGAACACAGTGGCTTATTAACAGGTAAATATATGTATTTTAAGCATCTTCCAGAGACTGTGGCTTATTCTGTTATAAAGGTTTTTACATAATTTGGCCTCAGAGAGGATTAGGGACGATGCTGAAGGGGTTTTCAGAATGCAGACTGCAGGATCTTACATAAAGGCTTCAATCCAGAATCAGATGACTATAGTTAGTAAACCTCTTTAATTATTTCATAGGATTATTGCTGTACAATCTGAAATGCATTGCTTCTTAAATTGTAGATCTGTGAGACATAAATCAGATTTCAGAGTCTTAGGACATGATTGTGAATTATGTATGTGCACGAATTATTTTATTCATCTACGGCTGCAATCCTTAATACACTTACTTGTTAAGTGCGGCCCATTTAAATAAATGGGACTGCCCAGCTAATATGGATAGGACAGTAATGTAAATCTTCTAGCTTCTCTGCCTCTGACAATCTTTTACCCTTTTCTCTCTGTTGATGCTTCTCAGACACAGAGCACACCATGCTGCCTTCTGCTAAGGGGCAGCACAATCCCCGAGCTGGGGTGAAAAAAGGGGTCAGCTGAATCAACTTCCCTTTAAATACCCTACCTGGTGAGCTTTCCCATGCCTGTAACTTTTGGGATGACTCCTGTGCGAGAGCAATCTCTGAGGTTAAAGGGCGGGGGGCAGAAAACTTCTGAGAGGGATGTTTAAAAAGGAGGGGACTTTTCGGTTTACAAATTTCAAGGGAGGCTTTGGCACAGGTGTGCCACACGAAGCATTTCTAGGTAGAAGAAGTACTCACTTTTCGTGACAAAACACAAAGAAATATGAAGATGAACAGTCCTTGAAATGCATTGAAGATTGTAAAAAGGTATGCAGTGACCACTGATCCCTGGATGACATGAAGCACGCCAAAGATCCACGTCGCCCCGAGGAGGAAGAGGAGGGAAAGAGCCCCCCGTGCACAAGATCTAGGTAGAAGCAAGAGAGTTAGAATTTTCTCTCTCCCTCCCTCCCTTTCCCACCATATGCAGGAAATGATTTTTGCAGTTGAAAAATCCCTGAATGCTGCATGGCAGTTACATGGTTCCTCCTTTAGGGTGTGCTGCGGTGCTGTTGCCAAAATGATATTCTCTTGCTCTCATAACGAAATGGAAAAAAAAGAACAGCAACAAAAATCGCAGAAGAAAGAGTAAAAAGTGGACGGTTTTTTAAAAACACTGCCTGTCTTAATCTTCAAATCTGTTTTCTCTGGTGTATTGCAGAGCCATATGATTTGATTTTAAATCTACTGTTAGTGTAATTCCCCAAGGTAAAACATATGTCTGTTATGAAGTATACCCCCTAAGAAACCTTGGAAAAAATGTATAGTATGCTCTTAGGTCAGCACATGTGCATGACATCAAAGGGATCTTTTGGCTGTTTCTCAGTTTCAGCCTCGGAGATAGTGCTGGCTGTAAAACCAGACTTTCTCTTTATATTAAAAGGATTTCGCTTTTACAATGCAAGGGAACTTTAAATTGTGGCAGGGTCAGAATACTGATGTCCTAATAGCATACAAATCAATTGCCTCTGATTCCCCCACCCTCTTTTTTTGTTAACACACTGTAGCCTAAGTACACCCAGCCCTGCTCATGGACTCTGACAAATTACACCATGTTGTCTCACAAATGAGCTCCTTGATTAGTTTTTCTTTTTCATTTTCAGTCCAGCAGTTGCTGGACTTCCTTTCCACAAGAAAGCCTTTTCTCTCCCCCCCCCCTCTTTTTTTTCTTTTTCTTTTTTGGTGCTGCTTCCAGAAAAATGAATAATTTTTGACTTCATTAGAAGCAGTGCACTGTGTGAAGCTGATAGGGCGAGGAACAGGAGAAAAGTGATCAATCAAACAATTGCTAAATCCTAACTATAAATCTAACGCAGCGAGTTGAAACTGCAGGAGTGTTTCTAAGCAACAAAAACAGTAAGTTGTTTTCAGTAGTCCCTGTAGCACACACACACACACACACACACACACACACACACACTCCAGCCTTGCCAGCACAAACAGTTTTCAAGGTCTCTATAAATCAGTTTTAAAGAAAATGAGTTGATCGGGAAATCATAGCAGCACACAAAATAATAATTAAACAATCCCGAGAGACAAACAAATGAAAAGGCAGGTTTGTTGAACCCTCCCCCTATTTCCCTCTCCTCCACCAACAGAGTGCATCACCCAGAAAGCAAAGGGACAGAAGAGAAGTGTTTTTTCAACCCCATTGATTTCAATGGGAGAGTGAAACAAATTCTGAGCTCTCCCTTAGTGAAAAAAATGGGCATCCTGACTGCAATCCTATACTCACTTACTGGGGAGTAAGTCTCTGTGAACTCAGTAGAATTTATTTCTGTGTTGGCATGCATAGGATTGCACTGTAAGTTGGGACTATGCCTCGAGTTTGGCTTAGGAGTTTTCCCACAGCAAAATGTATTGGGGGGAAAGGACATATGGCAACAAGTATGATGATTTTCTTTAAAATCCCCCCAAAGCCTAAAAACTTAATTTTGGGGGATAACTTTGCCCCTCAAAGAAAGCTCAACAACTTTGCCCCCCCCCCACAAAGGCATTCGTTGGTCAGGGTTGTGGCAGTGATGGTCAGGGTTTTGGCCGCTTTGGGGTGACAGGTTGTGTGTGGGAATCAGCCGCGGCTGCGGTGGGTGGTTGCTGGCAGCCCTGAGGGGGAAGTTCTGCCTGCTTCCCTGCCATGCACATGTGAGGTGTCTTCTCCAGGCACCAAAGAAGTGCCAAGAGCAGTGGTGATGGGGCAACGGATCACATCATATGGAAAGGTGAGTCGTGGTGTAGGGTGGCTGAGTTGCTGGGCCCTTCTTGGAGGAGAAGGTGGGGAAGTTCCGCTACATATCCTGTTGAGTTCTGTGGGGCTTACTCACAGGTAAATGGACACCCAAGTACAGTCATATGTCAGCAAGAAAAAAAGCCTTAACGCAGTGTAAAGTACACTTTCCTTCAGGAGTGATGTTAATATAGAATTACATCAGTGGGTAGCTGTTTTCAAATCAACTGGTTTTCATTTTTTAAAAAGAGTCAAAGTTGAAATTTACCTTATATTTTCATAGCAGCTAACTTCTGGCTTTAGCATGGCTGTTTGTCGAAATACTTTATAGATAATGACACCAAAAGCAATCAAATTAACCTGGAAATATATACATATATGTATTCAGTTTAACAAGATGAACGTTGGAATTATATCTGTGTTTCATATTTAAAGCAAACAAATCAAACCCCTTCTTTCTGTTGAAAGGAAAGAGCTATTCTGATCCTTTTAATAGAACAAAGAGTACTACAGTAACCTAGGTCAAAGACGAATGTAACTCTATATCCTTTCAAGTGTATAATTAACAGCAGTTTGCAAATGTTTATTGAATTTATTGGCAAATCTCTTTAGGTTCTGGATCAGAATTCTCCCCCAAAGTAGATGTATGGAATATGTATTCTCGGTTAGGCATTATACAGATATTTCATTTGAAAATACAAACCCACTGTTTCCTACTAAGTAACATGAGCAACATCACGGGTGCGTTGAAATTTTTGGGTGTAAAAGATACAAGTGAAAAGTTTTGAATTTCAAAGGTACTTTTGGTAAAAAGGGTAACCTACTAGGGACTTGGTATTAAGCTTTGCATTTGTTTGACTAAGAAAAAGCCAGAAAAATATGGAAACGAGGCATGGAACAAATAACAGTATACCATAAATCAGATATAGGGACGCGGGTGGCGCTGTGGGTAAAACCTCAGTGCCTAGGACTTGCTGATCGTAAGGTCGGTGGTTCGAATCCCCTAGGCGGGGTGAGCTCCCGTCATTCGGTCCCAGCTCCTGCCCACCTAGCAGTTTGAAAGCACCCTTAAGTGCAAGTAGATAAATAGGTACCGCTTTATAGCGGGAAGGTAAACGGCGTTTCCGTGTGCTGCGCTGGTGCTGGCTCGCCAGTTGCAGCTTCGTCACGCTGGCCACGTGACCCGGAAGTGTCTTCGGACGGCGCCGGCTCCCGGCCCCTTGAGTGAGATGAGCGCGCAACCCTAGAGTCGGTCACAACTGGCCCGTACGGGCAGGGGTACCCAGTGGCGTAGCGTGGGGGGTGCCAAGGGTGCCGGCCGCACCGGGCGCAACATCGGGGGGGGGCGCGAATCCAGAGGGAAGGGACAAGTTCCTTCCTCCGCCGGGCTCCCCGCAGCCACCGCCAGCCTTGCGCCCTAGCGCGCGCGCGCCCCCCGCCGCCGCTGCGGCTGCGCTCCACTCACTGCTCGCAGGAGGAGCAGCCGCTGCAGCAGCGCCGACGCCGCCACTGACGCCTGGCCGGCACGGGCAGCCTCCGCACCCCGACGCGCCGCCGGGCCTCGCCGCGCCCTGCGCTCCCCAAAAACCTCCGAGAGGAAGCCGGTGGGCGGGCAAGGCCCGGCTAAGCCTCTCGCCAGCGGGTTAAGGGGCTTTCGGTTTTAAAAGGATTAGCTTGGGAAGGGGCGGGGGGGGCTGCTCGCCGGCGCTCGCCATCCGAGGGAGACGGAGCGCTTGCAAGGAACGGGCTCCGTGGAGCAGGTTAGGAAGAGATCCCTTCCCTGGCAGGCCGCCGGCTTCGCCAGCTGTTTCCCATTCACGATCAGGAGGAACTTCAGGCTGCTTTCAGCTTTGGTAGAGGGAATCTAAGCAAGGGGATGGAGCCGGTGCCCTGAGGAAAGGCGGCAGCATTGGGTTTGTTTTTAGTTTAGAGAAAAGGCAAGCAAGAGGCGACAGGAGAGAAGCCTGCAAAACTAAGGCATGGCAAGGAGAGAGTGGACAGAGAGGAAAGTTTTTATCCCTCTCTCTGTACAATATAACTCGTGGGCATCCAGTGAAGCTGAACGTTGGAACAGTGGCGTAGCGTGGGGGGTGCCAAGGGTGCCGGCCACACCGGGTGCAACATGGGGGGGGGCGCGCTCGCACTCGGGTGCTAAAATCCACGGGTTAGGGGGCGCAAATTACTTGCCTTGCCCCGGGTGCTGACAACCCACGCTACGCCACTGGGGGTACCTTTACCTTTACCTTTATAAATCAGAGAGCCAACCACATACGATCCAACCACAAACGATACTACTGAGCAGTGATGGCTTTGTCTTGGAAATAATCTGAGCTACCACCACAAAAATGAGCAATAGCCTGCTTTATCTCTGGGTCAAAGCCCTATTTCTCCTAGTCACCCAGCCCTTTGATCCCCCAATCCTTCAGTCCCATTTTCTGGTAGTGGCAACAGTAGCAGCATATAGTAAGCCCACAACTTACACCTTCCCTTGTCCGGTGCAATATATAGAGGGCACACCAGGAAAAATGGTACTGATGGCCCTCAGGTGTAGTACATTTCCCCAAAGCCTCCAGGCTTTGGAGAAGGTAGGGAGAGACCATACCTTCTTCTCTCTCCCTGTGACTGGAATGTCATTATTGCTGCTGATGCCATTGCTGGCAACTCAGACTTGTAGGTAGAGTCTAAACCAAGGGGAGACAAAGGGTGTTGTGGAACAGGTGGGAAGGGGGGTAAACCAGGAATTCCTCCATGGCTTGGATTTTTAATTAAGCCAGAAGAATTCAGGGCCTGCAATGCTCACATCTTCTTTGACGTGAATGCTGTGAGCCACGAAAAATGTACCTGTGAACCTCACTGATGTTTGTTGAGTGCATATATCAGGTGGAATAAGAAAAGAAAAGGTCCAAATGTATGCAATACCCAGCATAATGTAATATAGTATCCGATATAATATCTTATACCAATATATCTTAGAGATCAGGTGCTTTTCACTTTGAAAGAAAGCAGCTCTCCCACATAGGAAGTGCTTCTTAGAAAGTAGCAGGGAAGCGCTAGGTTAGGTACCTGTGAGGTTTGTTCAATAAAGTTATGCTAGTGTTTGAAGTAAGTGGAAGCGTCTGATCAGCTATTCACAAGCAGCAGTTATTCACCAAAAATATCCATGAGTAACAGCATATCAGTATTAAAAGAATTATATTGCGGAGTCCACCTGCACCTCTATCAATAACAACAGCACATTCCTTGGACAAAGTTTGCCTGAAGAAAGCTTCTGAAGTAGTCTTTGGTGCTTTATAAA
Source organism: Podarcis pityusensis (assembly GCF_964106645.2). Taxonomy (NCBI): domain Eukaryota; kingdom Metazoa; phylum Chordata; class Lepidosauria; order Squamata; family Lacertidae; genus Podarcis; species Podarcis pityusensis. The sequence continues at coordinate 66,981,210 of NC_138030.1, forward strand.
AGCTGTACAATACTCCACAAAGTAAAATAGGGACAGTTGGATATGTATAATTCTCTCTAGTTGAAGAATCAGTGCCTGAGTACCCCCCATCCGGTATTTCTATGGTCCTTTGTATGCTTAAAAAGCAGAGACATCACCTTGCCAACAAAGGTCCGTATAGTTAAAGCTATGGTTTCCCCAGTAGTGATGTATGGAAGTGAGAGCTGGACTATAAAGAAGGCTGATCACCGAAGAATTGATGCTTTTGAATTATGGTGCTGGAGGAGACTCTTGAGAGTCCCATGGACTGCAAGAAGATCAAACCTATCCATTCTTAAGGAAATCAGCCCTGAGTGTTCACTGGAAGGACAGATCATGAAGCTGAGGCTCCAATACTTTGGCCACCTCATGAGAAGAGAAGACTCCCTGGAAAAGCCCCTGATGTTGGGAAAGATGGAGGGCACAAGGAGAAGGGGGTGACAGAGGATGAGATGGTTGGATGTTCTTGAAGCTACCAGCATGAATTTGACCAAACTGTGGGAGGCCGTGGAAGACAGTAGTGCCTGGCGTGTTCGGGTCCATGGGGTCACGAAGAGTCAGACACGACTAAACGGCTAAACAACAACAAATTGTATGCACAGGGCTTCACCCCCCTGCCTTGTTTATGCGAAAGATCCTACACCAGGTGTTCCCAAACTATGGTCCATGGACAATCAGTGGCCATTGACTTTCCTTCAGGTGGTCTCTGACATATCTGTGAAGGACACTTAATATTTTAAATTTATAGAGTTGTATGGTATTCAGATTGTAATGCAATTAAATATGATATAACAAATAACAGACACAATAAAAACTACATCTGAAAATCACACAGCATCTAGCCTAGTGTATTTCAAGTGCTACTATATGCAGAAAGAGGTAAGTGGTCCACCAAGACCCTAAGCAAATGGTCGGGGGAGGGGAAGTTGGGGAAACTATGGCCTGCACAATCTAAATGGTATGCAAATAGACTTTGTTTGCTCGATTTGTTTGCTTATTCACGGGCCCACAACTGTACAGGCAAAGCCCACACAAGTAGAGTTTGTATGTGCCCACAAACTTGTTCACATATTATTTCCCCAGCATGCATGGAATTGGTTCCTCAGATAAAGAAATCCATCTGGCATAACTGAAGGGCAAGTCAAAAAGCTTTCACTTGAGAACTGTCAGCTTTAATTGGAGGTGCTGCTGGTGAAAATGGTGGCGAATAATATCTATTGATATTAACCAGTTGGGACACCTTTTTATCGATAAAACTATTCAATTAGTTTTAAATGTGTTGTTTTCATTTGTTGGTGTTGTACACTCCATTGAATGCTTTTATAGTGGGAAAGTGGAATAAATATATTTCCATTAATTAAGTAACCCAGAGAGAAAATTGTGTTTGAACCACAATAATAAACAGGAACTGTTGCAGGCACATGCATCTCCAAGCCTTACCTAGCTGTTTCCTGACTTCCTACCCCACCCTGATTCTCCTTTCTGAAGAAAAACATCTTTTGAGTTTAGTCCTACCTGCTTTTTCATTTACCCAACACCACAAACCTCAGTTTACACAGTGACCCTAAGTGGGTTTGTACCAGACCAAAAGTGCAGGTAGGTGGACACATAGAGAGAGCCTGCTGTGCAGAAATGCCTGAGGACTCCTGCTGTTGTGGGCCATTGCTGGTGTCCTTCCCCTTCCCCTCATCTTTTCATTTGGATTTGTGAAATTCTAAAAATATACTGAATGAGCCACATTTCAGCTGGCTAGCTTTTTGCATTCTGTCTGTGAATTCTTGATTGCAATTGTGCCAGTTGGTTTTTATGGATTTGCATCTGCTGACTGAGTAATATTAATGAAACATCCACTTGTTTCCTCATCTATATGCTTCAAAACAGCAATTGGAAGCCCATTGTAGGGTCCATGATGGGAAGCCTAGATGGGAGATTTTGGTGGGGTGGACAATTAAGAATTTGTCTTAACCACAGTCTGGGTTTGACCACAAAGGCATTATTTTAGAAACACATATGCTTTATTTCTGAACAGAAAATCCTGCATGTAGGTGACCCAGGGCTATGTGTGCCAGCCCTGCCTCCAACATCTCCCTGTGTGCAGACTGTAAAATCTCTCTATTCCATACCTTCCTGTGTTGAGCAAAGAAGATCTGATGGGACCATCTACCTGCAGTTTTGGGTTGTATCCACAGAGTAGGGAGGCTAGTTTAGCAGAGCTCGTGGTTGTATGGTGATTTCTACTCACCTTCAAGTGGATATGGATAGAATCCCCTTCAGACCTTCTATGTTCAACATCAAAACGTCTGAGACTAAGTGGGCAGGCATAAGGATGTTTGGAACAGTGACCCCCAACATGGACTGATGTTTCCAATTCAGGCATAATGCCCAAAGAGGGGGCAAAGCACCTCTATGATGTATTATCACACTTAACAGTTCACAATCCCTTGTGCTTAGTAATAACTACTAGGTAGTTAGTGAAGAAACAATTAACTACCTGAGACAGTCCATCTTTTCAGGGGCTACTTAAAAGACCTGAAGAAAGTCTTGGGGGTGGGGGGCAGGGAGACGAAAGAAGAGAAGTCCAGGCCAGGAAGTTTATGTCATGCATTTAACACATTTAATATGTTAACTTTGTTAAATACATGTTTGCTAATGTACAATAAATGTGGAGGTCAATATGAATGTGGCAGATAGAAAAATGGGGCTAAGGCCTTTCCCATGCATACTGCATTCCTAACACCAAACCCCGAAGATGCTGTTTGGAGGGAATCTGCTATTAGCACCAATATTTAAAATTCTGATATACATAATACTTTTGAAACCAGCAGTTCTTGAAGTTAATTATACAATTAATTTGACCTTTATAATAATTATATGCAGGCTTTTATATAATATACATATTCTGGTGAATAACAGAGGAAATTATTCACTTTATCTCTAGCTGGCATAATGTGAGTTTGGAATGCTCTTATTATAAGTGGGGCAAAATGTAGTTGGAACACAAAAGGGTGATACTTGGAGGATGCATGAAGTTTTAGGAAACTAGATAGCTAATGTAAATGGCATCAGCTTAATCATCTAGTCCAGACAATGCTCTCATACTCTTTGACATCTAGGTGGCATCTAAGTGGCAAACGAGGAATTTAATTTCAACTTCATGCGTCTCTGTCCTAATTATGGATTGGTTTTGGAGTGTAGTTCTGCTCATGGAATGGTCATTCCAGGTTCCCACTCATGGAAGAGACGAGGTGAATTTCACTGATTCCCTATTTACCCATCACCATGCATCCTCCCATCTACTTTTTAGTGTAAGGATCCCTCCAGCATAGTGTGAAAAGTAGTGTGAGAGGTTACCAGAGGAAATGGGAATCCAGAAAATTGCTTCCCGACTCATGGGTAGGAGCTTCCACAGATGGAAGGGCACCATTGGATCTAACCCAGTGTGCCTCCTGTTGTATGTTTAATTCTTCTTTGCTCCATTTGGCTAAACATAGCTATCATCATCTCCCTTAATTTCCATGTCCTATCCCTCTCTTTCTGTCTTCTGCCATGCATCTTCCTTTGCTTCCCTCTGTTTTGAAAATGTGATTATGTCATTTTAAGTGCTTTCTCAAGATACGTTCCTGTAACAATGGATGCTATCTCTCCGTAGATTTGGAGACAGTATTGTAATGCTCACATCCCCCCCCCCCCATATTTTGTGCCACACCAAAGTCCTGGTGCTTGAGATACACTATTTATCAAAGTTTCTAAGCTCGTATGGAATTTACAGATGTCCTTTGAAAGTTCTTAAGTGTTTAAGTAACAGTTTTGAATATATTCTTAGAAAGGTGGGTCCCCTTCCCACCTGTTTTTATTTTGTGGTCTTACACCATCTGCTGTAAGCGGGTGAGTAGTTGAAGTGTACTAGAGGGAGAATTAAAGTTGGAAACTATCGTCTGAGTTTTAAATACACCAAGAACACTCATAAAAGCAAGATGATTCTGGACAAGAGCCAACTATAATTCCTATTGCTTGACAAAGGAAAAACCTTGGACTTTCCTGCACAATTAAATAAACAAATACATGGCTTCTCATATACAAAAGAATGTAGCTTTCAACCCAGAGCCACCCACATGACTCTGGTCCTAATGGTGTAATTTTCTGCTTGTGAGAGATCTACTAGTATAATCATTCACTTTCATTGTGTGCTGTTCATGGTTAGGACTGTTTAACATTAATGGCTACTAGTATTTATTGTTTCCTTTTTCATTGGGTGAGATGACATGTCGAGTCCAAATAATGCTGTTAATAATGGGATGATGTTAATAGTGGGAGGTTCAGAGATGCGATCCATGAGGCACAATCCACTGGAAAGATCTCCTGCACAAGTCCCATTGAAACCATGCGTATTCCTCAAGAACACATTAAATGACGGATGGAAGATATGCAAAAGCACGGTCAAATGTGCCCTGCTGTAATTTCGATGTCCTGTATCATAGCTCTCATTACCTCTTTACATCATTATCTGTGGTAACAAATAATGAGCTGCTGTAAAAAGATAGGTTATGCAGGAGACTGAAATCTGCAATTTTTGCATTCTTACATCAACATGAAAAGGCTTATGCTTTTTCCTCAACAGTAATGTGAATGCAAAATCTAAATGGGCAACAATGAAATTAGCCTTATTTTTTTCTGTTAAGGTAGCACAACTCTCCACTACATCCCCCCAAATGCACTTCCCCTCCAAAGCCACCCCTCTTTGAGTTGGGAGAAAGGATTCAATGAATCTATCACATATAAATGGTTAGATGGGTCAGATATGTGTGGGTCTCAAAATCAAGTGCAAAACTCTCCGCTGCATTTTCCAAAATGGGGAACACTCAAAACAAAACTATATTGGAAAAAAGGTCACAGAATCAGAGAATCAGAGAGCTGGAAGGGACCAGAAGAGTCATCTAGTCTAACTGCCTGCAGTGCAGGAATCTTTTTGCACAACATAGGGATCAAACCCATGACCCTGAGATTAGTAGAGTCTCATGCTCTACCAACTGAGGTCATATGAATCCATCATATGATTTTTTTTAAAAAAAAACACAGCAAGGAGAGAGGTAAGAAGAGAGAAGGGTTATGTCATGATAAAGGCTGTGAACACATGACCAGCTTAAGTGCAACAAGTTTGTTCTTTTTCTCTGTTCCCATTGCAGTTGGTTTGGGGGCAAACACATCAAAATGCAGTGCTTCATAGGAAATGACAAAATAGATGTGGACTGTGGCTAATGTCATGTGTACACTGCTTCCCAAACCACTGGTGGGAGCACACTGGATGCAGATTAAGTGGGAGTGTGTGCATAGCCAAAGAATTAAGGGGAGGGGGTATGGCTGAGTATTGTTTAGTAGCTCAACGGGCAATGCTGTGGTGGAATGATCCTTTCGGGTTAACAAGCTGAGAAGCTTGTCTTGCACAGATATCCATGAGAGCCAAGGACACTTATTAAAGTAGGGCTACTCTCAAACATCAGGGAAACCCATTTTCAGTGTCCAACTGTGAGGATGCTTCCTGGAAGGAGATTCAGAAAGAAAAGGCTTATTGGCTTTTGAGGGAATGCAGACATAATACGATAGCCTACAAATCCGCTCCACTTCCCAGTGGGGAGGAGTTGCGGTGGACCACGTGGCCACCCACTCCCCTCCAGGAGCGGGGGACGAAGTCCCACATCATCTGGAGGTTCCCGGCCATGTCATTCGCCAGGCAGCCAATCTGCTGGCTGGGGGTGGGGTGGATGGGCCCCATTTAAACTGAGGCGCAAACCAGAGAGCTTCCTCTTGACTCGCTTCCTCGATCGTTAGGCATTGGTTGATCTTATGATGGGGGAGGGGAGGTGTGGCCATCACCTGCCTCTCCAAGCTTAAGGGTATTCCATTAAAGGAATCCGGGGGTGGGGATCTTGTCCGAAGCCTGGGGTAGGGCTAGGGCCATGCCATGGCCCCGTCAGGAAACCAGGGGGAGCTTGAGTTGGTTTGCATTGTGATGGGCAGTTATATATAGTTGGGTCAATTCCAATGTCTAAGCCAACCCCGCTCACATTCTGTAACCAATGAAGTTTTGGCCTAAATTTTCCCAATAACATTAACCTAATATCCATGTCCTTGTTCACCAACAAGGGGGTGGTCTCGGGGTCTCAACACACAACATTTTTTCTTTCTACTAGCTGTCGTAGAGAGAGATGGACTGGTAGCATTACAGGAACAGTGAATGGACTGAATCAAGATTCTCAAGTTATGAGAACGTGAATCTGGATTATTTCCAGGTACAAAGGATATTGGATCATTCTTGTGGTCCCCAGCTACAGCCAAGCCTGTTGTGGGGTAGCGATTTGTATTTGTTCCTGAAACCATTTCAAACTGCTTGATCCCAAAGGTATTTGACAAGGCATAGCTGCCCATACTGTAGCTTATTTATATTCTTAGCAATATCTGATTCCACAGCTTTCTGTGTAAACAACAAAAAAGTAAAACATCTTTTAAATGAAAAGCTATTGAACACTACAGTATACAAAGAAACCTGCCAATGTACTAACACTATTGTGCCTGTTTACAGATGGAAAAAAACAGCAAGTATGAATCATTGTAATTCTAAGTTCCTTCAGAGAGAATTACAAGACCATATGATATCCTAGCGTGTTAGATTTTGCATTAGGATCCATGACTGAGTTGTAAGACATCCAGACAGCTCCATATTGAGCACACATCTGAGGAATACAAGTTATTTCATCTTCTGTTGGCAGTTTGCTTAAACAGCTGGCTTTGAATGTGTTTCTTGCCTTATGCTGGCATACAGGAAGAAGAGCTGAATTTTGATTTGCCTAGCCATAGACTTTGTTACAGAATTATCCAAAGAAAGGCCACGAGCATCTAATAGTTTTCTAGAGCAATTTTTGGTGTACATATATATGAATGCTTCACTTTGTCACCTCAGCTTCAAAGGAGAATAATTTCTCCTGCCTATTCATAGTAAGTTATGGGAAATCTGATGGTGTTGGCAGGAGGAGGGAGAAGCATGTTAAATTGCTGTGAGGAGAGTAATTAAATCCACCAGCTGTAATTTTGTGGTAATGGGTGGCACTTGTGGTTCGAGGACCCGACCCCCGCGAAGTAAAATGAAGACACAGGGACACGTGATATAAGGTTAATGGGCTAGAAAAGGCCACAACTTTATTGATTACAGCAATGAAAAGGTATTGGCTTAGGCATTGGATCGCAAAACAAGTGGGTTTATTCACCAGGGGGTCAACACCTGTTGATGCTAATCCAACTATAGGCTCACCCCTGATGTCACCGACGGTCGTGCCATGGCCTCCCGCCAAGCAGGCTTCGGACGGAATACACGACCGCCAGATTCCTTTAACGGAATACCCCTATAAATTGAAGGCATAGGCGATGGCCACACCTAGCACTTCGACACACCACAACACATTATTCCAATGCCTAACCTACCCACCAATACCACCAGAAAGTTGTGACGATTGCTATGAGGTAGGCGAAAAAACCAAAAAGCCTAATGCCAAATGGAAAAACTCCTACCAGGCCCCCCGGGCAACCGGGGCGACCAACCTAAGGTCCATAGCAAGGCCAATGACCTAAGCCCTAACTCAAAGGGAGTGGAGGGTGGGTGACTCGCTCAGGACGACAAAGAGAAATGAGGCCGGGGAGAGGCTGGCACTGCAGCATAAAGGCTGCTGGACACGCCCCCCCATGGCACCTGGTTGGGCGGCCACCGGGGGGGGCGTGAGTGCCAGCCAGGTGAGCTGGAGGCAGGGGGCAATGCCCCCTGCTAGGAGCGGTGTTCGGGCTCCCGCCCACAACCACTCCCCTCTCTTTCAGGGAGGAGAGTCTTTGTGGTTCGAGGACCCGACCCCCGCGAAGTAAAATGAAGACACAGGGACACGTGATATAAGGTTAATGGGCTAGAAAAGGCCACAACTTTATTGATTACAGCAATGAAAAGGTATTGGCTTAGGCATTGGATCGCAAAACAAGTGGGTTTATTCACCAGGGGGTCAACACCTGTTGATGCTAATCCAACTATAGGCTCACCCCTGATGTCACCGAGGGTCGTGCCATGGCCTCCCGCCAAGCAGGCTTCGGACGGAATACACGACCGCCAGATTCCTTTAACGGAATACCCCTATAAATTGAAGGCATAGGCGATGGCCACACCTAGCACTTCGACACACCACAACACATTATTCCAATGCCTAACCGCCACCCGAGCTAAAGGCTCGCCGCCAATACCTTCAAAGCTGCAACCAATCCCAGATGCTTTTGCTGACACTAGCTAACCAAATGTCGTTCCCCAGATCCGATAAGTGGACGCCGTCATTCCGGTATAAAGCTTGGTCGCCGATCCGGATACGGTCATGATAAATGACTCGCTCAGGACGACAAAGAGAAATGAGGCCGGGGAGAGGCTGGCACTGCAGCATAAAGGCTGCTGGACACGCCCCCCCATGGCACCTGGTTGGGCGGCCACCGGGGGGGGCGTGAGTGCCAGCCAGGTGAGCTGGAGGCAGGGGGCAATGCCCCCTGCTAGGAGCGGTGTTCGGGCTCCCGCCCACAACCACTCCCCTCTCTTTCAGGGAGGAGAGTCTTTAGCAGAGGAAGACAAATTTTGATGATGGAAACCTCAGTTTGAAGAATGAGGGAGAAGAAAGGATGGTGTTAGAATAGGCATAATACACTGTCTGGTAGTTGGCTGACTAGTAGTTAAGGATGGCTAAATCAGTCAATTCTGCTTTCTCTCATATTCTCATTTTCCACTCGTAAGTTGAGCATTCCACTTTCCACATCAGTTTCAAATATTTTGAACAAGTTCTCATGAAAATTCAGCAGCATTTTTACTGTGAATTTCTCCTGATAGACATCTTTTAAGACACACACCTTTGCAAAGCAATATTGCTCTATATAATGCAGTTCTGAATGCTATTTTCACAATATATGCCTTTCCATGCAGATTTTACCCTTATATATTCCTTTTTGTGTACACATTATTTTGCTGGACAACTGTACTGAAAAATTCAGAGAAGTGTGAATTTGAAAAGATGACTGGGTTTTGGTTCACATATTGTTCCAAAAACAGCTTCATCTATAAATGTAGATCATATTTCTCCCCTGTCCCAATCTGGTAGGCATTCCCCAAGTGAAATGTGGTCTTTAGCAGATAGGCAATGCCCTATGTAGTATGGCATGGAAAATGACATATGGACTAAGATGGATGCGCTACAATGTTCTGCCTTAGTGGGTTTGTTACGGTTCTTGTGCAGTAACGTTTAGACAATAAAAGAGTTACTGTTAATCTTCTGCAGTCTCTGGCATTCATTAAATTAAGGCAGGGATAGTGGAAGCGCATACTTACTAATGTTTTTGATCCCCTTCCTTTGTTTTCTCATTCAGCCTGCATAATAATTGTGAATGTTTGTGATAGAAAATAGTTGTTATTTTTACCTACCCATAGTCTTTAAGATGGGATATAATTACACTGAAACAAATGAATGGCAGCTTTCTAAAGATATGACTGGGAACAGGATGGGAAACATGACATGTTCTGCTTTAAGTTACTAACAACCCAACAGAAGCCCATTCAATGAAAGGCAGGTGTATGACATTGCTTTATAGTTTATTTCCTTTAGCAATGACAAAAAGCTTCCAGCTTCTCTCCATTAACCATCACTTCGAGCAGCAGTGAAACTGCAATCAGTAGTGCTGTAATGTCCTAAAAAAGACCCAATCGGAATGATGATATGTAATGTCATGATGTAACATTGTTCCCTTGGCCATTGTTGGGAAAAACAATGAGATATTTAAATTCAGACATGACTCACTAAGAACACCATCCTATCCATACCAGAAGTCCACCGGCAAAGTCACTTGGAACAATGTGTGTAAATTGCATTGGGCCATTCTGTGGGTCATTTCAGTGCCGTGAAGCTGCTGGCTGAAACTCTGACAGTACCTCAACTGGTGGCAAACACTTTGTTTGGTTATGGGGAAGAAACTGGAGAATATCCTACTGCCTCTTCTCAAAATGGGTAAGTCTCATTTGCCTCCTCCTAAATTCCCTCACAAAATGGCTTTTCTCCCTGCACACTTTCAAATGCACCTTTATAATATACTGGTATGTTTTTAAATCTTGCAAGGGGAAAACATAGCTTGGAGGATGCAAGGCAGGACTTGGAGCAGAAGGGTAGTTTGTGGGAAAAGAAATTATCTTCACACAATGCACAACTTCTCCATTTTCAATTGCCTGCTCTGAAGCTGCTTTTTAAAAAGAAAGAAAAAGAAAAGGGGGAATTATATCATGGTTCTAATATGTGCATTTGCATATAATGCGCCGTTAACCCAGAAGAAAGCCTTCACTTGTTCGTACAGTTAAAATGCTAGTCATTGGGATGATAGGTCTTCACAATGTTTTTCACAGAGCAGGAGAATGCCCTGATGTTGTCTTACGAGTACATATATTAGTGCTTGATATTATGTAAAATAATTCTAGAGTTAGCATAACCAACCATAATTTTTAATTGAGTGCTAAGGGTTTTAAAGTACACAAAAATCTGTTAATGCATATGCAACAGATCTGTGTTGACTTGGAGTCATAGTCACAGTGGAACCCATCCAATCAATTAATCATAGATTGGGGTGTGTCCCCCCCATTCTTTTTCACACAGCAAGAAGAGTTCTTGCTCTTACAAGGTGCTGTTGTTTTTGCTGTTTTTCCTTGTGCAGTCCCAACGATTTCAGAAAGGCTACTGTGGGTGGCATGTTTGCAACTGGAGATGTAGGCAGCAATCTCAAATGACTGGTTTGGGGACCTGCAGAAGCTGGTGAAGCCACCCGCTGCCCCAGTATGCAATTAGATGTTGCCCAACATTTGCTTGAATTAGCCTGTGAATTTATACTCATTTACCTGGAAGTAAGCCCCATTGAACTCAGTAGGACTTCTGATAGGCATAGGATGTTAGTGGATTATGTATGAATGTAAATATCCCATCGAGACCAAAGGAATTACTTCGACGTCCATTGTTAAGCCAAGTCTTAATTGCTCCTGCCACTGAGGCAAGCTATAATTTTTTTGCATCTTTATGCCCTATACGTTTTGCAACTGTTATTATTATTACAATTTATACAGATCTTAATTGGCAAAAGCACTCCAATTATACTCGGCTCCATTCTTACTTTTCTGTAATGTGCAACAACACACTTTTGTACCTGCATGAAAAAAATATGAAGCTGCCACAAAGAACAGTGCAGAAAGGGGGGGGGAGCATTATAAAAATAATTAAGGTTAAACTGCTTGGGGGCAAGTGCAATCAAAACAATCCTTTACAAACTGTACTATAGCTCAACAATTCAAAAAGCAACTATTCTGAATATAAGCAAATTCAAAGGGAGACGATCCCCTTTTGTAACCCCCCCCCCCCCCGCCTTCTGATAGAAGACTACTGAAAACTGTCTGGTATCAAAGCTTCTCATGGATTAGACCTTCTCTGGCTTTCTGTTTCTACAAAAAAAAGAGACAACCCAGGAAAGGGAAAGCTAATTCTAAAGATTTTGACACACTACTTCTGAGTCTGTTGAGTGCTTCACATTCAAAACTTCAAAAATGAAGCTCCCAAATCATATCTTTTCTACTTTCTCAGGCTCTCGCTCAATAATTGATGAAACCATCTATATGCTGATGTCAAATCTTAGAGAAACGGGGATGGTGGTGGTGGGGAGAGAGATGTCTCCTGCTGCTCTTTTAGTTATATACTCGCTTTAAAAAAATATCATATTAGATATGGCTCCTTCAAAAACGTCTGATGTTCAGGAGCAGCTGCATAGGCATCATTCTCCCCAATGACCCTTATTATCAATGTTAGAATTAACAAGCTTGAATTCTGATGTGCAATCTGGCATGAATGAGGACAGATTTCTGTCTTCTGGCTAACGGATGGGTGAAAATGCTGCTTCGGTGCTGTTCATTCAGGATGGAAGGGAGTTAAGCTGATAACAATGCAACAGCTTAAGCCGGAAAACGAAAATGTATGCCATATTAATTGCCTGAAATTGCACACAAGCTGGCAGTCAAACAATGAAAGGTATGTCTTGCTGTCTGATTTCTCTCATTATCATCTCCCTGATGAATACACCTGCCCAAATGCTTTAGTTATTTCCTCTAGTTTGACACAGGACTGGAAAATATTTAAGAACAACAACAAGAAGAAATACTGGGAGGGGGAAGGAAAAGAGGGGAGAAAAGATTAAAGGTTCTGTGAAGGGTATGCCTAATTTCTTAAAAAAAATTATTGTAGAAAAACTGGACACAGATACCAGTAATAAATCCCACCGAACTCAATGGGACTTGCTTTTGAGTAAGACATGTATGCGCTTCAGGGGTCAAAACAGACATGACATTAATTGCATGATTGCAAGTAACATGTCTACTTTTAAAAGTTTAAAGAGTTGGCACTCGGCATCAGCACTGTGTGCAGGGGAAAGTTTCATGTTTAACCCTTTCCCCTATGTATGGTCCTGATGAAATTCAGTCCCCCCACAGTGGAAGTTATTTAAGAAACCCACAAATGGGGCATTTTGGGGGGTAGAGCTGGATCAGACCCTTTGCTGCTGTTGCATGATGTCTATGGGCCTGATCCAGGCCTCTTCACCATACCAGCCTTGAAGTCTGTTCAACTTCAAGTGTATTTGTCCTTGCTCCCACTGTCTGCACTGGCTGTGAAAATGGTGATGTCTCTCAAGCCCTGTTGTTGCTGGAAAAGGTTTGGGTTAACCCCTAAATAAACATAATAATTATTTCACCCTATCATTTTATAGCACTTCTTGTCCATGGATCATAATTATTCTTGCCTACTTATGCTGGCAGCTTTTCTTTATTTCCCAATCTCCTGCACCACCTTCGTTACTCTGTTTTAAAATTAAATAATTGCAACCCCCCCATCCTACATGACTTGTGTGCATTGATCTAATCTGAAACACAGCCTTAGATATATTGGTTGCAGTGCTGGAAAGGCTGTTAAGAGAAACAAGTTGGGGAAATTATCTTTAGCTTGCAGCTTGTTTTATGCAGGTTTAAAACACTCCTTTTCCCCTGTAGTTCAATCTATCAAATGTCTGACCCAGTCCTTTTCATGTATACTTACCCAGAGAATAACAATAAAAAATGCTTGATATGATCAATGAGGCTAATGGCATGCACTTCAGAATTCTAATGGCAGATTGGTATTAATGAGTACGTATTTTAGAGGGGAAAAGGTGTTGTTGATATGCTCAGAGAAGAACAAGTGCTTTTAGAGTAATGCCTAAGTGAACTAGGATTTTCTATGAAGACATGTCAGATTTGCCTCAAAAGAAGTATCTGAAGTACCCAATGCAATCTACAGTCATGCACTCATTAAGTTATATGCAGCCTTCAAATAATATCGCAGCGTAGTCTAACTCACTAAACTCCCCCAACACAGGCCTTTGCAATAGCAAAAAGATCTGTATCCACAGGACTGTGTGAATAGTTCTGTCTGCCCAAGAGAACTTTGGACTTGTGTTTCTTCAACACTTCTCTTTTGCAATGGAAAGATAGTTCAAAAACAGCTGGGTTTTGGCATGGTGGTCAGCCTCTAAATGGAGTAAGATGAAAAGTCCCACTAGGCCCACGTCTATTGTCCAAGCCCTTTGGTGCACCCCAATGAGTTTTTTGGATCTTGGCTGAGATGTTTTCCTGCTCACTAGAGGTATAATGTTTCTAAGAAAGCAGTAAAGCTGTGGCATATTTGTGTGTGTTTTACTTGAGAGCTGAAGTCCAGAAAAGACTGCTTTGAAAAGGCTATGAAATTGTTGCCATCTACCCGAAACCTTAGTTTGTTCTGGGCATAAGCTTTCGTGTGCATGCACACTTCTTCAGATACACTGAAACAGAAGTCACCAGATATATAGTGAGTGAAGAAGAAGAAGAAGAAGAGTTTGGATTTGGTATCCCACTTTATCACTACCCGGAGTCTCAAAGCGACTAACATTCTCCTTTCCCTTCCTCCCCCACGACAAACACTCTGTGAGGTGAGTGGGGCTGAGAGACTCCAAAGAAGTGTGACTAGCCCAAGGTCACCCAGCAGCTGCATGTGGAGGAGTGGAGACGAAAACCCAGTTCACCAGATTACGAGTCTACCGCTCTTAACCACTACACCACACTGGGTGGGGAGGGGTATTATTCAGAAGGGTGGTGGGAACAGGTGATTGGCTGATAGGTGTGGGAAACCTGTTGACAACCATTTGCGTGTCGAGGTCCCCAAGCCACCCCCCAAATAACTCACAATGCACACTTAATTTTTGTTTAAGGTTTTTGGCATAATTTTGGCCACAACTTTATTTAAATACAAAACCGTGAGTGGTTGTTTAGGCATTGGTTAAGACTATCTGTCCCCCCGCCTGGGGACAGAACTGACTTCCGGGCACCACCGAAAGACAGTGCGGGGGAAAGCAAGTCGGGGAGAAATGGAGCTGAGTCACAGACCCTCAATTCTCATCCGCATGCTCCCCGAAGGCTTGCCGGCCCTAGTCCCATTCCAGGGATTGGATGAAAAGATGGCAAGCCCTAGGATTCCTTTAACGGAATTCCCTTTCCGCAGCAACCATGGAGGGGCAGACCCAGCCTATCCTAACCCCTCCTCCACCAATTTATAACCAATGCCTAACCGCAACCTTACAAGTTGTGACGATTTGCTACGCAGTAGGCAAAAACCAAATGGCCCAGCCAATCAGCCAGATGGACGAAATTCCTACCAGGCCCCTGCCCCAACGGCAGACGACTCCATGACAGGCATAGCAAGGTCAATGCAACAACCCCTTACTCAAGGGCTGGTGGGCGGGTGATCCGTTGCACGCAGCAAAGAGAAAGCTCCAGGCTGCGTGCAGAGTATTTAAACATTTTACCCCTCCCACCAAAATTGCAACATAACTTTTACCCCAGCAACCCAGTGAACCAATCACTGCCCCAGGCCATCTTTAGAGACCCTGCCTGGTAACAGAGGGGTGGCTCAGCAGACCCCACCGCAACACGTGCTCTCCATGAGGGAGAACACGCTTAACGACTGCAATTGGTCTTACAGGAAAAAGCAAGAGGTGAAATGGCTAAAATAGCTTTATCATGTATAATGAGATAAGAATCCAATGTCTCTATTCAGACCAGGTCTCTCCATGGTTTTAAGTTTGGTAATAAGTTGCAATTCAGCAACTTCTCTTTCCAGTCTATCTACCCATTAGTGCTTGAAAGCCACAATCATGTACAGCTTCATTCTGGTGGCTTCATTTATTCTTCTGATTCCTGCTCCATAAAACAACATAGTGCCCTATTTCTGAAAACTCCTGCCATCTTGTTCAAAATAGCTTCTTCACTCCACCCAGGCAAAAAAATAAAAATAAAAATGGAATGCAGCTTACTGAAACAGAACACTGCAAATATTTATGTTAACAAAATTTGTAATGTTGCCATACGGCATCTATAAGCAGGGGTTACCCATAACTCAATGCCTCTCAATGAACGACAGCTGCCATTATATTTTGGATTGCATTTCACTTCCTCAACCTGAAATTCTTGTTTGCATTTGGGTACTAAACCATATTTACTTGTGAATATTTCAAGATGTTTTGATTGCCAGATTAACATCATTGCTAATGTGTTCAGGAATGTGTACATGAACTCCAGGCATCTGGGCATGTGTGGGGCAGTACTTATGGGTCCCTGGATCAGGAAAAATCAGTTTATCCTTTGGCCACAAATTCCTATAATCTGAAAGAGCTTGGATGTAGGTTGGTCCTAATGGTTTTCAGCACATTGCTTCACCAAAGCTTCTGTTAGTGGAATAAGGATTTGATTCTTCTTTCCTGATGAAGACCCCACCACAATCCACTCTGAAAGGTTGAAGGAACACAGGAACAGAGGAGCTGAAGTATGGAGAGGAAATCAGTAAGAAAAACCCTTCCCTTTCCATTAATGGAAGCCTTTGTCGGATCAAAGACAGCCTTCTGTCTGTGTAAGGGATGCCATTGTGTGCGTTATTTTGCTTGCCTTTTCATGAGAAACTACTTAATTCACACTTCTTGAACCAATACACAAACTGAAACACATATATCTTTCAAAATCCACACTTTTCTAAACTTTGCAGTGCAGTTATCCAACCATATCTACAAAAATGCATATACTGGGGAAAATATGTGCTTCGACATGCATATATTTGTGAAAATGACAGATTATATTATATGCATTATATTAGGGGGAATTGCTTGGGAAAATGTCAGTGATAGTCAAAAACTACACAACATTGTGTTTATTAGGAGAAATTCACACTGAATTGTTGACGGATTTTTAATGAGGGATTTTTTTTATTTTAAAAGTGCAAATTGTGGGTAAATTCAATCACGCTTATGATTATTTATTAGTTGCTTTCCTCACAAAAGTGGCTCAAAGCATCTTACTAAAACAATATTACAGTAAGAAGCAAGTATAGCAACCAACCATTAAAACCTCACAATGCAACTGTACTGATAAAAGACAGGTCTTACAGACCCCACTTCACTAAAGCAGGCTACAAATACCTGAAATTCTTCAAATTAAGGCCCAAAAACCAAGGTTAAAAGGAGAAGTTTTTAAAATTGGAAAAATGAGAAAGTGAGAGAAACTGAAACTGGCAGATCCCTATTAGAAACAGCCCTCTATCTATCTATCTACTGTATCTATCTATCTATCGATTGAGCGATCTATCTATCTATCATCTATCTAATCTATCAAACTGCTTTATAGTTTGATAGTTACAGTATTATGTGTTACTTTAATCACATTTTATTAACAAATAAATAAGGACCAGAAGCTACAGCTTAATTGCCTACTCACTGCATCTGCTCTATCGCTGTGCCTTCTAACATTTCTTACTTGATCTCAATCCATTTTTACATGTGTAACTTAGCGGCACTTTGAAAATATCTTCATGCACTCAAGCGTGTTGTCGTAAAAAAACACACCATATTTTTGCTGCTGTTGTTTATAATGGGACACCAAAAGTTTCAGAAAGATCAAACCTGAAAACATTTCCAGTAGGAATTAAAAAGGCTCCTTTTTCCCAGAAGAAATAGAGGCTATCAATTCTTGACTTGCCTGCCCATGTGAAATAGTGGGTTTTTGTCTCTGATGTCGCAATTTTGTTTAAAATAGCCTTGATGATGGCAGGGTACACGCGAATGATAAAATCATAAAGATGACAGCCTAATCTTCAAAGATGACCGATCACAGATAAAAGATTAAGTAACTCAGCATTTGAAATACCAGATTATCTGTCTCCTGGCATAGTGTCTGTGTATCCCTCCTGCTGAGTTCTGCAGAGATATCACTGACATGTAAAGATGCTACATCTTACATACCAGAATTGCTACAGAAAATGCCGTTCCCTCAGGCCGTCAGGTTGAAAGAAACAGGCCCTCAAATGAAATATTAGTTAATCAAACATATGTCTGTGAGACAGGCAAAGTACTTGGGCGCGTAATAGATAAGCATATTTTAGCGTGGCTATTTAAAAACAGCTAAAATACCATATAATTAGCACTCACAGGTGGGACAGCAATGGGTTAGTGATTATTATACACCTTTTATTATCAATTTTATGTACCCCAATAATAAAAAAAAAAACATACTTACAAGAATGATTAGACAAGCTGGTCCTATAAAACTCCATATAAAGTTGTTCTTTGTGCTGAGCCAACATCTGAAAAGTAAACAGTGCATAATGTTTGCAAATTTGCTTACAGATGAATCATGCCTGTCTTTGGAATCAGGTGTTTCTGAAGACTGGAAATGACTGCTAGTTGTGATGACTATATCCAGCATCTGAATCAGTATGCCCCTGGGTACCAGTTGCTGGAGAACACGAATGGAAGAGTGTCATTGAGTGTTATTGAGTTCATGCCCTGCTTGTGGGCAGGGCCCGATTTAGGTTTGATGAGGCCCTAAGCTACTGAAGGTAATGGGGCCCTTTATAAGTCCAGCTGTCCTTTGTCAACAACAAATTGTCACTGTTTTTGTGTGTGTTGAATATATGCCATATGGTAATTTATGGACCTAATAGGTATGTAGGTTTTATTTTATTTGTTTTTTATCTTATATTTTTTAAATGTATATGCATTTTTTTCCCTTTAAGTTTTTGAGGGGCCCCCAAGAGAGTGGGGCCCTAAGCTCTAGCTTGTTTAGCTTATATGTAAATCCGGCACTGCTTGTGGGCTTCCCATAAGTATCGGGTTGCCCTCTGAGGGAACTAAATGCTGGCTTAGATAGGCTTTGAGTCTACCGGGCTCATTTTGTGTTCTTACATTATGGCCACTAGATATGTGGTATTCCTCATTGTGGGAAGCCTATTGCTGAGGGAAGCCACAAGACTGATTGTCTGAATTACCAGACTAGTGACCCTGCAGGATATTTTTTTTCACCCAACATATCATGTTAAACCCAAAATAGTAGTCATCATAAAACAATGTTGAACGCCACCCCAACCTCTGAGTGTTGCGAGATTCTTTTATCAATGCCGGGAAACCATTTTGTTGTGGTTTCAACAGAAGGAAAAGAGGACCATTCATTTCACGGAAGGAGGCATTTCTGTACAGACATGATATGCCCACCTCCTTATAGATATGGCAGCTTGGGTTGCACATCTGAGCTACCACAAGCATAAAACCCCATCTGGATCAGGGCATATGCCTTTGCGTCTAGAACGTAACAGTGAAAATTTCCATAAGTATCACAGTATGTATTCCCTGCAACCCAAGAAGCAGATGTGTGCAATCAAGTGTCCATGCATTCATACCCTGGTGGGTGTGGCTTTCATGCACAAACGTGCAGCTGTCTGGGGCTAGATTCCTTCATCTAGTACTCAGAACTGCCTCAGAATATCCAGAGACTGGATTGATAGCAGTGTGCACAGCATTGACAAAATGGTAGGGGTGGTGAGCATTAGCTTCAATCTGTTTGAGGGAAGAGGAGATTGCATACACCTTTCATAGTTGCAGAGAGGCCACACATCTCTTTCTGAAAAATAACCACCATAGTCGTCAAAGCTGGCTGGGCCAACCGTTTCTTCGATGGGTAGTCGCAGTCCAATATAATGTACACAGGAGTGTGCAGGCAACTCACTGTTATGTGAACATAGTTTCCTATCAGAAACATGTTTAGGCGATCACATCTCAGTGGGCTGATGCAGGAAGAAGTCATGTCAGAACTATCTATAACTAAAGTCAATATGTAAACAATGAATTACACATCAGTTCTTTCGTAGTATTTGGATCCCAGTGCGGCAGAAATGCCAACCACCACTGCTGGGCTCACGTAGCCAAAGATATAGAAATTCTTGTGTAAGAATCCTTTATTGTAGATTACTCCAACAACTATAAGGTACAGGTGAATGCCTTCGATACACATCCACGCGAAGGCAGCTAAGAGGAAGTAATGGAGTAATCCAGCAGTGATTGAACAGAATAGCTAGAAGGGAAAACAGAAAAAAGCGTAAGTGAATAACATAAAAGACTCCATATCTTGCAATGCAGGTTAAAAATGTTGTCATAGTACAGTACCAGCAAAACCTCTTCCACTGGAAATTTGTCTCGATAGGAAAATGGCCCAGGCCTTGTCATTACTTTTCTGTAAGTACACAGGAAACCACCAAACCCATTTCATTTTAAAACTCAGACCTCATTCTCATTTCTTTTTGCCTGTGTGCCTACAATCACATGAAATGCACAAACTGATGAAGCAGATGATATATATTTTCCGCAGAATGTGTTCAACCTTATATATACCCCCTGCTCCACATGGGCATGTATACAAGCAGCCCCTTTTTACACTGAAACAAGACCAGGACAACCCCTGCCGAAGTAAATTGGCATTAACACCTTCTGATATTATTGGAACATGGTCAATTTAAACTCAGTTAAAAATCTGCTTCCATTTTGTCTTAGTTAAGGCTCCCATTCTCAGAGTGGACCTCTGGCAGAAGACCCTTCCTTCTCTTCAGTGAGGCTTACACTTTCTGAATGGGATTTCCTGGAATCCTTAAATGAGTGTTTTATATCCACAGCTACATTTACGGGGAAACTGGGAAATGCTACTTGCACCTCTGAAAAAGGCACTTTAGAGCACACATTTGCTTTCCTACCCAACATGAAATGGCATGAGGAAAGGCCACGTACCTTATTATTGTTCATGTTAATTCCAACAAGAAAAATTAGCTCAGCCAAAAAAAGGCTGCAACAGAGATTTTTGTGAATTGTTGTCCTTGTACTTTGAATTTCGCTGAAGAACCAGAAAGTGAAAATGCACATGGAGAGGCAGATCAAGGAGATAATTATTCCAAGCTGAGTAATTCTCGTGAGAATATAATAATTCTTGTCATCCTGGGAGGAGGAAATAATAATATAACATATTGGAGAGAATGGCTAAAGAATAGCTTCTTTAAAACCTCATTTGATAAAGGAGTTCTGATTCTATTTCATTTTCCCCCTCCATACTCCTTGTTAAAATACCCAGCCAAGTTATTGGTTGAAATGCTTTACACATTTTTAATTGATTTTATTAAGGGACTAGTCGGTACAAGGAAGTGTGCAGGGGAAAATCATAGAACTTGGACGATAGGATTTATCTCCTCCTCTGCCTGTGCCTTCTAAATTTGCTCTGGAGGATTGGGGGAAACCCCAGAACAGGTTTTGGGGAGTGCAGTGGGGGTGCAGGCCAGCTGTTATCTGGT
The DNA here is from genome assembly GCF_964106645.2 of Podarcis pityusensis. Taxonomy (NCBI): domain Eukaryota; kingdom Metazoa; phylum Chordata; class Lepidosauria; order Squamata; family Lacertidae; genus Podarcis; species Podarcis pityusensis. The sequence goes on from NC_138030.1 coordinate 67,002,026, forward strand.
TTTGCATTGGTATGCTTGGATAAATATAGATATTGATTTCTTCAGGGACTGTAGAGATCGTCAGATTGAACTGGCAATTATCTGTCACCAATAGCCATAGAGCCCAGCATATTTCTTTTCCAAGTAGCTGTCATTAATTTAACTGCCCATTAATACCTTATGACAGAATAATGTAATGGAGCGCTCTGAAAATTATCGCACTCGAAGAGATGGAGCATAAACCTGGGTTTTTTTTAATTTTATTTTTAGAAAACGAAAACAATTCACTCTTGACTTGTCTTGTAACTTGCGCCTCACTTGCTTTCAGATTAATATTTTAAACCCAAATTAAGTAAACACCCCGCAGATGCAAAACACACTCTTGTATTTGAGGACTCCTCATGAGCTGCGAAGGAGTCTAAGTATAACTCGAGGGAGGGAGCTTTTTATTTTTGGACAGAGGATTTAGCCGACTTGAGAGTATTAGCACAAACACATTGCATTGACACATGCTGGGCTCTTCATGCTGACAGATTCTGCTTCTTAGTTGCTAAAAGCAACTTACAATTTTAGTTCAAATGTGAGGTTTTTTTGGGGAAGTGTTTTGACACACTCTCTCTCTCTTTCTCTGTGATCACTTGGCCTGTATTTAGAATCCATGTCCATTTTATGGCGATCTTCCTTTAATCTGATACTCAGCTATGTACTTCTTTTTTTAACTTCTTACTGAGAATATTTCAACTGAACAAAATAAAATAGAAATAAAAAAGTGAATAAAAAATCTAAAAGGAGGGAAGAAGGTATGTTATTTCACTATATATGCAAATGGCTACAATTCCACATATGCTTGTCTAATATTAATGTTATTATACACAGCAGTTATTTTTGTTGAATGCTAAGTGCTGCATATTGGAAATGGATACACAGCCACCACAATAAAATATTTCCACTTTTTTGTATCATTCTACATTTGCTTTTTCTTTAAATAAAAAGCACTATGGTTTACAAAAGCCTGAAGTTCTGTCTGTTCATACATATTTTTTTTTTAGTCAGGTTTACTTCTGGGGAAAATAGGCCTATTGCATATCCACATCTTACATTTAAAGCATAGTTTATGCCACTTTAACCAACCTAGTTTCCTTGAAACAATCCTTGGAACTGTAGATTGTTAAAGGTGCTGAGAATTATTAGGAGGCACCTATTCCCCTCACAATTCCCAGGGTTTCCTGGGAAGATTGAGTGTTAAAGTGTTCTGGGAATGGTACCTCTATGAGGGGAATAGGGGTCGCCTAAAAACTCTCAACACCTTTAACAAGCGACAGTGCCTGGGAATCACGGGGGAAACCGTGACTGTTAGTGGCATAAATAGTACTTTTACAGCTGCTCAGTGACCGTGAATGGGCTCTCTGCCCCGTTTTCTGTTTGTAAAATGAAGATAGTAGTGACTTAAGTCTCAGGGTTATTGATAAGGATGAATAATATACAGATAATAAATATTACGGGAGTTGAAAAATGCTCAATAGCAGTTAAAAACAAATAATAAACGGGGGGAGAGTAGAGTAGTTAGCACCCATATAAGAGATAGCATGTGCATTACATTGTTATAGGGATGTGGGTGGCACTGTGGGTTAAACCACAGAGCCTAGGGCTTGCCGATCAGAAGGCTGGTGGTTCGAATCCCCGCAACGGGGTGAGCTCCTGTTGCTCGGTCCCTGCTCCTGCCAACCTAGCAGTTAGAAAGCACAAAGTGCAAGTTGATAAATAGGTACTGCTCCAGCAGGAAGGTAAACGGCATTTCTGTGTGCTACTCTGGTTCACCAGAAGTGGCTTAGTCATGCTGGCCACATGAACTGCACGCCGGCTCCCTCGGCCAATAAAGCAAGATGAGCGCCGCAACCGCAGAGTCATCTGCGACTGGACCTAATGGTCAGGGGTCCCTTTACCTTTACATTTACATTGTTATAATGGAATATTCACAGAGTGTAAAGTTCAGGGACATCCTAACCATGAAAATATCTACTGCTACTAAAGAATTATCCCATTGTGTATTTGCACGATGAGAATAAAGTGATAGACCAAGCGAGGAAGGAAGTAACAATTTAACTGCAGAGACCAATTGGTTCTACACACAAACTATCTAAAGAAATTAATAAACACTATATTTAAAAAGAGCACTTACAACTTCAGAGTTGTTAGAGGACATCAAAACAGCAAAAGGGGTAAGATGATTGCATCTGCATGTGGTATGAGTGCTATTGAAATGTGCTCGTTCACATCCTTCTGTAGACCAGTTTCCTTCCATTGTGTCTTCTGAATAATTCCAAAATGCACACTTAACATCTTTTTTGTCTACAGTCTGGAACAGAAGGAAAATGTTTAATGGATGGCAAGAGGCACAAAGCCACTCAATAAGAAGTATCTGCTACATTAGCAGAGGCAATTCATCACAATGCCTTTATTCCACAAACCCATTTCAAAGACTAGAAGGTCAGGTGGTGCAAAAAGTCCAAGGCCTGTAGTACAGTCAAATACACTCTCTGGAAAGAGAAGACTTAGCAAGCCCTGGTCAAAATAAGGCCACTAGAAACAGATGGGAGCAAACATATAAATTGTACAGACATTTTAAAATCAATTATTTGGACTGTTGATTTCTAAAACTCAGGGGCAATGTTTGAAAAGAAGGAGAAAGCAAGTGTAGTTTTCCTTCCTCTCTTTAGTCTACCTTCTTTTACCTATCTTGTTTCATCTTTCTGTTCTGATTTTCTTTGTTTTTATTCCTGTGTTTCTCCTGAACCTTAATTATGAACAGTTCAGATTCTGGGTTTTGTGGGAGGAGAGGTCATTGTTTTGTTGTTTTTGTTTTAACTACTTGCGTGTCAAAGCCCCCACCCCCAGGAGAATAAAGACACTAGGACACAGAATTTTAGGTTAATGTTAATGGGCAAAATTTAGGCCACAACTTTATTGGTTACAGAATGTGAGCCATATTGGTATAGGCATTGGCACCAACAGACTATATCTGACTTCCTTGCAGGAAGTCTGTAAGGGTTAACCTCCAGTAGGGGGAGCCCGGCGATGTGGATTGACTCGAGCATCCTCTGGGTTCCCGATGGGGTCGTGGCATGGCCCTAGCCCCTTCACAGACTTCGGACGAGATCCACCCCCCCCCCGGATTCCTTTAATGGAATATCCTTGAGCATGGAGGGGCAGGTGATGGCTGCACCTCTCCTCCCCCCCACATCACTATTCTAATGCCTAACCGCCACATGAGCCCAAAGCTCACTGCCAATACCCTCACACCTGCAACCAAACTCCTATTCCTTTGATAATATCAGCCAACCAGACGTCATTTCCGCCATCAGAAAGATGAACGCCATCTGCCCAATAGAGGGCCTCATTGCTGTAGGCAATTCCTGGGTGGCAAATCACATGGCCACCCAGTGCCAACACCTTCCATGTTACAGCACGATCTAAGAGTTTCCTGGCCTTGTTAGTGGCAGCTGGGCAGCGACTGTCACACCAAATGTGTCTCTCCATGAGTTGTGACCATAAAATAGCCATTTTATTGAAGGTTATTGACAAGTCCTCAAAGTCCTTTTTAATGCTTAGTCTCAAGCTGCCTGATTGGCCACTCACTGCCTGGCATAGCCGGGCCCCCTCAGCTTAACATGGGACGCAGTCCCGCCCCAACGCTGAGGTGGGGGTGGGCCTGACGGCGAGACCGCAACCCGCCCCCACTCAGAAGTGGAAGCGGTTTACTTGTGTTTTTACTTAATATTTTTATTCTGTGAACTGCCCTGAGATCTTGTGATGAAGGGTGGTCTATAACTAATAATAATAATAATAATAATAATAATGTCCCATCTTTCTTGTTTTAGGCCCCATCTGCACCATACATTCAAATCAGCATCATGCCACTTTAACAATCATGGCTGTAGTTCATTAAGGGAGTGGAGAGTTGGCAGGAGGCCGTTAATTACCTCGCAGAATAACAATTCCCAGAGTTGCTGGGAAGAGGGATTGATTGTTAAACCACTTTGGGAATTGTAGCTCTTTGGATTTGGATCTTGACTGCCTCCCCCCCCCCCAAAAAAAATTGTGATGACTTCTTCACAAAAGCCCTGGGAGGTAGACAAGGTCAATACATTGTTACTTTGCCAAGAATACTGAGTGGGATTTATGGCTGAGTCAGGATTTAATCACAGGATTTAATGCCATTCTACTTCCTATCAACTTCTGTCTATCATACACTATGTAATATCATGTCTTTTAGCACAGGAGGAAAGAAAGTAATTATATGAATTCCTCTAAATTTTCAGTGAAACTGTTCTTTTTCTGCCCCCCCCCCCCGATTAAAAGACTTTTGAGTCACCTTTCAGGTCCAGTGCCCTCCCAAGAAGAGATACAAGATAGTTAATGAATTACAAACACAATAAAAATAGCAATATAGTACAAGAAACAGCAAATTATGCTCCTGAAAATGATAAGTAACTTCATCATAGAGTGGCTGGGGAAACCCATCCGGATGGGCGGGGTATAAATAATAAAATTATTTAATAATAATAATAATAATAATAGAATTGCAGATTTGGAAGGACAATCTGCCATACAGGTATTGAAGTTGCACTCTTGGCATTATCAGTACCAGGCTCTATCCAGGCTTAGCACAGCAGCTAATGAAAAGCAGACTGAAATAAAAGATTTTAAGGTTTTTTTTTTAGAATTTTCCGGTGGTGGGACTATAAATACTCCTGGGGGAGGATATTCCACAGATGTGAGGCTGCTTCTGAAAGGCCACATCTTTTGAATCTAGCAACCTCTGATCATCAGGCTAGAGAGCAGAGCCCCAGAAGCTGATCTTCAAGCTCAAGCATAGAACTGTAGAGTTGGAAGGGACCGTGAGGGCCATTTGGTTCACCCCTGCAGTAAAGGAATCTCTTGCCCAACTTGGGGCTCAAACCCACAACCCTAAGATTAAGAGTCTCATGCTCTACCACCCAAGCTATCCCAATATCCCATTCTCATATTGATGTAAGTAGCCCTTTGGAAAACCTGATTACAAACCATCTAGGGTAATAAATAACACTTTAAATAGGACCCGCAAACCAGTGTGACTGGTACACAATACAGTAGGTGGGATGTGATCTGATTCTTTGTCCCCCTCAGGCATTCATACTGCCACATGCTGTACCAGCTGAAGTTTCCAAATAGCCTTTAATGGCAGCCCACATACAGCAGATTACAGCAATCTACTGCTGATTGCCCACCACGTCACCTGTTTGTGCGATGCAGCACCAGCGCCATTAACTTCCGTGCCCTGCTAAATTTTGCTCATCTGCTTTTGCCTCTCTAGGCAAACATGGCAAATGTAACAGATGCACAGCTTGTAAATGGAGAATGTTGAGAGGTGAGGAGGAGATTCGGATTACGCTAACCAATTATTGACAATTGTGTAGTAGAACCAACATGCAGTTATTAGTCTTGTCAATTCCTATCAACACTTTGCAGCGCTAACACACTCCCTCCCTGGCACTTGCTGAGTGGAAATCAGAATTGTAATTTCCCCTTTAATCATATTATATACACATATCAGCAAATGACATAGGTGTGAGTGAACAACCAAATGAAAACAGAGTAGCTCCTTGTTACAACATAATTGTAGGCTTACTTTTAATCAGGTGATCATTAGAAAGAAAACCTACCTGTGCATGTTTTAAAGTCAATGTTATTTTCTCTACTGGGTACAGCATAGGTGGCGTGGAGTGAATTGCGACAGCTATAACTGATGACCCTACTGTCTCTCCATGCTCTGAATTTTCCTCCAGTGAGAAGTTCTGCGATGATGAGAAGAGAGAGCCAATATTGCTGTACCGCAGAAACACAACTGCAACGGTGCCTATCAATCAAACAAACTGTGCTTAGTGGGTTGTAGCTTGTTTCCTAACAACCCTGAAGATAATAAGGAAATGACAAATAATAGATATCTGTATTTATTTTGCATGAAATATGCATAACAGGATTTTTATTTTGCAACACAATTATTGAAAAGGTTAAGAGACAGTGAAGAATGTCTGCCTCTCAAGACAATATAACCCACCAGTATTAAAAATGAGCATTTGTGATGCAAAATTAAGCAGATGGGTCCAAACTTTCCCTATTGTGACTGGAAGGGCTCCTTTGATTCAGAGAAGACATTGAAGTCCAGCAGAGGCTCCTGCTGAAATGAGGAGGAATATTTTGTTGTTGCTGTTGGCAATTTCCTCCATTGCTCCTGCAGCTCCCAGTGTCACCTCCCACACTGTTCTCTTCCCCAAACTTCCAGAGCAGATATTCAGGAGGAACAGGAAGCTGCAGGGAGGAGGAAACTAGCAAAACCTGCCCCTCCTTTCCTCTGATGTCATAGAATCGTTGAGTTGGAAGTGACCATGAGGAACATCTATTCCAACCTTCTTCAATGCAGGAATCTTTTTGTCCAATGTAAGGCTTGAACCCACAACCATGAGACTGAGAGTCTCATGCTCTACTGACTGAGCTACCATGTTTTTGCCTTTGAGAAGAAATCTGCTCATGTGAACTCTGGATCCAACCCTGTGCTAGTGAAAATCTGTTCTGAAGAGTATGGGAGAAGTTTGCAGTCTAGAAAAAAAAAAGTGGCTCGGGGGATGGTGGGAGAAGGAGGAAATGAGTGAAAATCACCTCCCCACTTTCCTAGCAGAGAACATCTGCTGGGCCTTGGCTCCTTCTGTGTACAGGTCCATTCATGGAAGTTAACTGGATCTATTCCAGAGGTTTGTTTTGTTGTTGCTTTGCAAATATGTTTTGAATATTTCCAAGAGCAGGCATTTGATCCTTGCCAAGGGTGCATCTTTAGTGAAATACCTTTGAGAAATTACTGAAATTGCATCATTGGGATTGGCTATCCCAAACACTCCTGAAGGATTTACTTTCTTGAATTTTGCAAAGGAGGAGGCTTCTGGAAAACCCCATTGAACTTCACTTCTATAGCCTTATTCCCCGAGTCACATTTCTCTCCCTAACCTTTAGAAGTAGTTGCTTCCTTTTTCTTTGCAGAGACCTTTATAATCTCTCCTCCCAACTGCACATGCTGGTGAATGTGCTCCATGCGCTGTATATCAAAGGCAAGAACTTTGAAAGCTGCGAAAGAAAAGAAGAAAGGGGGAAAACTCCTTTGGAAATCACAATTACATCCCAGCCTACTAAACCTCACACTTCTGCAATTAGGTTTACACTCAGCTGAACATTTATTACAGATGTCAGCACAAAGTCCAGCCAGGTAATTTAAGAGCGAAGACGCATGCATACACACGCACACACGCACCATTGTGTGGTTCATATTTGTTCAGGGGTTCATTAGTTCTAGTAGGCACAAATCTTTTATTTCCATTTTTGTACCTTTCCTTGGAAAAATGCAGCCCCTAATTTGCTTTGCGTTCAATGCATTTCCTAAAGAATAATGGAAACTACTTTCAAAGGAACAACCTTTTTATTAAGAATGCATTTCTGAAATGGAATATCAATTGCCATCTTTAAAAGCACAGCACCATTGAACAGTTTTTGTTTTATAATATTTGGAGGTAGAAATGAATATTTTATTATTACTACACAAAGATACAGCTACACAGAGTACAGCTGCACTGTGCTTTAATGATGTCTGTTGCTGAAACCAAAGAAAGCAACCTAATATGAACCACCCTGGACAAAGAAAATGACATTAGAGGGCATAGAGTCCTTTTTGTTGCTTTGCTCTGATCAATGTAGTGCTTCAGTCACCCATAAGGTAGCAGAAAGGTCAATCAGACAGTTAAAAGCAAAGCAAAACAAGCATTTGACTAATGGGGTGGAATTACTTAACTGGGCTGCCTGTTACTTATAGCACAGAAAGCACACACGTTTGTGATCTGAAGTTTCCAGCAAACCAAATATCAGCAAATGTTTTTGGAGAGCATTAAAAAAAGGTCCTCTTACCAAGGGTGTCCCGCACAGCTGACTTATATGCATCACTGGCTGGCCAGGCATGAAAGCAGACAATGCCTGGCCAACCATAAGAGTCTCTGATTGGACTGGCCCATTTAAACTTCAGGTTTGGGTGGGCAATCACGCCCAGCAGACTGGCCAACCAGAGAAATTCCCAAGTAGCCAGCTGGCAACATGAACTCTGACCGCCCAGGGATGGCGGCTAGGACGGGGGGGGGGGGAGGTTTTGAAACCCTCACCCACCTGGGAAAAGGTGTGCAGCCATTTCAGAGCCTAAAAAGTAATTCCTCTTGGGGCAGCCTGCAGCTTATGCACTTCTGTGTTGAAGTGTTGCAGTTTTATGATGACGTTTTGAGGTGAAAAGCTGGGTGATGTATGCTACTGGGATGCAGGTGGCACTATAGTCTAAACCACTGAACGTCTTGGGCTTGCTGATTGCATGATCGGCAGTTTGAATCCACACAACGGGGTGAGCTCCCGTTGCTCTATTCCAGCTCCCATCAACCTAACAGTTCGAAAGCATACCAGCGTGGGTAGATAAATAGGCTTCACGGTGTCCCATTGCACCAGAAGCGGTTTAGTCATGCTGGCCACATGACCTGGAGAAGCTGGACAAACACCGGCTCCCTCAGCCTGAAAGCGGAGATGAGCACCATACCTCATAGTCAAATTCGACTGGGCTTAACCGTCCAGGGGTCCTTAACCTTTATCTGTATGCTAATAGACTGAGTTCTGCAATGGCATGGTACAGCTGTGGTTACTACTCACTAACTAGCCATGGGCAACTGCAAACTCTCTGTCTCAGTTTTGTGTCTGATGCTGACCTATCTCATACGAGTTCCTGTGATGCCATGATGCAGCTCCTGGAAGACACATGCAGAAGGCACAGTGAAGAGACCCTTTAGATTTCCAAACACAGAGAGAGCTGGGCAGAAGGGTAGTGTGAAGACAGATGTCTTAATTGAGTCTCTACAACAACAGCCTCTGCAAGGCATTCACACAACATTGCTTCCAATATCAACAGTCTGTCCTGGAAGGAAAATGGGAACAGTTTTCAAATCATTTGCTCCCTTTTGCATACCTAAATCACTGGCATTAACCTCCACTTCTGTTGTCTTTTGAAAGCTCTGTGACATGAGTGCCGTGGTTTCTTCTGCAGCATGCAGCAGTTTAGTGAGGCTTCTTCTTCTGTTAACTTCCGGGATAGCTTCCCACGCTGCAGTTTTATCCTTCTGAACGAAATTGTTCACAGTATTAATGAATTCCTGTTAGATTAATAATAAAAAAGTACTTTAGGTTATGTACTATATCTTATAAGTGCTCCCCACCCTGCAAAAATAGATCAAATCTGCTGCACGGCTCGATTCACTTACATTAAGAGTTAGATTATAGAGCATTTCATTGTCAGAAATCGTGTTATTCACGATGGTTAGCAAGGGAGAAGATACAGATAATGCTTCTATGTAGGAAATCACATCCACAGGTGAAATTTGCCCTACAGTGTTTTGATTGATTTCTTGTAATACAGCCAGGGGTTCTTTTATTTTTCTAATCTGAAAGAAAGTTGAAATCATTAGGCATGACATTCCTAACATTTACAGTCAAATTCATATACATTCATATTCATTTATCAACATTAGTTAACAAGATGAGCCGACATGAGAGAGTGAATAGAATATTGGATGTCGACTTGGAAGGCTCAAGTCTCAGTCTATTCATGGCTTACTGCAGGGGTATTAAATCTGTGATCATCCCGTTGTCACTGCATTCCAGCTCCTAGCAGACCCACCCAGCATGGCCAAGGAATGATGAGAGCTGTAGTTGAATAATATATGGAAGCACACAGGTTCCCCAGACCTGGCTTACTGGGTAGCCTTGTGTAGGTACCCATCTTTCCATATAGACTGTACCATATAGGGTAGCTGTAAAAATAAATCTGGAAAACCCAGTGTACAAGTAGGTGTGTCTAATATAGGCTGTCCCAGATACAGGGCTGGTCCAAGACATTTTGGCACCTGAGACGAATGGCAAAATGGTGCCTCTCTCCACCAGAAAAGAAGAGGTAAGTGAAGATCTACATCAGGAACAACGGTGGCAGCAGCAGCGGGCAATGCCAGATCTACTGCCCCGTGGATCTGCCGCCCGAGGCAGTTGTGGCACCATAGGTGGGCTGGTGCTGGTGTGATATGCTGCAATAAGCGGCCGTAATGGCACCGCAACTGTTAGGCAGCCCCGCAGCCTGAGTAACGTATGCCATTGCAGCTGCCATCTTCTTAAGATTGTAGTACCAGAAATATTATCAGTATCATTTCAGAACAGAGGGAAAGTAAAAATAAGATTTGACAATAGATAAATATGCGAGTCTTACTTACTTTGGCTAAGGTTCTGTTAATATTTTCAGCTATGCAGTCATAGCTCAGTTCACACTTTGGCGCTGGGATTGCTGCTGAAATTAAAAGGGGATATTAAGGTCTTGGCATACAGTCATTTCAGTCTGGCTGATAACTAAAGCTCCAGACTTCCCCATTTGGTATGTTTTAAAAGCCAGAGATACTTTTTTTTGTTAAATTGGGTTGGATTTGCATGCAGCATTGTGAATGGCTCGACATATATTCATTCATAGCTAACTGTGAGATGCAGGATTGAACACAGGGTAATCTCTTTGGGGAGAGATATGTACCAAACCACATATGCTCAGCATGTACCCAAAATTGAATTGGACTCAAAATAGACCAATATCACCCATTCCTATTTTAAAAGCATTTACAAAGCCATGGATAGCAGCTACCTTCTCAGAAGACGCATCTCTCCTCCTCTCACACACAGGGCAGAATGCCCTTTCTAAGCTGCTGCTACTGCTGTGACTTTTACGAACTTTTTGTTTTTATTTTTAAGAATGCTCTTATATATTCAGGAATGTTTTATGAAAGTTAAGATTTATGTAGCTATAATAATAGATGGGCTCCTGCCAACCTAGCAGTTTGAAAGCATGTCAAAAGTGCAAGTAGATAAATAGGTACTGCTCTGGCGGGAAGGCAGTGTTTCCGTGTGCTGCTCTGGTTTCGCCAGAAGTGGCTTAGTCATGCTGGCCACATGACCCGGAAGCTGTACGCTGGCTCCCTCAGTCAATAAAGTGAGATGAGCACTGCAACCCCAGAGTCGGCCACGACTGGACCTAATGGTCAGGGGTCCCTTTACCTTTAATAATAGATGGGAGCTCATCTGATTAATTATGAAGCTTCTTAAAAAAATCAGTGACATGCCTGGCTTTATTCTTTCTCTTTTGTGGTTTTGTAAATTTGATTGTATGGTGTCTTGAACCTTTTAGGGATAGATGTTGAATGGTCAAAACCAACAAGTGTGGCTACCCTATGAGGTAACAGCACTGTAACTCCATGCTATCCATGCTGTGACATCAGAACATTCTGCATTTCTCTGCCCCAATCAGTGGCAGCCAATTTTGTGGAGTGAGGGTGAGGAAAACACGGTATATCATGATGATGCCACAGCATGAGGTAAGCAATACTGCATGATATGGCAGGTGCAGTTAAATGTGTGACAGCCACAGTACTCACTGTAATGCATTGATACTTGTCAATGCATTTTAAAATTTTTATTTTAAAAGCCACTTGTATTTAAACCGACTTGGATGAAAAATTCAATCTGAACCAAAAAGACACGTGCATGAATCTAGATTAAGCAAAGGTGATTTCATCGTACCAAGTTAGCATTTCTGTTTACATGTTTTGCCCAATCTTTACTCAAGTGTAGCACAACTCTGGAATATCTCTAAGGCTCTATTGATAAAAGCAAAGCAACAGTCATATAGTGTATTTGACCCCTTAACGGTTAATGGACTTTGGTTGGTAAGTAATAGAAGAAAATCAGTTCTGTATTTTATAATATATGACAGGCTACTTCTATTTTTCAGCAAACACACCTATCAGTCTTTTCTCCCTCTTTTAAAAAGCATAATAATAATGCAGGTATTCACATCTTGCCACTTTTTTATATCCAGCTGATTAATCTAACTGAAGATAAAGAGTTACCGGTGGGCCTCTCAGAAGATATAGTTTTATAATAACACATAAAGCTCTATAATATCATTTACCTTGGCAGGAAGTGCCATCATTTGGCTTAAACTGTAATTTTCCTGTGGATGGTTGATAACCTTCCTTACAGGAGCAGTTATATCCTCCATACACATTTTCACATTTCGCATGATCTCCACAGGCAGCAGTTACTGGTTCAGTGCACTCATCTATATCTGCAAATATTGTGAGAAATTGAATTTTAAAAAAGGTTTTACATACTAACACCTTGCCGCTTTGTTGGTAGTAGCTTGATGTGCTGCAAGCAATCACATATTGAAATTTCACATCTACATCTATTTTTTTTAAAAAAGCAGCAGCAGAAAGCTAAGCTATTGATCAAATGGAACAGAAACATGTGTGGCAATTAGGCAATTATACTGCCTTGCAGGATAAAAGTCAAGGGAATGAGAGCAGGGCTAAATTTCAAAAAATGGAGATAGCAGTGTGGCTCAAGTGAGACTGAAAAGTAGACCTACACAGTGCCGGATTTACATATAAGCTAAACAAGCTATAGCTTAGGGCCCCACTCTCTTGGGCCCCCCAAAAAAAATTAAAGGGAAAAAACTGGATGTACATTTCCAAAATATAAGATAAAAAAAGACAAAATAAAACCTACATACAGCAACAGTGTTTTGTGTTGTGTAGGCTCCTATGATGTAAGAAATGGGCCCCGCCTGCTAGCCTGCTCCCTAAGATATCACTGGTTTGCTCATTTCTATATATAGGGTACCTACATTCTGCTATTTATAATTATTAGTAGTTTGCATCATATATTTACACCTATTATTATTTCATGTTACAGCAAGTTTCTAGAGACTAGATTATGAGTCTTTGTAAACTGTGTTTCTAAAGGAACTTTTGTTATTGCCAAATGTGTTTGCATTACAGTGGTACCTCTGGTTGCGAACGGGATCTATTCCAGAGGCCCGTTCGCAACCTGAAAATAACGCAACCTGCGTCTGCGCACACTCGGGTTGTGATTGGCTGCTTCTGCGCATGTGAGTGATGTCATTTTGTGCGCATGCACGAGTGGTGAAACCCGGAAGTAACCCTTTCTGGTACTTCCGGGTCACCGTGGGACGCAACCTGAAAACGCTCAACCTGAAGCAAACGTAACATGAGGTATGACTGTATTAAGTTTGTTATGAATAAAAAATCATTTTAAGTTAGAGCTTAATAATTATTTCACTATTAATATACTTCTTAATTGTATTTCAGTCCAACAATTACTTTGATAAAATACATACTTTGTTATGTGCAAATGGCTTTAGATACCTATTAAGTCCATAAATTACCATATAGCATATATTACCTGTCCCAGGATAGGGGGCACAATATAAAGCTCAATGTCATTCCATTTAGCATGCTGCATGGAATACCATTGTTAAAATTTCCCACAGGCAGCATCACCTTTTCCTCTCTCGACATTATAAAAGAATAGGCTCCAAGTAACCTCTGCATAGTAGGAAACTGTAAACAAGACTAGTTTGATAAGCAGGATAATGCAGAACACACTGCTACAACATAGATTCACTTGTCAAAAAATGCAAGTGTCAAGTACAAGGAAACCGTGGCAAAACATCCCTTTTCATAATGGTTGAATAGATCAGTCGGAGATCAGTTTATTATTACAAGGGTTTTTCTCTTCATGTCAGCTGCAAAAAAAAAAGGGAGCTGGATTCCTAAATACAAATAAATGGCTTTCTACCAAGGGACAGACAAACTTGGAACAGCCCGCAATGCCTTTTAAGCTGAGTGACAAAATAATATACTGCATATCGATCAGGTTTAGAAGTGCACTTATAAATAGAGTATTAAAAATTAATGCATAAATTAATACTAACAGCACTTTCTCCCCAAATGCGATAAACACTGTGCAAAGATAGTTATACATAATTCAGAGTAGTTCAAAATTATAAGCACAAAAGGAAGAAGTTAATCACCACCATAAATCATTTATTATAAGTTCCTTCCCCACCCCAATATATAATTCGTAATTTTAATAAACTCAAGGTGTAGTTCAAGAACTGCTTACACAAGGACTGGCCAGTTGAGGCCGATGAGAAAATACATTGGATTGTCTTTGGCAATCGAAGGTGAGCTTCAAGGATGCCCAAGCATGCCGGCCATCTGCCAAAATGCCCATCATCCAGCAGGGGGAACACTGTCATGAACCTCCTGGATCTACTCTTTGTCTTCCCCATTCCCCTGCTTGTTTATCTGCTCCTCACTCTAGCCCATACTATATAGGGGAGAAAAGGAAGGGCAGTAGATACCACTACCTGGTTGCCCTGTCTGACAAGCAACCAGAAAGTGATAGCCAAGAAGAGGATGAGGAGCAGCAGCAGCAGCTGATAATTTGGGCGGTGATGAGATAAATCTACTGTGGCAGTCCAGGAATATTGCAGTTAGCCCAGTACTGTTTAAGGTGAAATAGAAAGTTGCCAGGTTGCACAATAATCTCTTCTCTCTCAACACAGTGGCTACCACTGACAGCTCTGATCATCTTTTGCAGGGTGGAAGTGGAGAAGATGGGTTTTAAGCAAGCATGCTCACATTTCCACACGCTTAACCAATTAAGTGCTGCCATGGCTGATGGTCAAAGATTACAAGATCAATGTAGGATCTGAAACGGCAATCTTAAACAGAGTAATCCCCATTGAACACAATGGGATTAACCATACACAGGATTGTGCTGCCAGTGTCCATTTTGTCTGCCACTGATATTCTGCCACTTCTCAAAAGTGAGATGGGCGCCACAACCCCATAGTCGCCTTTGACTGGACTTCACCGTCCAGGGGTCCTTTACCTTTTACCTTTACGTACTTCTCAAAACTGCTATTTTTTTTGTTGAGTCTAGAGATACATTTTTGTTAAATGTGTTTGTGGAAAGGGGAATTATTGGGTTGTTTTTGTTTGTTTTATTATGTATTTTGTATTCTCATTTTGTATTTCATGTTTTGAACTGCCCTGGGAATTTTGGGCGACAACAACAACAGCAACCGCTCCTCACATCAAATGGGGGGTGCTTTTTGCATGGTCGCACACAGCCCCTCCTGATCCTACGTGACCCCCAGAAATACTGCCTGGCTTCACCTGCCCCCCCCCCAAGCTGGATACCTGGAGGTTCCCACCTAACCTCAGACAGTTAACCAATCCCAGCTGGGGAGGCGTTGTCAGGGGAGCTGGTCTGCCCTACCCACACAATAGAGGGTGGAACTTACCTGGGAGTCCTCAATCGACTCCAGAGCTTCTCCCACCCTGCTCTCCCTCAGTTATGCCTTATTTTGCAGGTTAACCTCTTCTTCACAGGTTTATGAGCGCTGCTACATCATTGGTTGCTGTTAAAGGACTGGGAAGGAATTTCCCTGTAGCCTTCCCCGTAGCAAAACTTCACAACTTTGGCGGTTTCGGGCCTTGGGCGGAATCCTTTAGTCTATCTTCCCTAAATGGGGGGGCGTGAAGCGGTGACCCATGCCCCCTCTACGGTGGCGATCCCAGGGTTCCCCGTTAAAGGGGTTGTTTTGAGGGGAGTCATTGGCCGTACACCGATAGGTTGTCAGTGCTCTCCCCTGTGTTGCAGCGAAATGGGGGGCGGACTCTCTGCTTAAACATACGTTTTCCAGAGCCAGCCCAATCCTCACACTTTAGGATAACCTTGATGTTCCCCAGATCCCCGGCCGGGGACTGGGAGGGAGAAACGCCCAATGCCTAAGCCAAGGTCTCCCTACATCTGAATCTTTTAATAAAGTTGTGGCCAATTTTAATCCCATAGCGCATTGTCATGAGTCATTATTCCACCCAGGTGCCGCCTGGGGTTGGGGGGGGTCTCCGCCTGTCAATGCAAAAACAACAACAACAACAACTAATAATAATAATAATAATAATAATAATAATAATAATAATAATAGCCACTTTCTCTGTGTGATCTCCTATCAAGCCATGAATCCCATTTATGGACAACAGGGTCTCACATTCTCAAAATCAAGAACAAAATGCTTATGACATTCGGGTCAACAGTGTTAATTAAAAAGAGTTTCATAGAAGTATGAAGTAATCTTAAAAAAATAAAATAAAGTTAAACAGTCACCTCCATAGACTAAAATGCAGGCATTTAGCTTATATTGGGTGTACAATGAGAAGAATTAATTAACCAGTACGAGAAAGTGTGAGAGATGTATCTCAAACAAGCTGCAATCAACACAGGCATAATATACTTGCCAAGAGAATGTGGATTTATTGATGTTTTCCCTAGTCCCAGAGGGGGCAGCCCAGCATCATGAGAAAAAATGCCAGAAGAAGAAAACAACAACACAATATATATAGTTCTTCCAGAAAAGAGGAATCCATTGGGTCTATAAAAAGGTTAAAGAATACATTTTTCTAGTAGATTTTTTCTAGTAGATATGTAAATTCCAAAGAGTACATAACATATTGTAGAGGGGTAGACTACAGTATATTATGTTTAGTTTAATTGCTAACTATGGTTTGAGCTTGATAGGATATTGAATAGACAAATGGGGTTCATGGCAAGCTTTTCCATTTAGTATAATTTAAGGTAGCAGATATCCATGTCTATAATGAATAAGAGCACAGAGCTGTTCCTGATACAGCAATGAGTGGAGAGTCCTTTGAAACACCATAGCCATAGCTCAGTGTTAAGCACCTGCCTTGCATACACTACTGTAGGTTCCAGGTTCAGTCCTCAGCCTCCCAAGGTAAGGCTGGGAGAGAACCTCACCCCAAACCCTGGAGAGCCACACCCAGTCAGTGTAGACAATCCTGATATGCATGGACCAATTGTTTGACTTGGTATAAGGCAGCTCCCCATATTCTTGTTTCAATGCACTTCTCCTGGGCTCCTGGATCCTTCAGCTAGTGAGAAGACACAGTAGGTGAATATGAAGATGTATGAAGTTAACTTGGTGAACACAGTTCTTCTGAGAAGCTTGGACTGGAAGGACCATTTCCAAAGGCTCATCTCTCCGGAATGGGCCCTGCTGCTACACCCACTGCTATGTGTGAATCCCGGGTATGGGGCAATGTAAGTGATATTACGCTGCAACCTTATCAGATACCCGAACCCCACTTTTTCCTTCTCTTTGCTAGAGCTCCAATTCCAGCAGGACAGGGTATGTCAATGATGGGTGACTATGAAACCTCCATTTAACTTCCTCAGAACATCAGCCATGGGGTCGGCCTCCCCTTTCCCCAATTCATGGTAGGAAATGTGAGGTTGAAATCCTTCTTATTACTTACCCAGTCAAGTGGATGGTAGACAAAAAAGGATAAGGCAGAAAAAACTATTTGTGGAACTATTATGCTTGAAATGTCCTGTGCTCTTTGTGGGATGACTGAGAAAGGTTTTGCTGAGGCTAGCTGAATCATGTTTATGGGAGGATATCAGGATTTACAAGTTTATGATTCAGAAGCTGAATGAAAATAGAGTGAAATGTTTAAGTAGAAGTTTCATAACTGGCAACAAGAGACTCAAGCTCTACAGCTCCATACAATTTTTGGTGGTGTATATCGAACCAGAGAAAACACGCAGCAAGAGAAGCATATCTCCTGGTATCTTACCTACACAAGAAGTCCCATCATTGGTCACAAAGGTGGTATTACGATTACTCGACCGGAATCCAGGTACGCACATGCAGTAGTAACTTCCTACTGTATTTGTGCAGTTGGCATTTTCTCCACAAAGTTGTGTGACATTTGTACATTCATTGTCATCTGCAAAGAAACAAAAGCAAATCATTCCCAAGCTCTCTATTCAAATCTCTTTTCTCTTCTGCAGAATTCCAGGAAATTATATCGTGGAAAGGACTCTGTCTTCTACTAATGGAAATGCTTGAAGAAAGGATGAATCCATTTCTAAACAACAGATTCAATATTTATCCAGACTAGAATCCTTCAATAAACATTGATTTGCTTGTGGGTTTATGGCAAATACTCATTACTTGTAATTTTTTATTACAGCTGCTCTATAGCCATCAGTGAGAACGGAGAACCCACACAGTGGCCAGCTTTTTAAGAAAGAATCATAGAATTGTATAGCTGGAAGGGATCCCAAGGGTCATCTAGTCCAACCTCCTGCAACCCAACGCAATGCAGGAATCACAACTAGCTCATACATGGCCATCCAGCCTCTGCTTAAAAACGTCCAAGGAACAAGAGTCCCCCACCTTCTTTTAAAAATAAAATAGAATTGAAACTTTCACATTTGCAGGTCTCTAAATACTAAGGTAGATAATTTGAACCCACACTATGTCGATATATATAATTTTCCTCCCTTTTCCATATTCAGATCTTTGCATTGCAATCCTACATGTCTCCAAAGAAGTAAGCCCTGTTGTGTTCAGTGGAACTTAGTCTCACTGACACGCGTATGGGACTGCAACCTTCATTTGCTTGCCATTACTCATTGTGGTTTTTGTGTGTGTGTTTTTGTAAATGATTCATTGGTTTTTATAACAGGTTTTAAGAAAACACTGTAGTTCACATTTCTTTTGATGGAATAATTGAATTATCAGGAAAATTATAAATTCAAAATCTGGAAACAAATAGAGATGATGAACGTGTTCAGAGAGCAGAACTATGCAAGGTACAGAAAGGAGGTATTTGCTAGTTGAGTATGGTGAGATACCCCTTCATGGATCACTGCCTTGTTGTGGCGAAGGGGCTTGAATAACTCCAAGAAGTTATGAGTTATGCTGTGCAGAGCCACCCAAGACGGACAGGTCCTAGCCAAGAGTTTAGACTAAATGTGATCCACCTGGAGAAGGAACTGGCAAACCACTCCAGTATTTTACTGAGAAAACTCCATGGACATAAAAAAAGGAGAAGCTTTGAGAAGAAAGTGACAGTTTCCAAGGCATGCTCTGGTTCATGGGGTCACGGAGAGTCGAACACGACTAAGATGACTAAACAACAACATGGTGAGATAGCAAGAGGACAATGAATGAAAGTATATAGCTTTTTTGTAGGAACATACATATGTTTCTAGCAATTGGTGGCTGGACCTTATTGGTGCATGTTTAGCTATTTAGTGTACCCATTTCCCAAAGGGCTGCTCCAGATGAGTTACACCCCCTTAGTCCCCTCACTAAATAGTTTGTATATTTCAGCAATCTGCTGATATTCTCATTGGCCTTGTTTGCCTTCATTTGTGTACCTCAGATTGCAATCAAAGGACATGGTAGGAGTTTTGGGGTACCATAAGGGTTTTTTTGGCAGGGGGGAAGCACACCTTTGAATATTAGTCCAGAAACTTAAAGTGCTGCCCAAGGGACAATTAACAACATTCATACCAGCTTGCTTATTCAAGGCTGCTTGCATATACAGAAGCATTGAAGTGCCTACAGAACATGCGTGCCGGGTTTTCCCCATTTACTGTCATGTTACAGACAGTTTCTGTCAGCCTATTCAAGCAAGGAACCATTCCTGGCACTGTGCTGACTGAAGGGAGAAGCATTCAGTCACTCACTGAATGTGAGAGGTTTATCAAACAGTAGAAGATAGAATCTTAATCGTTCTTTATGTGAAGGACAATTGACATTTTGTTTAAGAAAACGATGGGCTTCAATTCTTAAGTGAATGAGCAAGAACACTGCAAATGTGAGCCTTTATTTCATTTCAAGAATACATGGCTTCTTTCAACCCTCTGCTTATTATTGTATCCACCTCCTCCAAACCCTCTCCTCTGCTAAGATTCAAGTATAAAAGTTGCAACATGCTTCCCCCCCCACCTTCAACTTCAGATATAAGTGGCACAGTGAAGAAAACATGCTTTTATTACAACCCTCAAGGGGTGCAAGGAAAACTCCCAAGTGGTATAAATTGTCTCCTATGGTGTTCACTATTAAAAACTTTTACAGTTTTGGCTAATTAACTTTATTATGGTGTTGGCATTACTCCCTCAACTAGATGCTTGTAAAGATTTTACTGGAGACTCATATACAGTGGTCACACTCCTGTTCACAAATTCGTTTTAAACCAGTGCTGCCATTTCCCTCCATCTTCTAAAAGGAAACAAGCTCCTTTTATTGTTTCCTTACAAGGCTGGCTTGTGTTTAGTCACTGGGCCTGACTGACTAAATTCCTGTGGAATTAAGTTGCACTCAATGACCATCTGCAGGAATGATGGACTTAAATGGACATGCTTTAAGAGGCGCCTTCTTATTTAATACTAGGAAGCCAATGAAGTTGCGCCAGCAATATTACTCTTGATTTATTTCAGCATCAGCCTCAGGCCCTGTATAAATAGGGTAGAAAAGGATTTCTGTAATCAAGTGCCTGGAAAAAGTTAAAGCAGTTCCCCCCCTTAAAACTATGCTTTATCATGATCTCTTCCTTTTAGTTTAATTTACACTCACATTCTAAACCAAAGGATGTAGGCAGCAATAATACTTCACATTTGTATAGTGCTCAAAGTGCTTCATATATATTAAACCTGTAAGGTGGATTAGTATTATTATGCCCATTTTCTATATACTATAATGCAGTATCATTTCTACTAAACTATTCTGGTGTTAATAACAAACATTGTCAAGCTGCCATTTATTTCAACTCTACCACCCCTTGAAATGGCAGCAATTTTAGGTTGAGCAAAATGTAGTCCTCTGCTGCTTTGTCCATCATCGTAAGCTATCTGCCCCCTCCTCAAAATATTAGAATTCACCCACCTTCCCCCCAGTCTCCAAATACCCATTTATTGTCACAGGAAATAAGTAGGTCTATAAAAATGGTATGCGTGGAAATTTTTAGTTTGGTTTACATTTTGATATATACCTCTGCTATTTGCACTTCCTGAAATAATATATAACCCTAAATGTAGGTATCCTTGAAATCCACACTTATCCAAATTTTATGAGGCAGCTGTCTAACCAATAATGCATACAAAAATGAGTAAATTGGTAAAAGTGTGCATTATAATAATAACAAGGGCATAAATTAGTGAAATTATCATACACAATTGCATTACATTAGGACAAATTGCTTGCCAAAAAACGACTGTCACATTTGCATGTCTAAAGCATTGATTGAATTGACATAGAAAGAACTAGTAGCTAGTGCTGTTCAGAAGGAGCTGGTAGACCTTTCCCCTCTCATCTGGAGGGCCATGCCACAGGGAGGACAATAGATGAGGCTTTGCCTACTCTTATTTGGATATTACTGGTTATTGTAAGCAACTCTGGGAATTATTTAAGGCTGAAGACTGGGACAAAATGCTAATCCTAACCCTAAAAATTATTCTTTAATGAAATCATTTATTTTTCTTCCAGATGTACACTATGCAAAAGAAAAGCTTATTGTCACATATGGTATGTGTACATAAGGAATCTATGGAATCAAGGTATGACACTTTTCAGTGTAGTTCGATGGCAAACAATTGTACTCTTGTGCTTTTTAAGTGTCTCTTGTTTCTTTACAAACAAGAAGAAGGATAGGGTGAGAAACAGAAGATGTAGAGGCCACAAGCAAGTTTTCCTGGCCTAGAAATAGCTGTGAAAGCAGGGACGCCTTCTTAAGTAAGGCAAAGCACTTTAGGTACTAAGTACTTATACAACTTTACTGTTTAAGTGTGCATTGTTTCTTTTTCGAAGGAGGAGAATGGGAAACTCTCATGCACTGCCCATGTGACCTCCTGGGTACCACTCATGTGACTTCCTAGGCACCGCCCCTAGGTTTAGCATCCACCAGCCATGTGTGAATGGTTGTACTAAAGTCAGGAGGAGTGGGTTGTGGCCACTGATGTAATCCCATTTGAACAAGGACTTCTGCTTGTGCAATGGAACTGCCTCTTCCTCTACTTTCTCCTCTAAATATACTCTGGCTTTTCCTCCAATCTAGAGAAAAATTGGGGTGCATGAGAGGACAGAGAGGAATTGTTCCATTGTGCAAGCAGAAGTCATTCCGTGAATGGGATGTGCGAGCATATTTTTTTTAACATTACATTTATAACCATTGTTGTTATTGGCATAAGCAAATCTGACCTTTCTAAGCCAAATTTAATTTTTTTAAAAGCATGAAAAAATTATATAAGGACAGTGAATATCTATCCTAAAATAGTCCTCTTCACTTCTTACAATATATTCAAAACATATTAATCAACAACATGCTTCTTAATAAATCAAAGTCTTGAAATGCATAACACAAATCAATTCTGGGACCCAAGGGCTTAAATTTATTCTTCAATTTTTTTATCATAATTTACAATGCTATTGAATGCTGCATGGTTTGAGGGAAGCAGCAAACTGCAGGGTTTATAGATCGGGAATTTTGGAACCTTTGTAAACAAGTTTGTTTTTCTCATCTTGGCCAGAGCAGATATTCTTGAAAGCAATTAGGCATTCATTCTGTGGTTGCATTACTACCTGGGTTAATTATGCACAACCAAATAACCACCGGCAAAGATACCTCTCAAGCATTGCAAAACAATGTTTAGGGAATGCACTGGAAATTTGTGAAAGGTCCAGATATAACTGAAATGCTGTTGTTATTACTATTATTTTAAATAGGGAAAAAAGAAAACTTCACTGGACAAGCAATGATCAGTAAATATTGACTTGCTAGTGAAAAAAGCTATTTTCAAATCAGTTCTACATTTTTGTTCTTTCAGGAGTTCTGCGCTGCTCAGATGCGCTGCCTGAGACACATGAAAAGGCATGAACACATTGATTGGCTCCCTCCATTCAAAGGGATGGTAAAGTCATTACAGTCAAATGCCATTGGGCTTAAGGCATCAATGGGACTAATGGAATTCAGATACAATTTTAACAGTGTACAGCAAATTATTAACATCATATTTTTATTTGATGGCAATGGTGTATTGTTTGCATCCTCCTTGTTCCCATTAAATGTCTCAATGCCAGGAAATCATGAATCATCCATATGGATTAATACAAATACAGTTTTCTACATGATGTCAGAAGTTATCAAGGGATGGCTTGGGCACTTGCTACCTATCATGGATAGAGTTTTTTCATCATTTGAAGAACTCCCTATTAAATAATGTGTTTGCCATCATATGGCATACCGCTGAATATCTATTTTTCATTCACTGAACCTGTATATTAAGTAGACTAAAAGCCTAAATCTGTGCCAAGGCAGTCAAGTCCATTGGTTTCATCATGGTTAGATGCTCTTCAGAGAATATGACTGAGGGTTGACAGTACACAGGTTGCCCTTAAGGGCGACATATGTATAGATTTATAAGAATTATTCTTCTAAATGTGTGTGGAAGCCAATGAAATTGATTGAGTGGCCTGAGTGGTTAAACAAAAGCCAAAATGTCAAGGGCAAGTGTTTAAACAGTGCAGTAATCTGACGGTTTGATCCAAAGGGTTAAATGATCATAAGATGAGTTATGCGTACCCTAGAGATGTTTGAAAAATTCAATATTTGTGAATTCCAATATGGCCCAAAGTTATCTGTGCACTCTGGACTAACGTGCTGATTGCAACTATATAGCATTGCTTAGTGGAACTGCCTTCCTCTCCTCTCTCCTGCAGCCCCTTACATATATTCAACACCTGCTTCATAGATTTGGGAAACCTTCCAGAGCAGAGTTTGGGGGCATGCATAAAGAGGATAAGGGGAAGTCATGTTATGCAAGCAGAAATCTACTCATGTAGCATTGGCTACAAACCATAGTTATGCATTAGGTTTTGCAGTTCCAAATGTTGCAGAGCAATCCTCAACTCAAACCCCGCCCCCAACATTTTTGAAATAGAATAACATTTACAGTGCAATTCTATAAATATCCACTCAGAAGTAAGTCCCATTGATTTCATTGGGGTTGGGAAGCCAGGTAAGCAGTGCTGCCCTCCCAGACTCCACTGGCTTTTCCCCACATGTGAGTGCCATCCCGTGAGCTCCCCACATGGGTGTGGCAAATCTTGCCTCTGATAAAGGCAGCATTGTTGTTGTTTATGTTGTTAATAGTACACACTGTGATTCTGGGCTACTTACTAAAAATGAGTCCAAGTTAACATAGTGGGACTTACAGCTACACAAATATGCTAAGAAATCCTAGCTACATGAATCTAAAAATAGATTAATTTGCGTAGTGTTGTAAACCTATTTCTTGTATTCTAGCCCAAATTGTTTAAAACAAATTGTTGGCCTTTACCCTTAATCATAATTGAAAATTAATGCGCTCATGGTTAGTATTCTACATAGAGCAGGTACTTTGTATGTACTTACTTACATAGTAAGTTTTAAGATGTATAGTAAAACATGATCTAACCCAGCTGAGATAAGAGGAAATATTTTCATGGAAGACATTTTTAATTAAAACAGTCTGTCTCGGCTGTTATTCTGAGTGGTCAGCAATGTAATCAAGGACATAGCCTTGGTTACTGTCAGCTCTACAAGAGATGACTTGAGTCTTCTTTCTCACCAATGCTCCTTGCTCAGTCTCCAGACCCACCTCTTTTGCAATTCCTACTCTCATGCCATCACGGCATTGGCCTGTTGTTGCCACTGTGTGCTGGTCCCGGGGGGAAGGTTACTGTTACCGTAGTCAAAGTTCAGTCCTAAGTCACTAGCCTGGAGATAGTCCACAAAGTGCGAGGTGAGGTCCGAAACAGGGAGCCGGGCGGGGACAGGAACACTCGAAGATCAGAAGCAGGTAGCCGGGCGGGGAACAGGAACACTGGAGGAACAGGACTGGATGCTGGCCAAAACAGCTCTTCAATGACGACGTTGCTCCCGCAACCTGGGACCGGGCTGACTGCCCTTTATCTTCTCTAAGGCCAGGGGCGGTCCCGGCCCCCAGGAGCCCCGCCTCTCCTGGCCTTAAGGCGAGCACTCCTCCTGGGAGAAACCAGTTCCCTTCGCCTCTCTGCCCTAAGCCTCTGCAGTTCAGGAGAGGCCGAAGGGTTACTGGGCCCCGGGGAAGGCTCACCTGTAGACACTGAGTCCTCAAGCACCTCTGGGGCCAGAATGGTTTCACCTGGTGCCTGCTCCTGAGGATCTGGCACAGGTGCAGGCTCCTCAGAATCTAGGCCTTGCCCCAGTTCAGCCGGCCCTGGAGGCGGGGACTCCTGTGCCGGCTGGGATTCCTCCGGTTCACTCTCAGAATCGGAATCCCAGGCCATCACACACTGCCATCCTGGGAAGGATAGGGATACATGGTCCATAACTGCTGTTGAGGAGGTATGGGGATGAGGATGGACTACTGGCTTTCAGTCACCCACAACACAGCCTGTATCTTCTGTTAGGCTGCTGCTGAGACGGCCCAATCTTTCATTTGTCACCCCATACAGCCAAGTTATCAGCTAACAGGTAATAAACATTACACTCATTTTACTGAATGCCCACATTCACTTAAATGGAGCTTCTACTGGAGTAGTTCTTGATAGACTCTGTCCAAAGTTTCTATAGTCAGTTTTCCTCCACTACCACAAGAGAGACGGTTCAGGCAAAAGGATGAAATTCAGCCTGATTCCGTCCAGAATAAACCTGGACACCAGGTCCCCTGTGGCCAAAACCTGTCGGGGGCGAATTTGACAGCTTCAGGCTGGAGGCCACTGAGGGGCCATCACAGCATGAAACTGGACAGCCCTGCCTCGGAAGTAAGCAGAGCCAAGGCAGCTGGGGAATACATTGATTCATTGCATCCTGCTGTTCTCCTCTGACAGCGGCTCTCTGCTGGCATAGCCTCTGGGGAAAACTGGAGCTGCCTTTACGTACTGTAGCCCCCAAAGGGAAGCAGTGGTTGAAGTGGCTCACTTAACCCCTCCAAAGCAAGGAAATGAAGGCTTCCTGTAAAACAAATCCCAGCGACATTCACCCTGCTGTGCTCAGCTTGTGTAGAGGTCTCAGCACAGTGGGCAGTCTGACATATATTACCCCTTGTGCTGCTGTGCTGAGTCTCCAGTTATACAGAAGACAAAACAAGTTCACGGCCGCAATGCCCGGATTAATCCTCACCTTTCTTTCAGGTGGTGCCTTGGATAAAAGTTTTAAATCTATATGGATAAGCGTGAGGTTAACTCTTTAAAAAAGTAGAAGACCAGAGTAATCATTTGTATCAGGACATGAATATTCACATGAACATGGACATGTTTACTCAAATCGTGAAGCATGGGAACATTGTATTGAAAATTCACTTGGGAATAAATTCCTTATTGCCCACAGAATCCTTTTATATTGGAAAAGGATCCTTTAACACATCAAATACCTGGAGAGGAAAAATCAGACTGTTATGAGCTTAACCACACACAAAATCACTGTGGTTAGTCTGAACTATGCTTTACTCGAGCAATCCAATTTCAAAGCATGATTTAGGAACTTATTTTAACAAACCAAAGTTAAAATCAACCACAGTTCCCTTTTTGATGGCAACATTACTGCTGATTTACTTCTGGTGTGGGAACTGGGAATGGAGACTATGAGGTGGAGGCTGCATAGGTGCACTGGTGGACACACATTTATATTGCGTCAGCCCATGCGCTTGCACAGCACTGACCTTGCCACTGCCTCTCCCCACACCGTCCAAGGAAGCAGCACCTATGCTCTCTGCCAGCTGCTCCTATAAAGACATTTCCAATTTTGATTGGAAAGAAGATACATGCTGATACATAATTTGCCCAGTTCCCTCCTGTCTCATGGATTCATACCCATAATTTCTCATTATCTAACTTGATTAATCTAGCTCCTCATCTTCTTTATTTTTGAGTTTTCCTTGATATCTGGCCGACTGAATACTTTGCTTGCAGCTGAGTTGCGCTTTAATGTGTTTTCCTCTTTTTATGTTGTACAAATGAAAGATTACAAATGAAAGATTTTCTTCTGATACTTCCTAAGTAAGGCTGAACTGGTCTTTGTGGCTAACCAAATTGTTTCCCTCTTGAGAAATACTCATCCCAATCGTGCTATTTCTGTTGTGAAGCCTGGTGTTACAATTTAGAAATGGGGTTTTGGGGAATGGGTTACTGGTTGGGGTCTGAAAACTGAAATTGCGGGTGCAGCCACAGAGTCCCCCACCCAGCACGCCCAACTGCTAAAGGGAGTGAAATAACTGGACAAGACAACTGACTGGGGTTTAAAATGGCCAAAACTTTATTGATTTCAGATGTAGGAAGCCTTGGCATAGGAATTGGGCATGGTTAAAGCAGCATACAACTTAAATGAAGGGTGGGGAAAGGGTGGGTGATGTTGTGATTCAAGGAGCCGCCACCCACTTGAGGATAAGAAAGACACATGGACACAGTATATTAGGTTAATGGGCTAAAAAAGGCCACAACTTTATTGATTACAGCATGTGAGAGGTATTGGCTTAGGCATTGGATAAAACAACAGAGCGTGACTCCACCCCCTCAGGGAGGGGTGAGTCTATCAAGGGTTAACCACCAGTGGGAGGAGCCTGTTGATGCAAATACAACTGAAAGCTCACCCTGATGCCACCGGGGGTCGTGCCATGGCCCTAGCCACCAGCAAGGGCGTCGGACAGGATCCATGACCGCCAGATTCCTTTACCAGAATACCCATAAAATGGAGGGGTAGGTGATAGCCACACCCTGCCTTCCAACACACAACCATATTCCAATGCCTAACTGCCACCCGAGCCAAAAGAGGCTCGCTGCCAATACCCTCACAGCTGCAACCAATCCCTAAGGCTTCTGATGATGTTGGCCAGCCAAATATCATTCCCGAGGTTTGAAAGGTGAACTCCGTCATCACGAAATAAAGACCATTCACTGAACCAGATGTCAGCATGTTGAATCACTTGTCCATTCATATATTGCGATTTCCGACGAGAAGCAGCAGCACAATGGCTGAGACACGCTGCCGGGCCGTGTTTGAGTGGCTAAACCCCACCCCAAGCCTCTAGCCGATTCGCTGGCCACCTGGGGGCGTGGTGCGGCAGCCAGAGCAGCTGGGCAGGGAGCGGAACACCCCCTGCCAACGCGGGAAACGGCTCCTGCTCATAACTCGTCCCCTCCCTGAGGAGGAGAGGCTCTCCTGGCCGACTGGATGAGGAGGGCAAGGGAAGCTTTATTGTTGGCAAGTGGCGCTGAATGAAGCCTGCCTCCCTCAGGTCCACTCACCAAGCCACATCCCCTGAGGCCACTGCAGATTGGCACATTTGAATTGGCAAGTTTGGCGGGAACCCGTGAGCCTCGGCAGTGGCCGAGGGGGGCGTGATATGCACAGGTAATGACTTGCAAGTGTGAATGAGCCGGTCAAGATCTCGAACATCAACGATAACAGTTTCACATAGCAAGCCCAATTCTTTTCCTGTGGAGTCAGTTCACAAGTTCATCTTCCCGTGACCAACTGTTGACGAATCAAGGATCAAGCTCCAAAGTTTGCCTAAGTCTCACAGAAGTGCAGAGTGCATTTGCTAACAACTCCTCATTCATTTCAGTCATACGTCTAAGAGTAATTTGAAGTATGTGTCGATTACAGAATCCATTTCATGGATTTAGTATAAAGCAGAAGCAACTTCTGTACGCTACAAGAAGTGACAGCTCTCCGCCAGAAAAAAACATGTTGAGCAAGACCTCACAATGGGATGTCACATTTGAGATGTTCCCCTACCAAATGTTCCCAACTCAGGAAGCCACAATAATCATGAAATCAACATTGTTCTCAGCCCTAACCAGTCACAGAAACAAAGAAACAAATCATTGGACGAATACAAACGTTAATGCGGCTGACATTTAAAATAGCTGATAAGCTTATCCAGTGGTATTTAATACAATGAATATATAATTAGAAAATATAATAACTTAAGGGGGGCATTTCTTTATACTCTTTATCTTTCATTCATTTTTCTTAAGTAATAATTTTTTTGAGGGGTGGGGGAGAACTTAAGGGGGCTTGTGTTTAGCAAATTGGGTTTAGACATCCAGCTGAGACCCTTCCATTATTGGGGAGCCTTATATGGAGGGCTTATGTGCATTCAGCTTATTATAAGTAAGGAAGCTTGTCTCTCTGCAGATAGAGGTCTTTAGTCAACATGTGCATATCACATGTGATACCGTATGTGTAATTGGAGGTGGGGCCAGCAGGAAAGGGCCTGCATCCCCTCCACACACTGAACCCTCTAACTGTATGAGAATCACGGGCACATTGCCAATCCCTGCCCCCCTGCAGCATGTAAACCGTACACATTTTTGAGGCCTCCAAAGTCTAAGGGTGAAGGTCTGAAGTGAGAAGCCCCCTCTACTCATGCAGGCTCCCAATGTGATATTAGAACCTGGTATTGTGGTTCGAGGACCCGGACTCCGCCTCAATCAGGGAGCGCTAGCCCCCTGCCTACCACTAACCTGGCTGGCGCCCACGCCCACGGGCAGGCACCCAACCAAGTGCCTGCGAGGGGGCGTGTTTAGCAGCCTAAATTGCTGTGGCACCAGCCTTCCGGCCTCACTTTTCGTCGTACCGTCGCGAGTCATCAGCTAGGAGTCATCGGAGTCATCACAGGGAAGAGCCACGAGGTTTGGAGTCGGGGGGTCTGTGTGTGTGGAGGCTGCCTGGTTTCTGGCTTGCCTTTTAACTTTAGGAGGCTTGCGTGCGCTCATTGCTTTACTGCCTTTAAAAACCCAGGCATCCAGGTTTGCCTTGCTGTGTCCTCTTTTCCGTGTAAAAACCTACATTTAACCTTCTATTTCCCCCCACTCCTGGTGCTTGATTTGTTTGTGCAGTCTAAGTGCGAATTACCTTTCTTAAGCTGCAGCTTGTTCCCTTGCCCAGCACGTGCCCCCAGCGAGGTCTGAGTGTGAGTGTGGCTCCATCTTTCTTTCTCCTTCATCTCCTCGCTTTCCTTCCCCTGCCTCTGCCTTGGTGGCTGTGCGTTTTATTTTAATTTTTGGCCAGGGTGCTTGTACGTTTCCCCCTCTATTGCCCTTGCCTGTCCGATTGCGTGGCTGATCTGGGTGACTGAGTGGGTTTGCCTTACATTTTAATTTGTTGGCCAGGGTGCTTGTGCGTTTTCCCCCCTCCATTGCCCTTGACAGCCTGGATAGCTCAGTTGGTTAGAGCATGGTGCTGATAATGCCAAGGTTGCAAGTTCGATCCCTGTATGGGACAGCTGAATATTTCTGCATTGCTGGGGTTGGACTAGATGATCCTCAGGGTTCCTTTTCCTGTTCCTCTCTAATTTTAAGTCGTGTGTGTGTGTTCTTGCAGCGTGTGTTTGTGCCTGCCGTTTATTGATTTATTACTCTTCTAGCGTGGGTTTAATTTGTGTGTCGAGGTCCCCAAGCCACCCCCCAAATAACTCACAATGCACACTTAATTTTTGTTTAAGGTTTTTGGCATAATTTTGGCCACAACTTTATTTAAATACAAAACCGTGAGTGGTTGTTTAGGCATTGGTTAAGACTATCTGTCCCCCCGCCTGGGGACAGAACTGACTTCCGGGCACCACCGAAAGACAGTGCGGGGGAAAGCAAATCGGAGAGAAATGGAGCTGAGTCACAGACCCTCAATTCTCATCCGCATGCTCCCCGAAGGCTTGCCGGCCCTAGTCCCATTCCAGGGATTGGACGAAAAGATGGCAAGCCCCAGGATTCCTTTAACAGAATTCCCTTTCCGCAGCAACCATGGAGGGGCAGGCCCAGCCTATCCTAACCCCTCCTCCACCAATTTATAACCAATGCCTAACCGCAACCTTTCAAGTTGTGACGATTTGCTACGCAGTAGGCAAAAACCAAATGGCCCAGCCAATCAGCAAGATGGACAAAATTCCTACCAGGCCCCTGCCCCAATGGCAGATGACCCCATGACAGGCATAGCAAGGTCAATGCAACAACCCCTTACTCAAGGGTGGGTGGGTGGGTGATCCGTTGCATGCAGCAAAGAGAAAGCTCCAGGCTGCGTGCAGAGTATTTAAACATTTTACCCCTCCCACCAAAATTGCAACATAACTTTTACCCCAGCAACCCAGTGAACCAATCACTGCCCCAGGCCATCTTTAGAGACCCTGCCTGGTAACAGAGGGGTGGCTCAGCAGACCCCACCGCAACACGTGCTCTCCATGAAGGAGAACACACTTTACCCTGCCATCCCTTCCATTGGTACCACTTAAATCGGGAGCCCCCTGTAAAATTTTAAAGGCTGCCGGGGCTTGGAATAGACTGTGCGCTTAAACCTCACCCCTCTTGGTTTCTCTAAGCCACCCCCCCTTCGCTTGATGTTTGGGGAAAGAAATAAGGCAGGGCTTGGGGTGGACAATTCAGGGTTTCTGATCAGGGAACCATTCCTCAGCACTGCACGTTTATATGTTTAGAACCTTTGAAGGTGTGCCTTTTCCTGGTTCTTGTCATTGGCTTCACTTGCCAGTACAGGCTCCCTAAAGAAAACCGCTTTTAAACAACAACAACAAAAAAGGGTTACGGCTTATAGTACCTTACTGAAAAGTCCAGGTTGACCCACGGTTTATATTTCCACTTCATTTTGGCTCACTGTAAAGGACAGCTATTTTCCTTTTCTTCAAAAACTTTTTCCTTGCCTGGCATGTTCATTTTACGAGTCCGGCTCCTGACTACAAACACTCCCCTCTCTTGCAGGAGGAGAGTCTCTATCACAATATCTACATGTGAAATTTTCACACATCTAGAAATACAGTAAATTCTCTTAATCATTTGTCATTTCTCTTAATCTCACTAAACAAGTTGGGGAACATCAGATTTATCTCTCCATGATAGAACTGCGAAATCGTGAGAATAACTTGAGGATTAGATTATTACAAGAGGCAGAAGAAGGACATCTAACTGAGTTTTTGACCAAAGAATTCTCCAAGTTCTGGAATTTGGAAGAAAAGGACTTTAAAATCGTATCAGCTTTCAGACTTGGAAGATTCATAAAGAAGGAGAGGCCCAGAGACTGTTTGATAACATTGAGATCAAAGGAGGAAAGGGATAAGATCTTGGGCCTACATTTTGTAAAATCACTGGAGGTTTTGGATAGAAGAATTGAAATCTATAAAGATATCCCAAGACTACTGCTGGATCTTAGAGCCGCCTATTCTGAACTTGCTAAACTACTAAGGAGCAACGCAATTCCATTCAGGTGGGAATTTCCCCAAGGAATATCTTTTACCTTTAGAGGGAGAAAGGTTAAAGTAAGAACACTGGAAGAGAGAGACAAATTCCTGTCTACATACGGAGAGGACCTTCAAAAAGGAATTGAACTACCTTCTGGGCCTGAGGCAACGCCAGTACCAACACCAGCATCTGTGGAACCTGAAGATCCTGAGAACAAGATACCACCCCTTGAAAAATAACCAGATAATTCAGGATGTCTCTGCAACTGTTGAGCTGGAATATTAATGGTTGTAACATTCCGGAAAAAAGGAAGAAAATATTTCATATATTAAAAAAAGAACAATTGGACATTATTTGTTTACAAGAAACACATGTGACGAGGCTCCACAGAAAAGTGTTAATAAATAAAAGATTGGGCCAGGAATTTGTATCGTCGGACAAAGTTAAGAAGAGAGGCGTGGTGATATATGCAAAAGAGAGCCTGTCACCTAAATTCCTATTTAAAGATGAACATGGAAGAATTTTGGCTATTGAGATACAATATCAAGGAGAGAAACTGCTGATATTAGGAATCTATGCACCTAATGAAGGGAAATCGGAATTTTACAAGAAGCTGCAGGAGACAATGCTGGACTATCTGGACTACAACAACATCATAATGATGGGAGATATGAATGGGGTCGTATCAACTAACATGGACAAGTCACAAAGTCAAAATGTTACAAAAGACGGCAGACTACCTAAAACCTTTTTTGAAATGACTGACAATATGGATTTGATTGACATTTGGAGGACAAAGAACCCACTAGGAAGAGAGGGAACATTCTTTTCTGAAGCCCAACTGACCTGGACAAGAATCGACCAAATATGGATTTCTAGAGGCCTGGTACCTAAGGTCAGAAAAGTGGAAATCTGCCCAAAGACCTGCTCCGACCATAATGCAGTAAAGATGGATATGACACTATTACCAACTGGATCCTTTAGATGGAAGATGAATGACAATTTGTTTAGAGATCAGGAAATTACCAAGAAGGCCCAAAAAGTTTTGAAGGATTACTTTGAGATAAACATGAATAATATGGTGGAAAAAAGAATAATCTGGGACGCAAGCAAAGCTGTAATGAGGGGATTCTTGATACAACAGAATGCAGTAAAGAAAAGAACACAAAATGAGAAAAAAGATAAGATCTTGGATAAAATAAAAGAATTAGAGAAGAAATTAAGAGTGAATCCGAAGTCACAGCCAACTCTGAGAGAAATTAAACTTTATCAAACACAATATTCTAAATTGATAAATCAGGAAATTGAATGGAAGGTTAAATTAATGAAACAAAAAACGTTTGAGTCGGCGAACAAATGTGGAAAACTGCTAGCTTGGCAGTTGAAGAGAAGACAAAGATTAAATACTGTTACAAACTTAGAGGTTGATGGAAAAAACATCCAGAATCCAGTGGATATCAGAAAGTGTTTCCAGAGATACTTCAAAAAATTATACACCCAAGGGCCGCAAGACGATGTTGAGATTAAACAATTTTTGGCAAAAAACGGATTATCTAAATTGTCACAAGAAAATAGGACAATCCTGAATTCTAAAATAACACGACAGGAGATCGAACAAGCCATCCAGAACATGCAACTTGGCAAATCTCCAGGACCAGATGGGCTGACCTCCAAGTACTATAAGACATTAAAAGACTATTTGATACAACCTTTGATGGAGGTCAGCAATGAAATTATGGAGGGGAAGAGGGCACCGGAGTCTTGGAAGGAAGCGTTCATCACATTAATACCAAAGTCGGAAGCTGAAAAGACACAACTTAAGAACTACCGTCCCATCTCTCTTTTAAATGTGGATTACAAAATATTTGCAGACATTTTGGCAAATAGATTTAAAAAAGTTTTAAATGAAGTAATTCATAAGGACCAGGCCGGCTTTCTCCCAGGTAGACATCTGTTTGCTAATACAAGGAACATTATTGACATTTTGGAACTTTTGCAAACAGATATAAATACAAAAGCAGTTTCAATTTTTATAGACGCGGAGAAGGCCTTTGACAATATCTCCTGGAAATTTATGATGGGAAATTTAAAAGAGATGGGAGTGGGACGGGGTTTTGAGAATGGGATTGAGGCGATATATTCAGAACAGAAAGCTAAACTGATAGTTAATAATGTGGTTACAGAAGAGTTTAAAATTGAAAAAGGGACACGACAAGGTTGCCCTATTTCCCCTTTGTTATTCATTTCGGTTCTGGAAGTGCTATTGAACATGATTAGAGGGGATCGGTTGGTGGAAGGAATTCAGGTCGGTCAGAAACAATATAAATTAAAAGCTTTCGCAGATGACCTGGTTTTGACCTTGCAGAAGCCAGAGCCCAGTACGAAAAGAGTACTACAACTGATTAATGACTTTGGTCGGGTGGCTGGATTTAAACTAAATAAACAGAAAACTAAGGTTTTGGGGAAAAATTTGACTGATACAGAGTCAGAACGGTTTCAGAATGAGACGGAACTTAATGTGGTTAAAAAAGTAAAATACCTAGGGGTAAACATAACAGTAAAAAATCTAAGTCTATTTAAGGACAATTATGAAAAATGCTGGACAGAAATTAAGAGAGACTTAGATAGTTGGTCAAAATTGAAACTTTCTTTGTTAGGCCGAATTGCTGCTATCAAGATGAATGTATTGCCAAGGATGTTGTTTTTATTTCAAACACTTCAGGTTTTGGACAAAACGGAGTGCTTCCAGAAGTGGCAGAGAGACATTTCTAAGTTTGTCTGGCAGGGCAAAAAGCCCAGAATTAAGTTTAAGATTTTAACCGATGCAAAACAAAGAGGGGGCTTTGCCCTGCCAGACTTAAAGTTGTATTATGAAGCCGCAGCGTTCTGCTGGCTAAAAGACTGGCTACTTCTTGAAGACACTGATGTGTTAGATTTGGAAGGGTTTAACAATGCCTTTGGATGGCATGCATATTTATGGTATGACAAGGTTAAAGCAAATAAGGCCTTTAAGAACCATATTGTCAGAAAATCATTGTTTAATGTCTGGACAAAATATAAAGACTTGCTGGAAAATAAAACACCAAGGTGGCTTTCACCTTTGGAAGCCAAGGCCCGAAAAAGACCCAATATGGAGGCTAAATGGCCAAAATATTGGGAAATACTAGAAAAGGATGGAGACAATTGGAAATTGCAGAGTTTGGAGAAAATGAAAGACAAAGTGCGAGATTGGTTACATTACGCTCAGATTAAAGAAGTTTTTAAAAATGATAAGAAACTAGGGTTCCAGGTGGAGAAATCGAAATTAGAAACAGAATTGCTAGAACCAAAGATTAAGGTACTTTCAAGGATGTATAACTTGCTGTTGAAATGGAATACACAAGACGAAACGGTTAAATCGGCTATGATAAGGTGGGCACAGGACATTGGGCACAATATCATGTTTGAGGACTGGGAGAGGTTGTGGAGTAATGGATTGAAATTTACTGCATGTAACGCTCTGAAAGAAAATGTAATGAAAATGATTTATAGATGGTATATGACCCCAGTCAAACTTGCCAAAATTTACCACCTGTCTGATAATAAGTGTTGGAAATGCAAAGAGTGTGAGGGAACGTTCTTCCACCTCTGGTGGACATAAGAAGGATGGTTATGTTACTTGATTAATTCTCTAGAAAACTGTTTCAGGGAGACTTTTCTATATGATCCCCATAGAAATCCCATTTACACTGCTACATATTGCACACAGCTGTTCCTGCTCTGCAGTTACCAATAAAAATGACTCGGAGAGCCCCAGAGAACGCAGCAAAGAAAGGCACATAAAAGGCTACAAAGAAAGCACAATTTAATTGTTTCATAGGACATATTTTTTTCCAGATTTAATAGGAAAAATACAGATATTTGTCTGAACTGAAATTCTGTCAGTAAATATAGGAAATGTATTTATTGCACGTTGCTCACAAGCCCTCCATTTTTTGTGCAGTTATGCAAAACATCAGAAACAGAATAAAATGCCTCTGTAGGCCAGCCATGCATGGATTCCTTCTGCATCTGTGAAGCAACTCTTGCGCTGCTTCTAACAACCCTTCAGCTGGTCTTTGGTTGGCTATTGGCTTGCTTGCTAAGACTCATTCAGAACAGATCATTTCCTAGACACAGCAGTGTAAATTCTTGTAGATGGATCAATTTGTCTTTGGACTTAAAATCTCAGAATGTCATCACTAAAGCAAATGTATAACCATTTTGACTAGTATCTATTGGTCAGATTTAAACAGGCGACATATATTTTAGATTAACACATTTTAAAGATGTTATTTGACACATATTTTTAAATACAGTGTCACCTACATTTCCTTTCCCTTTATCACCTCATTATTTGATATATAGCTGCAGCAAAAGATTTCTAGTTATTATGTGAATGTAGAGTGGGTTCTCATGAATTAATCTCTTGACCCAGAAGAGCAGATCAAAAAGCTCCATGCTCTGCTGTGATATGGTAAAACTTACTTTCTACCTTCAGGAAAGCAGGACAATCCAAAGGCCAAAACTATACTTAGTTGTAGGCCTTATTCATAACCCACAAGATAATCATTCTTCTTCTGTACATTTCTCCTACACGCTGTTCAAAGCCTACTGCGACTGGAGCCTTCGTCATTGTGCACTTTCACATTTAAATCTTTTCCTCTGCGAAAGGGTACTGCCAGTATTCCAGGTTTCTCATCTGTATTTCAGACACTACTTAGATCAAAGCAAGGAAAAGGTCAACGCATGAACCTTAGAATTAAGTTGTTTACGCTCCCACATGCGACACACAGAAGCTACAGAGCAAGGACACCCAAGGCAGCATAAACAAATCGAATACCTTTTCCTTCCTTGTTCCCTGAAAAGTACTGTTCTCGGTTCCTAATCTGAGTGTTACAGTATATTTTCCAGCGAGAAAGATTCTTTCAAATTCTTTTGTCCATCAATCACAACGAAGAAGTGCTAGTTGCAAGATAATTGCAAGTTGCCAGACCCACCAAGGGCATCCTCAAGTTCCCAGCTTCTTTGCCTAGACAGTGGCTGGCCATGACAAGCATTTTATTAGCGGATGTGTTGTTGTCCTCATCAGATAAAATTATATTGTGCCCCCCCCCTTTGCTTTTACAGCTCTGGGCTTTTCCGTTACTGGACCAGAACTATCAACAACGTAATTGGGAATGGATGCAGGAACAGTTTATGTGGTTTGCAGGCAATGACAACCAGTGTAATAATCATACTTTTATTTGAGAAAAATGGCACATGGTTTATGTTGCAGTTTCTTCCTGTCAAGACATAATTGTAGAGTCATTTTGTTTGTCTGTGTTCCTTTCCCAAGGGTGGGGTGGAGTGGAGGAAGTAGATAAAGAGAGGGAGAGAGAAGGAGGGAGAGAGGAGTTCCTTCAGAGAAAACATTTAATTGAGAAATGCAAGCCACTTTTTAAAAACCCAATTCTAAAAAACCAATCCAGTTTTTTTATATATATATAAAAAATGCAATTGCAGAGATAGGCAACAACTAGCTTCTACATTCATTGTTCTTCACAATGAATTATTCACCTTTCACAAGTATGTATCTTATTTCCACATGCCTGGCTAGATCGTATAAAAACTGAAAGCTAATAAAGAAAACCATTTCTGCGGTATGAAACAACTAGTGTAATAATAATAGTATGAAAGCCCATTTAATTTTCCATTGAAATTCTGTTCTGACATGATGGATACCTCCTGAATTCCAAAACAGTCAATTTATTACTGTTCTATCTGTATCTTACTACAATATCACCTTGGAAATAAATTGATAAGCTCAGCACTTTTTTTTGTTTAATCTCATGCTTGCAAACACTGGCTGGGGATGAATTGTCATACAAGCTTCCATGTCAGTATCATGGATGAATCACATTTAGAAATAGGTTACAATTCTTTCGGTGGAGTGTGGGATGGACTGACAAGAACTCAGGTGATGTCAAAGCGTCCATGTCACTCCCCGTGAACTAATATTAGTAGTGATTTGTTTGCTTTGTGCAATGGATAAGGAATCTCTGAAAGACAGGCCAAGAGCACCTATGCAGAGGTCACAATAAGTTCTAAAGATCCATAGCAGATAATTTCTTCCTCTTTTGCATGTGCAATGATTATAAGCAGCCGCCTTATACTAAATTGGTTGGTATTTGTCTGTCTCAGGAGATGATGGAAGAGTGCGCCTTCAGGGGTTAAGTCAAACTGTAGGAGAGTTACAGTGCCTGCTGTGGCTGTAGACATATGGGAGAGGCATATTTTGTTGCAGCTGGGGCAGAAGAAGGCATCTGTTGTGCAGATGCCGGTTTACCATGTCATTTCCCCCCCTAAATTATCTAGTCCAGATTACAGTGACTTTGCAAGGTATCAGTCAAATGCCTTTCCTCCATCTGGTACATGAGATTCCAAGGGAACTAACCAAGGCTCCAGCAATGTGCTCTACTGCTGAGCTACACCATTTTCCAATGGGCTGATCTCTCTTTGTGTACATAGTATTCTTCTTACTCATAGGAAAAAAATATGGATCTGTCCACAACCAGTGCTAAAGACCAATTTAAATGCTATCGATACCACATTAAGATCACAAGTGGAGCTCACTGTGGTGTGGATGACACTCATCATGGGCCCAAATGTGTGTGATCTTTTCTCCACACTATTGCTGTTGGTTATTAGGGATAGATACACGCTTCTGGCAGGAAGAGACTAATATATTGGAATGATTCAGGAAGTGAAAAGCTTTTGTTTTCCCTCAGGTAATTCTGGTTAAAGTCAAGATGACGAGACATTGCAGCATATATGGTTAAACCCTCCTGTACCACTATAGCCTGAGGTGTGGATGAGGAATAAAATGTTTTAAAGCTACCACATGGAAAAACGCAACTCAATCCATTCCTGCCTGTGGAAAGCTACTATATCAGGAAGAACTGTTTTCACATAGTTTTTTACCCTGACATACTAGTTTGTCAGATGCAGGAAGTGAGCAACGCAGTATTTTTATCTGCATTCTGAAATCCAGATGAGCTGAACTGACTGCATGATTGCATTCCCAAGAGCACATTTGCATTAGTTTTCCATGCTCCCATTTTAAAGTTTGAGGGCTAGGTGGAGAAAAGAACATGACGTCCCTCTATGAGCGGGGATTATGTGGTACTTTGGGACATAGTATAACTCACTAAAACAATGCAGAGGATCTTGACGTGTTAAGTCATATTTCCCCAAGGAATATGGCCTCAAACAATGGGAAAATCAGGAATCTGTCACTAAGAAAAGATAAATCTGAACAACACAAACATAGTGAACACAAAAGTCTATGTAGGAGATGTTTACAGTTACTAATTGTACAATTACTGTGAAATCTCTTGCTGATAATATAAACAGATGATCTTAATTAATTGAACAGCTTAATTCCAGTGGGTGGAAGTGACAACATCAACACTTTTGATTATCTGCTTCCCATAGGAAACATTGTCTTCTTTTTCTTTTTAAAAATGTAAGGCATCTATCGCTAGAAGAAACAGGGTCCTCCTGTGTGAGCTCATGTTTTGTTCCAGGACCTAGAACAGGATTGATGTAACGTGATCAAATTGCCCTTTCACGTCAACCATATTTTTCAACATCACTGTTTCCACAGGCACTTCTATGCAAAGTAAAACCTGTTGTTGCTGCTGCCTCTCTTATGATGCATG
The DNA here is from genome assembly GCF_964106645.2 of Podarcis pityusensis. Classification (NCBI taxonomy): domain Eukaryota; kingdom Metazoa; phylum Chordata; class Lepidosauria; order Squamata; family Lacertidae; genus Podarcis; species Podarcis pityusensis. The sequence goes on from NC_138030.1 coordinate 67,041,815, forward strand.
TAATCCAGAAACTAAAGATAGAAACTAAAGAAAAGAGAGCATTCAGGATGAGGAAGGGGGAGGAAAGTTAAGATAGTGTATTTTCAACATGTTTCCTAAAAAAAAAAAAAAAAAGGGGGGGGGGGGAGAAAAATTGGTTGACATGCCAAAGTTGGTACTGAGCAAGCCAATGTTTGGATTCCAATTCTGCATGTTATTTCCTGTAGTTAACCCACTCCAAACACACACATTTATCCCCCCGCAAGAAAGTTTGAGGCCTGCTAGAAACATGTTCATAAGCCCCTGGGGCATTGCAAGAGTTGCTACCATTGTTTATCAGAAAAGGTTCCTGTGTACCTAAAAGTTACATAGTTGCATGAAATGTGACAAGTTCAACTTGGCCATCTCTGGATATCTATGCTGCATTCAAACGGGGTGTGTGTGTGTGCAACTTCACAAAATGTAGACTTGATTCAGGAGAAGGGGAAGGAGTATTAGACAATGACAAATGTAGTGGTATGAATGGTTGTCAGAAGTGGACACAAATAAAGTATGATTACTTGCTAAGCTTGCCATTGCTTCCCATTCTCATGGGGTTTTATGACCAATGTACAAAGATTGACCTTTTTTTACACAACTGCACTTTTCTGCTTCAAGTCCTCCAAATATTGTATCTGTAAACCACTCCCTAATTCACATAATGTGGATTCATAATATGCTGAAGTGGGTCATTGAATGTGTCACCCAGTTGTTAGTTCTCAATTCAACACAAAGTTGATCATACCATTGTATTAAGTAAACTGAGATTGCTCTTCATCTCTCTCGATCTCTCTTTCTCTTCTTGAAGCTTTCCCCCCACAAAGGCTTAGAGCAACAAAAGAACTCCAGAAAAATTGCACCAAGCAAACTACATCATGTCAGAGATTCCACCAACCATTGACAGACTGGATCTTAAAAGTCCTCTCCAATGATAGATCTCACAACACTTCCTAAAGTTGATTTTACTTTTATTCAGGTCAATCTTCAATCAAGACAGTTCCATAACAGAGAAGAAGCCAACCAATAAATTTCAAGATCCCTCCACAATGAAAGACAGAGTCAGGAATAAATACGTGCATTGATGACCTGGAAAGAGACCAGCTTTTTCCAACCTGGTACCCTTCCAGGTGTTTTGGACTTCAATTCCTATTAGCCCCAGCCAGCTGATGGAATTTGTAGTCAAAAACATCTGGAGGGCACCAGGTTGGAGAAGGCTGAAACAGACTAATTTGTCCATTTGGAACCAAATGTACAGAAGTGCAAACACTTAAAATATTTCCTGCCTTTCTCAGCTCCCTGTTTCCTGCAACATTTTCTCATGCTAAGCAGTAATTTCTTTATTCTCACGTAACACACATTACAGTTAGCCTGGAGTGCTGCTGAAAAATGGCTCCCCTGTGATAAATGACCTCTGCCTCAGTCTAAACTTATAGAACTGCATCCCATGCGGGATCTCAGCTATTTCAAGGCCCCTGATAACAGCAGCCACTAGAGGCTCAAAACACGACTGCTGGAATCCAAATGCTAAGTAGTTGTATACATGGTGATCAGCATGTGAGGCCATTTTCAATGCTTGTTGTGTGCGCTGCAGCGTTTTCAGAAAAAGTTGGCTTTTGAGCTCTTGACTCTATTTTCTTCTATTTCTTTGTCAGAGAAACAGGTTGCACAAGGCCTTTCATGCTTAATATGCAGAAGGATGCGTTTGCAAGGAAAATACGTTTTGCTTCATAAAGCTCTTTCAGTGCATCCACTTCCAGTGAATAGATTGCCCTTTGCCTACTGCCCTGACTTTCAGATTTTTAGAATACACGGCAATGCTATTGAATCTGAAGGAAATGCAAATAGCAGTCATCTGTGGCAGAGACCCAAATCTCCCCTGCGTTGTTGTCATTTGGGGCCCTTCCAGACTGTCATGATTTTCTGGTGGGACTGAATCACATACCAGCAAATCCAGGCTACACAATTATAGCTGATTGGGAGATATCTGGCAGAAACCCACTTCCCCCAAAGACTGGACTATATAAGGAAAGTGTCGATAAAATGCACCAGAAGGTGTGGAATAATGCTTGCTTTGATGCAATGTCAGCAAAATATTTGCAAACAAATCAAAATGAATGTCTAGAAGCATGCTTAGTAAAATCAAATCAAATCCTGTTGTCTTCTTAAAATGACTGCAAGTAATCTAAGGCCTCATCTGCACTAGACATTTAAAGCCATATCATGCCACTGTAAACAGTCATGCCCCCCCCCCCCAAAAAAAAGAATAGGGGAACTGTAGTTTGTTGGGTGTGCTGGGAGTTCTTATAAGATCCTTATTGCCCTCAGAGAGCTGCAATTCCCAGAGCTCCCTAGGAAGAGGAATTGGTTGTTAAGCCACTCTGGGAATTGCAGCTCTGTGGGGGTGGAAATTTACTTCTTAAGAAAGACAGCTAAAAATTCAGAAAGGCTGTTGAAATATCTCTGAGGAGCCAAAGGCCCCAAAGGGAGTTGCTGTGAATACAGCCCTATTCTGAAGATGAGTATACGCAAGAAATTCAGGACGACTATCACAGCCACTATATGCCAGCTCCAGACAAGTTGTCCCCATGATTGAGGGGGCCCGGCACATGTTGTGTGTGTGTGTGTCACATTGTCTGGAGGAGGTCAAGTACTCTGGAGGAGCTGGCCACCAAAGCTGTGCCACAACTCAGCTCTTGGCCTCCTTCACCCCCTCAACGTTGAGGGGACTGGCCCCTTTCCAACAAATATAGATGGGCCAAAGATACCTTGACTCCCTAGAGTTGGCACACATGGCCCTAGACACCTAATTTACACAGCAGTTGTGCAATGAATGATTCACTCGAGGATGCTGAAAAGGCCCATAATGACACACACATATAAAGGAGTACTTTCCTTAACGCACATTGATCACTCCTTTTAAATTTAAGATAACAGTATCATTCTAAAGAGAGGGATATGTCCAACTTTTTCAGATGTGTGCCTATGATTGGACTAGGAATCAGAGGATAGTTTCTTAAGGCTAGAATAAAAGCAAGTGGTCTTGGGTATGAAGCAATAAATTCCCCTCAAAGTGCACAGTTTATCGTATTTTTGCAATTTAGCTGAATGGAACAATGAATAAAGTTTATTCTTTAGCTACTATGGATAATATAGATCCTTTTCTCTTAATAACTAAATTGCATTAAGGTAGAGGTTATTTACCAGATATGGAATGTAACTGAACAACAGGGAGACTATTTTAAAATACGTACTAAAAAAAAAAAAAGTAAAGTAACACAACCAAAACAGCATAGATGAATAATACTGGAATGATGATATTTAGAACAATGTTTTGGATTCTGTTTACTGCTTCCATTTTAATAGCAAGTTTCATGTATATTTTAACCACCAAAGAAATGAACCTCTGCAACAAAGGCAGACATAGAAACTGTTTAAGCACTGTGCTGCTCAAAATAAGAAAAAGCTCCATGGGTATTGCAACCAATAAAACCAGCCATAATGCTTTTCTTCTCCCTTCACTGATGTTAAACACTGCAATAAGATAATGTCCTTACGATTTCCTAAATCTCCTCAATAAGGAGGATATTACCTACTTATTTAATTATTGAATCTCCTGTGACAGAGGAAGCTTTACTAGTAGCAGATCTAAGTCTACTGATTTATTTTCCCTTTCTCATTAAAGTGCTTTTGCTTAATAATAGCTGTAAGACCCACTTGGCAATAGAAGAGCAATGGCAAATACTGGCAGAAAGTTGGGATTGATAAGGGGCAGGTGTTATGTGGTATTTATTTAGCACCAGAACTACACAATTTGTGGTCTAGTATTAGTTCCAGATTTTGTGCAATCCTTGGATCACAAGTCACCCTTACTGGACCCCTCCCCTGAGTAGAGCCCCCTCTCCTTTCTACTGGACACTGCACTTTCATGTGGTCTCCCTCTGAGTCAAGTCCACACCATTGCCAAGAAGTAGAAGGTAAGGCAAGTGGGTGGCTCCTGCCTGCTGCCTGCTGCTTCTCATTTGAGGTTCCCCCCTACAATCAAGCAGTATACGCCTCGCACCATGCCAAAAAACATGGGGCACCTTTGTCTGGCAGCGCTGAGGCCCATATTTGGGGACAGCAAAATACCGGGGAAGGTTATATGTGGGCGCACTGGTGGAGCCAATCCACCAGCAGCACACCTCCCTCCATGCTGCTCCACCCCTCATGGAAAACCACTGCCAGGAAGCTATGGTTGTGGTTCCACTCCATCAGATCAGCTGCTTCTAGTTTGGCTCACCTAAAGGTAGGGAGATGTAGAGAAAGAAACAGTGCAGAAGCAGACCCAGAAGGCGCTTGGGGAAGGTCTTTAGTGGTCCATTTATGGAATGTGAGCTTTGGCAGATACACCAAGCCCAAGATAGTTCTCCAGGCATGTAAAATATCTCAGTAGAATCTCTGGTTTGTGGAGGGCAGGGCTGCTAAACCTGTGGGGTAGGGGAGCTGTCATGCACTTCATGGGACAATCTACATGACTGTCAAGCTTTGTTTGCCTTGGTCTGATTTATAGATTTATTTACATTTCTGCCACTTTATTCCCAAAGGCAGGTCAGAATACATGCCAAAAGAGGACATAATCTCGTCTGCACGGACACTTGGAATGACAATATGAATCTGCCAGGGCAATGTAAGCACAAGGCATGCTTGCATGAGCCAACTACCTGTTTATACAATAGGATGTACTCGATGTTCAGCTAATGAGACTTTCCTTTACGCTATGCAGCTGTATAAATAGTGTCAGTTTACATGTTCCACCCCCTTCATATCTATTTCCTAGACTGGGCACACAGAGACCCCCCAGTCAGGATATGGCTTTTGTAACCCTTTTGTAGTCCTATGCTAAACTTCTATCATGCTATGAAGACTGAACTCTTGGTAAAAATGTTGCACAATTGTTTGGCTCTGCTTTGAAAAAGCTGGGGTGGAGTTCACTGTGGGAGGCCAGTTCTTACTACCAGCAAACTTATCATAATAAGAAATCAGGTCAATTAAAACTATTTCACAATTACTGCCCAAAATCTCTCCAAGCTTGACTTGATGTCCACTTTAGAAAGAAATAGATCTGAGCTTCCTTTTCACTTAACAGCTACTGCCTGCGTTCCTGCCTCCGACTACTCTAGATGGAAAGTCATATTAACTTTGAAAAGTGTTCCTGTGAATAGACTTTCAAGTCAATACACATTTGAAGCTATTTGTTTTCCTATTTTCACTGTGGTTGTTATGGAAATAAGATTCTTTCTGCATGCACTATGAACTGCTTATGCAATAAGACTGCAGAACCGATATCACGTATTTGACTAAACTTTATATATTAAACATTTATACCACATTGCTCTTGTCTCTGCAATAAGGATAAATATCTAAATTTCAATCATTAAAATATTATGTTTGTGATGCACCAGGAACAACCCCCCCCCTTGATTTTATACTGAGCATGACTCTAGCAAACATGTAATGAACATCTGTACTGTAAGATGGCTCACACTGAAATTCTCCTCATCTGAATGTCTCCCCAGTTGTTAGGATTCTGAATGATTTGAAATTATTTTTTAAAGTTGTTTCCCATGCATTAGCAGGTTTTGTTCAGGTCTTTTGCGCATGCAAGCTTTGTGGCAGTTTTTGGTTATGTCTTTTTCTCCCTTGCTTGTGGTTGATGTGCAGAAGCACATCTGGGCCTCAGTTAACACACTGCAGAAAGAGGAATACTGATGTAATCATTCAATCACATTGAAGATTTCTTTTGTGCACTGGTTTGCAATCAGGGTGCATTGGTAGTTGTGCACATTGGTATAATAAGTAACAGTAAAAGGATGGGAACTGAAAACTATGAGAGGCTGTTCATGTGCAAGCACTGAAATTTATTTTAAGAAATTGTCCAAGATATACCAGAAAGAGGAAAAGCTGAATACAGGGCATCTAATATTTGTGGAAAGTGGGTTATAATATGTTTTTGGTTTTGTTTTATTACCGGTATGTATTTTGTTTTGTACATTTTGTATTTTCATGAGGTAGGCGGAGACCTCCAGGTATCCCACCTGAGGGAAGGCAAAGCCAAGCCTATGCTGTTGGAGCCGCTCCAGATCTAGGGGCTGCGCGCGTCCACGCAAAGGGCGCCCCCCGTTTTAAGCGGGGAGCAGTCATTGTATTTTCATGTTGTGAACTTCAGATGAAGGGCAGGATACAAATGTCGTAAATAATAATAAATGAAATCAATCTAGAATGAATCTATGGAAAAATAATGGAATTGAAAGGTATATCAGCTCATACCTAGACTGTAGTTAGGTATCCCAAGTTCAGTACTAAATAAAAATCTCCCTGGAAAGTACATTTGGCATGTTAAATATAAAGCTAAATATGCATAGCCAGTGTTGATCACTCATTTATTCCCATCAGAATAATGGAGAGATGGATACCAATTTCAATTGATGACCTCTTGCATGAGATGTGTGAGGATTGTCCTGCTAGAATAATGAGATCTTTAGTTGGCTATGGTGACATTATATGCATTGCCCCTCTAGATTTTCTTCATATAGATACCTAAAGGATCACTTCAGTATGTCATCCTACGAACACCAAAGACTGCATCTGAATGCACCTTGAGAGCAAAGGAAATAACATCACTATTAAGTTTTATTTGTTAAGAACATTTGTATCCTATCTTTCCAGTGGAATATTGCTCAAGGCTGCTGGCCATAAAAAGAAAAATCATCAGTATGACAAAATTAAAAAAACAAAACACAATAATCCATTTTTTTTAAAAAAGATACACCAGCAATATCACTCACCAAACAAATAAACAGCACTAAAAATGCAGACAAATCTATAAGCAGAAGAACACAAAACTGGCAAGCCAAGCTGGCCAAGACAGTCAAAACAGAAGAGTGTTTTGAAGGATGGCTGTGTTTTGGTTCACATATTGTTTCAGAAAGTCTGAATTGGATATGTTCGGCTTTAAATGTGCACTGAATCTCTAGTCATGGTCCAGATGTTACCATAGCCAAAGTGTCCAGTGCTTAGCAGTAAAGAAATCGGGACCTTTGACATAACATAGGAAGCTGTCTAATGCTGAGTCAGGCCATTCGTCCATCTATCTCAATATTGTCTATACTGACTTGTAGTAGCACTCCAGATTTCAGACAGGGCTTTCTCTCAGCTCTATCTGGATATTTTGGGGGGTTGATACTGGAACCTGTGTTCATAGCAGATGTTCTACCACTGAGACGCAGCTCTCCCTCCAAAGCTGCAAAACACTGCACATTAAAAAGTACTATGAATATCATTAGTAATAGAAGTGAATTGAAGGAGCTATAGGTAATCAGAAGTTACATTACCTAGGCTATATTATTCTGTTTTGGTGAACTCCTTTTTGAATAGATCAATGTCAGCACAATTGTCCTTTTTGTATGAGTGTTATGTGCCAGGGCCAGTGGAATAGCAAAGCATCTGTTCTTTCACTTAAGTGTCCAGGATGTGATTTCAGAAATAATCTTCCCCTTGCTACTTTTTTGAGCGAGCAACAATGTGACCTTGCTGTCTGAGTCATTCCTCTTCCCTTCTCTGAGCAAAGCTGGTATGAGACACATTTTCTTTCCAAAGAAATCTAGGCTCTTTGCAAGAAACATATATTAAATAAAGATATATGCTAGTCACTGCTGAAGCTTATGTCCACTCTCAAAATAACTTGTTTAGATGGCTGGCCATGTGAACAGCCTTCATTATGAATAAAGCATCAAAACCGCTGCATAGCCACTCGAGCTATTCTTTCAAATTGCAGCACCCATTACATGGCTGCCTTTAAAATAAGCAAAGATTGGATTCAACTGTTTGGGAGAAAATAGCCATTTATTGTGGTGTGTGTTTTGGGGCCAAGTTTCATTTTCCTTCTTGCAAAAACAAGATCTTTGTGTCTAGGTAACAAATGTGCAACATTAAATCATAACAAAAAGAATTGAGTTCTCACTTTGGCTTGTACAAAACTGTTCTGTACATGTGGATTTAAGCTTGAGTTTCATTGTTTTTAACAGGCTGTTTAAAGACTGACCATATGTATCTTGCAATGGATATAGTCCTGTAGAGAGGGCTAAAGTCCTGATGCAATCAATGAGTGGACGGGGCTTGGGATAGCGTGCTCCATCCTTGACCTCCACGAACTATCTGTGTACAAATTTTTGTGTGTGTGCAAGCTGTGTGTATGCTGTCTTCATGTGATCTATGCCCTACACCAAATTCAGACAACATTACACCCACTCCAAGCATAAAAAGAAAAGAACCCATTAATCATCTCCGCAGTGGTGAAACGACACACATGGAGGAGGCAAAGGTGTTTTTAAAACCATATAATTAATTAAAACCTTGCGTAAATCAAACAAGCCACTGTTTGCATCTCTTTCCAGAAGTCTGCAGGGATCTACAGTGGCTATCAAAAAGAGTCACTAAAGTACTCAAAAAAATGAGAGGATCAAACAAGTTACAGCCAATTATTCTCTTGCTATTGCCATACAGCGGGGGTGGGGGTAAATGTGACCAAACTGAAAGCAGCATGGCCACAATAAACCTTATTCATGACAGTTAGTCTTCCCGAGGAGGAAACTATAGCCAGGATAAACCGAATTTAAGGACAGAGCTAAGCCAGGGTGGATGAGGACAGATGAGATGGAGGACAGGTGATAGACCTGCTGCCCTTTCACAATGAAAAGATGAGGTAGTTTTTAGACCCTTTTAACTCAATGGTTGCATGACTCAATCCATTAAGAAATATAAAGCATTCTGGATGCAGTAGAGGGTTGTGTATTTTCGTTAATATCAATATAAGGAAATCTGTACTGAATCTATTGAAAATAAATACAGCCCCGAGTTTCTGTTCTTCTATGTTTATCGTAAGTGATGAGATGACATGAATACTCCAAACTCTTACATAGGCTATCATGCAACTGAAGTAATTCCCATAAGATCCCACTTTTCAACAACGAAGGCAGATTATTAAGTTTCCTCATCCTCCAAGCAAAACAAAACCAGCAGTTTCCTTCCCACACTATGAGAAGAGTTCAAGGTGAAAGAACAAATTTGTTCCAAACATCTATTGTTTCCTTTGACCTTCCAGTATACATAGAACCCGTTATTGCAGCTACCATTGCCACAGAATCAGTTTGTATTAGACACTGCCTACTCCACAAGTTGTGTATTGTCTTTTCAAACCGTAGGCTATAATTCTCCAAAGTTCTGATAGGTGGCATGTTCAAGCTGTAGTGGGAGATGGCTAGAGGATGTGGCAAAGAGAAAGGGTCTTGGAAATGAGCTTTTAGAAGAAGAGTCTATGCATAACCCCAAATCAAGCCCCATCTCAAAACAAGAAAAAGGAGTGCCATTAAGTGGATTAGTTAGGAAAAGTTTTGGGCAAACTCCAATTACCTCTCATGCATAGGCTGTGCTTTTTTTGGGGGGGGGGGATGGTGTGCTGGTACACATACCTTGATAAATGTAATGTGGGAGCCAGCACAAAGTGACTACCATGAGCATCAAAGAAAGAGGTGGTGGTACTCTGTACAGTAGCCCAATAACACTGTGTTAGATCATTGTTTAAAGCATAAGAACCTAGTGCATCCAGGTTTGAAAAATGCCTTCAGGTGGTATAGTGTGGAGTACAGCTAGCTAAGAAATTTATACAGTGGTGCCTCGCAAGACGAAATTAATTCGTTCTGCGAGTTTTGTCGTCTTGCGGTTTTTTTTGTCTTGCGAAGCACGGTGTCGGGAAAGTTTTGGAAAAGCTTCAAAAATCACCAAAGTCTTTAAAAACCTCAAAAAAGGCTACCACACTGCGTTCTATGAGTTGCTCCTCGAAGTCAAGTCACAACTGTATTAACGGTGTTAAGAAAAAGGAAACAAACTTGCAAGACGTTTCCGTCTTGCGAAGCAAGCCCATAGCGAAAATCGTCTTGCGAAGTAGCTCAAAAAACAAAAAACCCTTTCATCTAGTGAGTTTTTTGTCTTGCGAGGTACCACTGTATTCTCCTTTTGAAACTGGCAGTCATATTTGAAGATCAAAAGTTGCTTTATGAAAAAAAAAGTGGCACCTTCAAGAATATGTTTCAGAGTGGAACAGTGCTCCTGTTCAGGGTTCCAGACAAGCACACTCTTCTGAGAATACTCAACTCCATTCCTTCTGCCCCTCAATTTTCCCCTTTCTCTCCCTGACAAACAGTTAGCAATCTGTAGCCACTCAGCATTCTTAGTCATCATTAGGATTTTGGGGTTTTTAAACACCCCCATATTTTTTTCCTTCTCGATTTTTATTTTGTTTTATTTTGCATTTCTGCAAACATCAGGGTTCCCCTGAGTATGCTGATGCCTTCTCTTTGTATGTGGATGGTTAGGCTTGCCATATGTCAGGAAAATTCCTGACATGCCCTGATTTTCAGGTGTAAAAATGGCATCTGGGTGAATTTTGCCATTTTGGCTGCAGCAGGATAGGGATTTGGAGAATGAGTTCATTGCTCATAGATATTTTGAAAACTGTATTCTTGCACATACAATCAAATGAGCATGCACAACACCTTCTGCTTACACACCCATTGACTTCATTTCAGATCTGGAAACTAGGGAAATAGTACTACTTGCTGCGTACGGACATTGAAATGGCTCTTCTTTACACTGCTACTTGTCAATGGAACAATATGTTTCTCAGGTAGGTACAAGATAAACCGGATGTTCGGTTAATACATTTATGATTTCTTAAGCAAATCCTAGAACATCCTCTTTAAACTTAATCTGATTGACTCAAGAAGTAGAAAACAGACACTTCCCTTCGGAAATGGAACAACAATTGGCAAAAGGTTAAAGATGTTGAATTACAGAGATGTGCTTGAATCTATACGAATAGCAGAACGATTATAGAAAATTGTGGGTTCTTTTCAAAGAAGCAGGAACTGGCTTTTCTGTATCATGTCTTGTTATACAATTTAGAATGCTTCTATGGCAGCAGAATAATGAGCAGAGCATCCCTGTGTTTTGAAGTCCTACCGTGTTTGATATGACTCACTTCTTAGTTCAGGGGAAGTCAGCACTGATGCCTTTCAGAATCCAGTTGTTGTTGTTCTATGGCTCTCAGTAATCCCGGTCATTGAACATGTTGACTGGTGTTGATGGGAATTGGAGTCCAAAAACATCTGAAGGGGGAAGCATAGTAGCTACCCCTGTCCTAGTTAATGTATTTAGGACCGCAGCTTAAAAGGGCAAATTTAGGGAAGACTCTTTTTCAACTTCACTCTATACTCAAACTGAAAAAGCAGTTGTAGGTGAAGAATGCTTTAGCAACACTAGCTTCTCCTGTAGGTGGATGAACTGTGCCAATCCTACAAGACTAACAGGATTCATATGGCATTGCAAATGTGCAATCCCTCATGTTGTGGCAATGTAAGTACATTAAGTTAAATTGAAGAAAGCAGGACTTCCGGGTTGGCGCCACCGGCAATGGTGGAATCCCTCTGATTGGGAGGGATTTGCCCCGTGGGAATTTGGGTCTGGCCGCCACGGCGAAGGCGGAGACCCGCAAAAAATCACAGGTGGGAGAAGCCTGTGAACGTGGGATTCGGCGGGCACCCTTTGCGCCTCCCCTACTCGCGGGGAACCCAGTTTCGGGGGTCCGGAGCGACGTGGGGTGAGTGGCACGGTGCTTCGAATCGTCTGCTTCTTCCACGAAGCGAAGCCGCATAGCTGTTGCCGGAGAGTGCTGACTTTTTCCTGTGGACAATTTGACTCTAATTACCCGTGAGTAGAGCTGAAGTGGGAGAATTGGATTTTTAAAAGTATAATTTGGCATCGAAACGGGGAGGTTCAATACAGGAAGTCCACCTCCCCCTTTTGTAAATAGACTGAAGCAATGAGGCTGCAAGCTGAAGCCTTGGGAAGCCTTTTGTAAAAGACCAAATTTTCATCGGTAAAGAACATTTAACCCCCCCTTGGAGGCAGGAAAGAGGGGGGGAAGTTGTGGACTGTGTATGCCTGCAGGAGAGAGCGAAGAGAGCTAGAATACCACCGCTCTGACCCTGGAAACGGGCTGCTAGTAGGACTGACGTCTTTTGGAATGTCCATTGACAGTGCTTAGAATGTTCACTGACAGCTAGCTAAATAAGAGAAATACATTGTTTCTACTGTCTCCGGCTGTTTCTAAAAAGGAGTAAAAGTAACTGAAAACTGAAACTAACTTTGGATTGTTTGAACTGTGTCTAAAAGAGGACATTATTGATTAATATAAAATAACATAAATAGAAACTGTTTCCCCTTAGCAGAAGCTTATGAAACTGGTTGTTTTACAAGAGTTGGGCTAGGGGAATTTCCAACTGCAAGATAAAAAATTGTGAGACTCTGGGACTGACCTTGAATCTTTTAAGTGTTATGGCAAATGGAAAGGAAAAAACAGATCAGCTAACTGCTGAAAAAACATTAAGGTCTGGGAGGACTTGGCAGCAACCCAGGAGAGGTTCAGCATCAGGCCTTCCTGCTTCCTCTGCTGCTGCCTCTGCATCAGTACAAGCACAACCAATAGGAATGTCAACAGAAGAGGTTTTAGTGGCTGCATTAGGTAAGATAAACGATTCATTGGAACAGCTTAATAAGAAAGTGGATGTTGCAACGGAAAGTATAAATAATTTGGGACAAAAGGTGAACACCAATACAGAAACTATCCAGAAATTGATACAGGAATCTACTCTGATACGGCAGACTGCGGAGGAAGCCAGGGAGAAAGCCGTCGCGGCTGAATGTAAAGTAACACAATTGGATAGAGAGAGAGTCTCAGCCCTACAGAGGCAACTTGATGAACATAAGCTGACGCTTGCTATGATTGAACTTAAAGAAAAACAGACGAATTTGAGGATCAGAGCTTTACCTGAATGGGAGAAGGAAAGCTTGATAGACTTTTTTACACAGGAATTTGAGAAAGAGAAAGAGAAGTTTCAGGAGGAGACAGGACTAACATTGGTTAAGAAAGTGAAATATTTAGGGGTTAACATGACTGTTAAAATGTGAATTTATTAAAGGATAATTATGAAAAATGTTGGACTGAAGTGAAAAAGGATCTACAAATATGGACAAATTTGAAGCTATCATTGTTAGACTGAATTGTTGTGATAAAAATGAATGTGCTGCCAAGGATGTTGTTTTTGTTTCAAACGTTGCAAATTTTGGATAAGATGGACTGTTTCAAGAAGTGGCAGAAAGATATTGTTTGGCAGGGCAAGAAGCCTCGAATAAAATATAAGATATGGCAGATGAAGTCGATGGACTATATGGAATTGGTGGAAATGACTGGCAGAATCCGAGACCAGGGAGAAGAGTCGGTGGAAGAAGACTGGAAAAAGTTTAAAGACTATTTATAGAAATATTGTAAAATTAATGAATGTTAGAAAAATGTTGGAATGAAGTTATATGGCTTTAGTAGAAATGCTATAAGGAATTAAGTATAAATAGATTAATAGAGTATTAAAGGGAAAAATAAGGTTAGAAATTGTTAAGATAATTAAAGGATAGAAAGTAGAGGAAGATGGAAAGGAATTGCTGAAACAATCAACAGAAGTGGAATACAAAAAGGGAGGTGTGAGGAGGTCACTGAAATAAGTGAATGAAAGATAAGATATGGAAATTGTTTGATGTTTTTTAAACTGTTTTTGTTTTGTTTTGTTGGTTTTAATGTGTTATGTAGTGTTTCTGTGTTGTATTGTATTTTTTTATTGTTTTGTGTGTTTAATTTTTTTATTTCTTTGTGTGTCGGAAAAGTAATAAATATTTTTTAAAAAATAAATTGAAGAAAGCAGAAATGTTTGTAGTAATTGGCAAGGGGTAGGTGTGAGGAACGAAGACATCTGAAAATTAACATTCAAAAACAACATTTAATTTCTAAAGTGAGGATGTAGTGAAAAATATCTACTTCCCCATCCCTGGATTCCCTAAATTGCAAGTCATTCATTTTTTAAAAGTCAAATCTAAAACTATTTTATTTAATGGTGGCTACTGAGTCTAAATTGCAACCTGTACTCAGACATTGCTTATCATTTAGGCAGTGGTAGTTAGTGTCCATTGGGACTGGTAGGGTAGGAGAGAGGAAGGCCAACAGTAGGTGGAGCCATAGCCCAAAATAGGCAGATCCAACCATTCTTAGCATTGTTCCTTCTTAGTTCAATAGAAGCAACATATCTTCAAGAATAAGCTTCAATATTGGATAAGTAATATGGAAAGCTTTTTTCATCCTGAGGGCCACATTCTCAGATGGAAAACTTTTCACATGCCAGAAGTGTGTGGGGCAGAGACAAAAGTGGGCAGAATCATAAATCCACATGATACCTTTTATTCAGTAGACTAGTTTCTACACTGACTGTCATCTATCTGGAAGCAAGAGGCAATATTAGAGTTGCGTATCAAGGCCCCCAAGCCACCCCCAGGAGAATAAAGACACAAGGACATAGAATTTTAAGTTATTGTTAATGCGCGAGGCTGAAAGGGAAGCCTCAGAGTTGCGTCACAGCTTAAATCGGCCCCGGCCACGCCCCTGAAGCGACCTGATTGGCCACCTGGCTACATGGTGTGGCGGCGGTCTCCCACAGCATGACGCGGGATGCTGTCCTGCCCGCTGAGTGGGGTGGCCAGGAGGCCTGACCGCAACCCATCACCACAAAAAAGTGGAGCCAATTTCAAGGACACATTCCAGCCAAGCAGAAACATTCAAAGAGGGTGTGAAGCCAGGCCAGTAGAAGAAGTGATTGGGAAGGGAGTGTGGTCTGAGGCAAATACCCCAGGTCAGATGGAGAGGCTTGGGGGGCTTCATTCAGCTCCCAGGCCTGAGGTTCCCAACTCACACACCTTGTTTTTCCTTTGTGTTGCAAGGCTAATGAACCAACTTTCACTGTGCAGTTATCATTGGCTTCTAATTTTGTGCAAGGGTCCCTTCATAAATAATGTGAGTGCAAAAAATAAACTTGACTTTTTCAGCCTATCTAGTTTCCTATGAGGGAAACTGGATTGTTCTACCTATTCTGCAAAAGTAAACATCACCCAAATTCTTAAACCTGAAGGGGTACTCCTGTGCTCTTTTTAGGGATAAGTGGCCCTGTCAATTATGATTCCCCTCTGTTCACTACATTTCCACATCAGTTTGTGCCATTTGTTTTCAAAAAATTGTCATGAAAATCAACCAGCATTTTAGTGCAAATCTCTCCAAATATACAAAATTCTGTATGCGATTTTGCTTAACGTATATTTTCACTAAGCTGTTTTTTCATGATACAAAAATGCATTGTATGTTCTTACCATATATATATGCATTTTAATGCAATCTTTACCCTAGTATATGTCTTTATGCAAACTGAATTGAATTTCTTCCTCATCTCTAGGCCTCGTCTTGAAAACATTTCCTGGGTTAAGAACTATGAGAACTAGAAGAACTTGGGACAAAGTAACTCGCTCCAAACCTTAAGAATTTGCTTTTCTGAAACTCAGAGCTGTGGCTTAGCCAGGCTGTTTAATTAAGCGAAAGAGAGTGGGAATGACTACTGCACTTTGGTAATCCTGTGTTTTATTATGATAAAAATCATAAGAGGCCTTTATGTAGTTCAGGACTCTGTTTTTATTTCAATGTTATCTAAAAGAACCATTGCTACTAAACTTCCTGAAGATGTGGTTTTAAAAAAGTAAAACAAACACACACACACACACACACACAGAGAGAGAGAGAGAGAGAGAGAAAGAAAGAAAGAAAGAAAGGGAGAGTCAGTCTTTGTATCACTTGGTTATCTTGCAGGACTTATTGCCTCATATTTAATAAACCACTTTGCTGTGTGTTCCTTCACTGGTAAGCAGTTATTGAGTCAAAATCAGAAGACTGCTATAAAATCAAATTGTCCCCTTTTTGTGTTCCAAGAAGGGAATGTTCTAATTGACCTATTGAGGGCCGCCTTCTCAACTGTAACTCTTTTTGTAGATGCTGATAAAATTCCAAGCATGCAGGGAACCCTTACAAGAGTCTGTCTGAACTCAGGTTGAGAAGAGAATTAGTGTGAAGAGCCTCCATAATCACTAGCTTTCGGAATGCTTTTACAGTTCCATGCTGTGGAGCTATGCCTCGGGCCAGACTTTGCAGGAACCAGCTTGTAACCTCAGGCTAAGGTGATGTGAGCTAGGTTAGACATTCAGCCCACATGTTTCTCATAAGAGAAAGACCAGACATATCATAGAAAGACGGTATTAAGAGCTGCTTGATACTGAGTCACACCAGTGTGGTCCTTCTGCCTTAGCATCATCTGCACCGAGTGGTAGAGGCTCTCCCAGGGAAGTCATGCAGAAAGAGAATGTTTTCTTACCTTACAATCTTTAGATCCTTCAAGATCTTAGAACATATTCTTTATGTGCTCTAAGAAAATATACTTGGTATGTATATCACTGAGTTCTGGTTACACATACAAATTAAAGAACAAAAATATTTGAATCCTACTATTTTCTATCATAACTAGTCAACTTATTGAAATACTTATTTTTTTATTGATTCAGTTGGGTCCTAATACTCAAAATAGTTATGCCAGGGACAAAAGCAAAGTATCTGCTTGAATCTCTTTCATGTTTATGTGTTGTTCTTTTTTTGCTCTCAGCTTCTTCCATTCTCCATTTTGTTGCAGTCCAAGCTTGTTCAGCATTGAAGAGCTTGTCTGCAAAACTAGCCATCACCAACAAGCACACACTGACTTCTCAAGTTTCAGCTTCCTTCTGTGAGAGCTCTGCTGCTCCTGTTTCCAGTGATGAGTCATCAGCTAGCTTAATTCAGATCAGCTTCTGCCAGAGTGAAACTTTTTAAAGGTAACCTCTTTAGAGCATTCCAAATACAATGAATTCAAACATACATTTTATGTACATTAAATATATAACTTTGACATAGATCACATCCATGCAATACATGGCATGCCCCCAAAGAATTCTGTAAACTATAGTTTGCCCCACAACTCTCAGCACACTTAACAGACTACAGTTCCTAGGATTATTTGGGGGAAGCCGGGTGCTTAAAATATATGGTGTATATGTGATCATAGTGTTGGGTGGGGTCTTGTAGGCCATCCTCCTCAATGCAGAGCACCCCCAACAGTTGGCTATCCATCTCTGTTTGAAGATCTAAGCTAGGGCAAAGAGGTCCAGCTTTTTGACGTTCCAGCTACGGCAAAGCCATCACCCCTACAACTAATTGGTTACACTGTAGTGTAAACTGTCAATAAATTTATCCTAATGCTCAATTGAAATCGACCTTCCTATAACTTAGGGCCCATTATATATAGCCCTACCTTCTGGAGTAGGAGAGAACAAGTCTTTGCCTTTTTACAAGGCAACAGTCCTTCAGGAATTTGAAGAGCACTATTTTAATAGCTGCTGAAAACACATTGTCTTCCAGTGGAATCAGTTAACACATTAAGTTTTGCAGGGGCGGACTTTGGTAATATGGCATATGAGTGAGGACAAAATTTTGTGGCTTCCCTCCTAAATATTTCTTATTTCTGTAATTCATTTGGGTGCAGTTGCTTTTTAATGGATCTTTTCCGTAGGTACCTGTATAGTAATAATGATGATGATGATGATGATGATAATAATTATTATTATACCTACTACTTTTGTGCTTCCATGGCTAGGCACCCTGTACGTGGGAACTGCCCACGCTGCCCTAAACCCAGTGCTGAGTTTTGAGAGATCTTAAAGTTAGATATTAACTAACAGCAGTCACAAATTTTAAAGACGGCTGCTTCTTGGGAGAAAAGCAATGATAAACCTAGACAGCATCTTAAAAAGTAGCGATATCACCTTGCCAACAAAGGCCTGTATAGTCAGAGCTATGGTTTTCCCAGTAGTGATGTATGGAAGTGAGAGCTGGACCATAAAGAAGGCTGATCGCTGAAGAATTGATGCTTTTGAATTATGGTGATGGAGGAGACTCTTGAGAGTCCCATGGACTGCAAGAAGATCAAACCTATCCATTCTTAAGGAAATCAGCCCTGAGTGTTCACTGGAAGGACAGATCGTGCAGCTGAGGCTCCAATACTTTGGCCACCTCATGAGAAGAGAAGACTCCCTGGAAAAGACCCTGATGCTGGGAAAGATTGAGGACACAAGCAGAAGGGGACGACAGAGGACGAGATGGTTGGATTGTGTTCTCAAAGCTACCAGCATGAGTTTGACCAAACTGCAGGAGGCAGTGGAAGACAAGAGTGCCTGGCGTGCTCTGGTCCATGGGGTCACAAAGAGTCGGACACGACTAAACGACTAAACAACAACAGAGTTAGATAAACTGACTTGATTGGTATTTGGAATGGGGGGGGGGAGTTCTGAGTTTTCATGTATTATGTGCAGCCTGTGCTTTTCAAAATATCTTTGCTGTGTCTGGGAAATCATTGCAGCAGGACAGCTGTGGTTACATATACACGGGCTGTACAATTACTTCAAAAACTCTGGCAAATATAATTGCTGTGCAGTTGTAAAGGAGACACACGATGGCTTTTCAGAGCCCCAACTTCATATGGCACTATGCAGCCTCACGATAGCTGGATGAGCTGCTAGTGTGGAGATTGATTCATCTCTCAGAGTGTAAATTGCGACTGACGTTTACAAGGGATTCTTGTGGCTATTGTCTCTTCCCCTTCCTGCCTGCCGACCTGTGCAGAACAAACAGCTCAGCTTCATTGTCCTGCCATATTTTAGAAAGTTAAAGTAAACACTGTGATCATGCTGTTTACTTCAATATTGTGCCAGTGAAACAACAAATTGGCAGTCAGCAGTCATCAGGCAGCCAGCAGTAAAACTATACAACAGTACCGGAAAGCTGCAAGTATGTCAGCCCGTTTTATCCCTAATATAGGAGGGGAAATTCCCAAACATTGCATTTCAATTGGCTTCTTTGTCACCTACTGTTATTCAGTGGAGTCTGAATTATTTTTCTGGATGTGGGTTATCTGCTGCACGGAAGTTCCATTTCTCTGTAATTTAGATGTGGTTTATATTCATACCTAAAGCTATAATTGCAATTTAAAGAAGCGGCTCAGTCCTCTAATCTGAATTCGTCATCTGACTCCTTACCATCCTCTTTCACATCCAACATCACCATCAGCTTTCTTCATGCTTTTAGCACACACATGAACACACACATTATCCACAGCAATCCTCTTAAAAATGTGCACCTATGAGATTTGGGTGGCTTTGTTTTCCCCACTGTGTGTGACAGAGATGGGGAACCTGTGGCCCTCCAGATTATGTTGGACTCCGAATCCCATAAACCCCAATCAGCACAGCCAGTGGCAATGGATTATGAGAGTTGTAGTCCAACAATGTCTGGAAGGACAAAGGTTTTCCACCCCTGATTTATCCCAATATTGTGAGCAGTGTTGGCTTTCTAGAGCATTGAACAGGAGTCTTTCCATCCTGAAAACTCACCCATAGCTCCCTGGTGCATTTGGCAACTTTAGCAATCACCACATGAAAAGAGTAACAATAAGATTAGGATATACTTATTCATGGCTCATCTTACAACATTTGTTTAAATGTGACCTTTGCTGGTGTCTTTGGCTTCATCTGCTCTTTTTATATTTTTGATAACTGCCTTATTAAAAATGCTTTTTAAAAATTTGCAGCATGGTGCTGCAGAACTTGCACAATAATTTTTAAAATATAATTTGCTATTAGCTGCAAAAATGTTGAGATCTGTTCTTAAGATCGGAAAAATGAGAATCTCGGAGAAACAAAAAAGACAGATCCTTCCATCTCTACTCAGAGGAGACTCATTGCAATGAATGGGCCTATGTTAGTCATGCCCTTTCATTTCACTGAATCTGCTCTGAATGAGATTAACATGGGACACAACACATTGAACTTTAGATCCCATTCCCTGCTTGAGTTATCCTACTCGACAAAGTCCATTTCATGGACAATCTGGAGAAGACAGATTGCGTTATTGAATCACTGTCTCTTTAACGAGTAAAGAACAGTTTCATAGCAGTATACACATTAAATGAATTAAACTGACAACTGTCGGTTCAACCTCTTTTTGCTTTCAAAAAAATCATACAGATCCTTTGTTTAAAAAAGGTTGAATGTTACTTCTGAAACCAATAGCTACTACAGCTTCCTTGATTATATCAACACAAAGCTCCAGAGTTAAGAGTGGAGAAGGGAGGTATTTAAATAACATCATTAAGGATATCATTAAAAGCCAGCTATTACTGAACAGGTGCAAAATTGTTAAATTGCTGCTAATGACAGCAACAGTGAGCGTTGCCACCTATCTAACTAACATGCCTGCACTGTGTGTGTCATTTGGCGAGCTGCGGCTTATATACGTACATGAAAGAGAATCTGCATTGATGATAACAGAAGGACTGTTGTACTAGCAAGCAAACATTATAAATTGAAGAGTAACAGGCATTTATCTCCAGAAGCCCTTCCTAGGAAAAAAGTAGAGGAGAAATACTCACACTCCAAGATCTAACATATCATTAAGTCACAGCATTGCTCCACTTATTTTAGCTTCAAGCTAATAACTAACCTGACTATCTTTTAATCCTTTTAAGATCTTATCCAATTAAAAGCAGATGGTAAATATGCTCTTAGAAGACTACAAAGAAGATTAGCTGAGTTGTGCGATCCACTGCCTTCAAAAAATGCCCTTTTTTTGCTTCCCGAGAATATTTCCTGCACCACCGATGAAAACCAACGAATGAATAAAGAACCCATCCACGTGATGCTGACACAAAACTTCACACATGCACTATGCAAAAAGAGGAAATAACATTACCCCCTTCTTTCCTCCACCTCTCCCTCCACAAACTCACAATGCCTATGATAACAATGTCTCATACCAAATGTAACCAACCTGTAGAAAAGAGTATGAATTGAAAACAGAGACACTATACAGTCATACCTCGGGTTAAATATGCTTCGAGTTGAGAGCGTTCGAGTTGTGCTCCTTGGCAACCCGGAAGTAACAGAGCGCGTTACTTCTGGGTTTCGCCACTTGCGCATGCGCAGATGCTCAAAATGACGTCACGCGCATGTGCAGAAGTGGCGAAAAGTGACGTGCATATGTGCAGACGCGCCATTGCTAGTTACATTTACCTCTAGATGCGAATGGGGCTCCGGAATTCCTGAAAATTTTTCAGTAAAAACCATTTAAAGAAATTTCCTACTATCTTACCCACCTTCACCCAGAAAGCTTGGGCAGCTGCTGGGGCTTATGAACTCTGGCAGGGACCACCACTGATGCTGGTCCTGGGAGCCACCAACCTATGAAACTCACTATGGGGTACTGTGGGGAAATTTAAAATGGTGTCCTGGAGTTCTCTAATGCAGGAGACGATTCACCTTGCCAAAGCCAGTGAAGATGTTCTTGACCATAAACCACAATAAAGCAGTGACCAAACAACAAAAAACACAACATATCCAAAATAAAAAAGGCTAGGCAAACAGAAACAGTTCAATGGGATTTACTCCCGTAAGTGCAAATAATTCATCCTTTAAAGTAGTGTGAGAAGAATGAAATAATCTCTAGCTAGCACCTAAAAGCAAGTAACCTTGGGAAAGTACCCACAGCCACCACTGAAAGGGCTTTTTCTCCAGTCACTACCTACTACCAGAGCAATCCCAACCCCCGTCATGCCAGGCTTGGGCAGGGCAGAGGGTTTGAAATGACCAGAGGTGTCCATTTGCCCAGAGGCAGCAAATTTCAAAGGCCAGATTTTGTATGCTTAAATTTTATAGTAGCAGTGCGTGTGTGTGTGCATGCAGTGCTTTGTTCTGGGAGGTACGCATTTTGTGAATCTTTGTACTTTTGTTCATTTACTGTATTTATTTCCCCCGATTTGAACTATAAAATGTTGATTTTCTTGAATCAAAATGACAGTACCCCTAAACATTTTTTAAAGGAAAAAACACATTGTGTGTGTGTGTGTGTAATGTATCACATTTGTTAATGTTAGTTTGATACTTCCCACAATCCAGGAGCTTCAGATTTCAATGCTCTACAACTCCCATAATCTCTGACCATTGGCCATGCTGACGGGAGGGGCACAGCTCAGTCATTCCTGGTTTCATGGAATAATTCAGCATGTATTTGGCTCGCGTTAGTTCTTTTGCTGTGTGACAGAAGACGCCCCCTTTTCCTTTCACACAGTAGTGAAAATAAGGGATTTGGAGTAGTAACAAATTCATGTGATCACATGAAAATTAGAGACTCATCACTTGATGGGCTCTTTTCTTTTCGTTTCTCAATGACAGGAACATGATAGGAAAAATTGCTTTCAGGGTAACTCCATTCCAATAAAATCCATTCCAGTCAGCCATGTAGGCTATCACACAAATATAGTCATTGTCCTCTCCTTTTCCGTTATAAACAGAGATTAGACTGACTATGACGCTGACTAGAAACAGCATCATTTTGTGTAATATCCCCCCCCCCCCCACATGCCTTTGTCACTATCAGATTTCTAGAAGCTATGAATACACAGGCAACCTAAAACTCAATTATCTTTCCATGATTTTTATTTCATGTGTTTGTTGACTAAACTTGGCCCAAGGGGATGGATTAATACAGTTAGATGCTTTATTGTTCTGTCCTTGATCCTGTCATGTCTGGATAGCTCAGTTGGTTAGAATATGGTCCTGACTGCAGGTTTGATCCCCGTACAGGACAGCTGCATATTCCTGCACTGCAGGGGGTTGGAATAGATGATCCTCAGGGTCCCTTCCAACTCTACAATTCTATGATTCATTGTGTTTTGGGAGGGCCATTTTGTCTACCTTGGGGCTCTTTTCTTTTGTCCATGCAAAAGTCTGCTTAGGAATGCATAGTTGAGTATTAGTATTCATGGAAAATAGAAATTATTTCAGTATTTATGGATAAGGAATGGGTGTAGGGGCAACATGCTCTATCCCAATTAATTTGAATGTCTGGAATGGATCCCTGTAGCTCCCCATATATTTATTATTCACAGATACTGAAGAACTAAAACACTTGACATTTAAAAACAAATGGGTCAATATGGTTTCGGGAGTCATGGACAGAAAAACTTGCAACCCTCTGGGCACTTTTCTGGGAGCAGGCCTTATTGAACAAGGTGTGACTTTTGTCTGATTAGAAAGAATAGGCTTGCTCTGGCAGGGAAACAACAGTGGAGCAAGTATGAATGGAACCCCCCACTGCGGATTTTCTCTCATCATTTTTCACTTTCCATTTTTATTTAGGTGAAATCCAGTGAGAACCTGGTGGGACCCCTCTAAGAAAGTGAGCTACTTTCATCCATTGCATTTGATCTTCCTGTGAAATCCCCTCAGGTATTCTACATGAAGGCAAACTCTCAAAAATTAATGCTTTAAGTGAGGGGAAAGAGAGAGGGGTCAACACCAACAGTCGGAGACCATCCTGACTTCCTAACCTGAGTCCTCCTATCCGGGGCTCTATTCAAAAGAAGCAAAGAAAGAGGAGATGCATCAAAATGATGCCAACAATCGAACTTCATCAAATAAGAGAGTCGTTATAGAAGACTGAAAAAGCCCCACATTTCTTTTGAGAGATGTTGGCTCGGTAGGATATCCGAAGCAATCTTCAACCGAAATAAATCAAGCCTTTCAATATTTTATACAAAATACAGTCATACCTTGGTTCCCGAACACCTTGGCACTCAAACGTTTTGGCTCCCAAAGGCTGCAAACCCGGAAGTGAGTATTCCGTTTTTTGGAACCCAAACGTCCAATGGGGCTTCTGTGGCTTCCGATTGGCTGCAGGAGCTTCCTGCAGCCAATCAGAAGCTGCGTGTTGGTTTCTGAATGTTTTGGACTTCCGGAACTGATTCTGTTAGACTTCCAAGGTATGACTGTATATAGAATCAGAGTTGGAAGAGACCACAAGGGCCACCCGCTGCAATGCAGAAATCTTTTACCCAGTGTGGGGCTTGAACCCATGACTCTGAGGTGAAAAGTCTCTACCAACTGAGCTATCCCAGGCTTCATTTGTTATAGTTTTTTAAAGAACAGTTTTGAGGCTGTGCAACCCCCCCCCCGCACACATTCTTCTCCTCATGACTTTTGGTGCTACCTCCCCATTTAGCCTCAGGCATCCAGCCAGCTAGCCAGAGCCCACACCAGAATACTCTATTCCATTCCCAACCCATCTTTTCTGCTTTTCATTTCCAAGTGACTCTACCCCCCCCCCCATGGCCACTGAGCATGCTAATTCCTCATTGATTTGTTTGTGTGTCTGTGGGTTAAACCACAGAGCCTAGGACTTGCTGATCAGAAGGTCGGCAGTTTGAATCCCCACGACGGGGTGGGCTCCTGTTGCTTGGTCCCTGCTCCTGCCCACCTAGCAGTTCGAAAGCACGTCAAAGTGCAAGTAGATAAATAGGTACCGCTCCAGTGGGGAGGTAAACGGCGTTTCCGTGTGCTGCTCTGGTTCGCCAGAAGCGGCTTAGTCATGCTGGCCACATGACCCGGAAGCTATATGCTGGCTCCCTCGGCCGATAAAGCGAGATGAGCGTCGCAACCCCAGTGTCGGCCACGACTGGACCTAAGGGTCAGAGGTCCCTTTACCTTTTACCTATGTATATGTGTGAACATTAATCTCTTAATTATATTTAAAAATATTTCTCATACTCTGCAAACCCTAGGGTTTCCCAGAGCATGCTCATTCCACCCTGGCTTTTTTCTTTCACAGGTCCCACCTGGGTCCCAATCCTGTCAACGCTCACTACCTGAGCTCATTAGCAAAGGGAGATACTTTGGTGACAAATTTAGTTTTCCACAAGTCATTCAAAAATACAGGAATTCCAGGAACAAAGTCTAAAATAATCATGTGACCTTCCTGTGTCTACATCTACAAATCATGCTGGAATGACAAGGTTGTCAGAAGAAGAGATTGCTAAGGATAACCCAATAAAATAAAATAAAATAAATAATGATTTGTAAGGAACTCCATGAATATTAGCTTGCTTACCATAACATCCATTTCTGTCTGGTTTCTCTATGCCGGGCCCACTGAATCCTGGGCCACAAAAACAGCCTTGGCGTCCATTACGAACTTCACATTTTGCACGCTCATCACATGGGATGGTACAGTTCTGGGAGGAGTAGCTACTGTCCAGCAGTGTGGACATGAACACTAAATGGAATTTAAAAGAAATGTGAGTTTTGTCTTTGAGTTCTGAAATCAGTTTTAGGCAACCATTAAGTTGAAAAATCTTATTGCTAAAGAGTCCTGTAAAACAAGGCTTGAAAACAAAATTATAACTGCTGAATGAATGATTTAAGTTCAAATATCTAGGCTTTCAAGTATGTGGATTTGTCTTGAAAAGCATCAGCCTTCAAGTACGTTCAGTAAACACAAAAATACTGCACATCAAACAAGGCTCCACGGTATTTTTGAATAAACTATAAGTGTTTAATTCTACCATGTTTCCCTGCACAGGGCAAAAGTGGCAAATAGTTCTTAGTCCAAAGAACACAACAGAGGAGACAAGAAACATTTTGCATCTGCAGGACACCTCCCTCCCTGCAACAAGCATTTTAACATTACTTTTTAATAGCCCTAGTCCAACAATGTAACTTCATGGAAGATTACATTTACACACAATAGCAGTATCATTTCGGAACACTTTCCCCGTTTTTCAAGGCTACAGTATGACTATCTGAGCTATTTGCTTCATCTTGAGTGTGATAATGGAGCCCAGGCCGATTTTCAAATTCTCCTTACGTCTGGTGATTGCAACGGGTTTCAGCATTATGAAAGTTTGCTTTTGAAAACATTAAGTATAAATTCATTTCCCCATAATGGCAACCTTTATTACTATTTCACATAAGCCACTCTGAGCTTCCCTTTCTCCCCCTGAAGAGTGGCAAATCTATTTTCTGAATAAATAAATA
Source organism: Podarcis pityusensis (assembly GCF_964106645.2). Classification (NCBI taxonomy): domain Eukaryota; kingdom Metazoa; phylum Chordata; class Lepidosauria; order Squamata; family Lacertidae; genus Podarcis; species Podarcis pityusensis. The sequence goes on from NC_138030.1 coordinate 67,067,792, forward strand.
AATGCATTAACACAAAGGAAAAGGAAACAGAATGCAAACAACACAGACCAAGCCATTTACTCCGACGAAATCCCTGTAACTTCAGGGGAGCTTACTATCTTTTAAGGGTGCTTAGGATTGCAGCCTAAACTTCATAAAGTAAGCAGTTGTTGGACAATACTCTCCTAACCCTAATATTACTTTCTAATATTTGAATCGCCATCTTAGTGCTTTATGTCCAAGATTAATTACTGCAGGAAAAACAAGAAGTAGCTTTCTATGAATAATAATGTCCAAAAACATTTTAAAGGTCATGATTATACAACTTTGTAAATATATAATTCTGTTCCCTTCCTCTATTACATTATGCATTATTTATGTGCTTCTTCCCTACAGAAAACCTCTTATTATTATTTCTGAATCTGGCCATCTGTGAGATGTGGCCTTGGTTTAACAAACTGGATAATATTCACATTCACCACTGCCGCCGCCAATGCAATAGCATTTCTGTCTTCTCAAGGTCAGAATTCATTTGAGCTCATGGGATTATTGTCGTCAACTTCTATGCATGCCAGTCTTCTGCAGACATTAGAGTTTCTTTGCCAAGGTGGTTTTGACAAATCTAGCAACTTCCAAAGCTGGACCTGAGAAACTACTTGAGATTCAGACCATTGGTCCATCCCAGTCCTACTTGAAGATGCCAGGGACACTCTATTACTGTGCTTTGGTTGTCCCACATGGATCTCCCAAACTTTCTCTTCTCTATTTCCACACCCTGCCCACCAGTTTTGTCTCTTACATCCAACTTAACCATTCATGAAATAAAATTACCTACCTAGGACCAGTAGAAGTTTCATGGGTGGTGCTTCTAAGAAGTGCTCAGTCTTGAATCCCTTTGTAACAAAATATCTGGTCCTGCTGGAAAATGTATGATCGTGGGCTAAAGGGTTGCACATGCCCATTAGAAGAGAGGATCACGGTGAAATGCCAAAGCTCTTTATTCTGCCATTTGCCTGTCCGTATGCTTCTTCAAATATTTTGAGGGAAGGATGAAGTGAGCTAAAATGCTGAACAGCAAATCAGCTGGAGAGCAAAGTAAAGGAACTGTATAGAAAATTTGATCAAACAGATGAATGAATATGAGTGAGGATAGGCGCAGGAGACAGGCATGAGTACAGAGTTTAAGGAGATGGAGCGTTAGGGACTAACAAGAAGATTTAAGAAAGATACAGGGATAGAACCAAAGACTGAGGATAGCACAGTGGATGGAGATCACAATGGACTTGGAAAGCTGTGGGGAGTAGACCAGGAATGAAAAATGAGCATTAAGAAATGGTGAGGCAGTTACCAGGATCCCACCAGCCTTGCCTGACGTGGGTTGAGCAAATCAGAATTCTAGCACCCCAAAAGAGTTGGTGAAATCTGTAGTTTGCTTCCGTGTCGACTGCTTTCCTTGGCTATCCAGAGATGTCCCAATTGCAGTCTGAAATTCGGTCACTTTAAGAGCAGCAGCATGAGAAGGAGGCACAGGAAATCCACTGAGATTTCTTTTGTGTGGAAAACAAAGATATAAAGCCATGGGAGGAAGGAGGCAGGAAGCCAAATGTGCAGCAAGGAATTTCAGGACCAGCAGGGAGGCTCAAAGCAGGGAGGTACGTGTTAAGGCCCTAAAGGGGTGATGTAATCATAATTAGAGGATAAGTGGCAAAGAATATTGGGGGTGGGGAGAAGATGAATTTTGCTACACCTAACAGAGAATGGGGGGGGGGGGGGAATATGGCAACATAATGCAGGCAAGAACACGTCCAGTCTCTTTCACTTGGATATATTTTGCTTCCTGCTATACACCTTTTTCAAATTTTGTATTCTATTATTACTATCATTGAAAATATGTTTCTATCCCACTTGTTTATGGCGGGAAAAGGACCTTGCTGCTGCTGCTGCTATCTTATAGTACCCTTGATTTCACTGGAACTCAGCTGCAAAAACGTGCAGTGCTCAAGGTAAGATGATGTGTGGAAAAGAAATGCTTAGAACTTTTAGGATTACTTGAGTGTCTATACACACACACACACACACACACAATTTTTTCCTACATGCTGAATTTTTCTGTACTGTGTTGGATTTAAAAAAACCCCCAAAGTGAAAATAGTGTATGAAGTCAATAAATGATATTATCAGGGAGTGCACAGTTCCCAAGAATAGATCCACACAAGTTTTTCTTTTGAGGATAGGCAGCAACTGAGTGTGGTGCTAGGTGTGGACCAGCTTCACAGTCATGGGTGACTTTGCATTGTGAAAACCACACTAGTTATAACTCCAAACGAACTGCTGGAAGCTCCCGTTCTGATGGCAGGTCAGGCTTTAGACTTTGGAGGCCTTCAGCACTGTTTACCGGACCTCATCTTCCATTGCACCTGAAGGCAGGAGGCTAGTTTATGGGGCATCTATGGTCTACATGGTACATACAGCTCTGTCTTCTAACAGCTTGCCAGTGCTATCTGCACCTCAGGCAGCAGAATGTGAGGTGTGGTAGGCAGACCCTGAAATACCACACCTGTGCTCTCTTCACCTAACAGCTTGTCTTGGTAAGCTTGGCTCTATCCGCTGGGTCACTTTCTCCTCTAACATCCATAGTTTATGCCCCTAAACCTGACTTGTCCCTAGTTAGTTTTTCCTGATGAGGTGAAAGAGTTATTCCTTCTGGATCTCTGAGAGCCATATCCATCTGGTCACCACAGAATTCAGGCCTCTCAGATCCATCTACATGACCTTCTCTCCTACGTTTATGGAAGACAGGAGCCCATTTGGGAGGGCACTACTGTTTTTCTGAAAAAAGATTTTCTGAAAGGCTATGCGAGACAAAACACATCTCACAACTGCAGCCATTCTGTCACTACACATGGAAGTTTGCCAACTCTGTAACAGCAGGCAAGAGCCACAGTGACAGGAAATCTCTCTTTGCAAGAGAAAATTAGAAAGTAATATGAAAACAGTGTTTCCTCTTTCCACACCTACTTGGTAGGCTGGAGGCCGCAAGCACATTTCCCTCCATTTTTAAATTCAGCTTTCTTTCTATCAAGGTGAAACTCTCATTGCCTGCATCAGACTACAGTGTAGTCTGCAGGCATAGAGTGGAGAGAAGCCATTTCTACTTCCATTTGCTGAGGTTGCAACACCTGCCATGTTACCCAGGGTTGAATTATTTAGCCAGAAGATGGGACGGCTTCTGCTGGTGGCACACTGTTGTCCCCCGGCACCACAGCACACAACTGAGCAGGTGCTGGGCATGCTGTCTTGCACTTAATTCTCTTTCAATACCCCCCTCAAGGCACTAATGTGTCCTCACATCATGCAGCAGGGAACTGTTCTTATTTCCCCAAGAACCAGAAAGGTTGTTGTTGGGAGTTATTATGGCAAGTATTGTGTAAAATATCTTCCCAACCATAATATCCCAACCGTACATGGGTGTGCTTATGGAGGATGCTGAAAACAGCAACTTCACACCTCACCTTCCCTTTCCCCTCTCACAACATAAACCTTGAGACATTATAAATTTCTCACCATGGTGGGGACCTCTAAATTTGGGAGCCTTTCTGCTTGTGTAAGCTCCCTCCACATTTTAGAACCACAATCTTCCATGGTCCTAAATTGAAAAGGGAACCTAGACAGGTAAACAGCCTCCCAACTACAGAACAGAACCCCCCCCCCAACACAGCTCAGAATGGGTGATGAAGACAGCCTGGGAGGATGAAGTTAGCATACTCATCCCAACTCTTCCTCATCAAGTGAGGGATCTAGGATGGGACTATAGTGACTCATGTGACATGACATCATTCTGCATCAAGTTTCCCCGTCTCTGCTTTGCTTGATTGTCTGGAACTTGCAGAAGCAAATAAATGTGAAGTGAAATGACTCAACTTTACCAGGAAGTTTAGAGGACATAAAGTTGTTCTTTGTAAGAAGTTCTACTTCTGGGATGAAAGCTGTTGTAGTCCTGTGCAGCCAGCCACAGCAGAGCTCAATGGAGGGAGAAGCCAGCCAACCAGCCGAGTCTCAGGGGGTATTCACCTGGAGGCAGAGTCTGTATACAACAGGCATAGGCAAACTCAGTCCTCCAGATGTTTTGGGACTACAACTCCCATCATCCCTAGCTAACAGGACCAGTGGTCAGGGAAGATGGGAATTGTAGTCTCAAAACATTTGGAGGGCCGAGTTTGCCTACACCTGGGATACAAGATTCAGTCCAGTCCTACGGGCAGGAATATCTCAGTTCACGTAGCCAGATGATCCAGGGGTTAAAAAAGGCTGAGGAGCCAAGATCACGAGAAGCAAGAAGCAGCAAGGTCTGGCCTGGAATGACAAATGTTGTTTCCAGCAACTGACTGGGGTTGGAAACCCTGCTTAAGAAAGCTGGAGCCAGCTGGTTCTCATCAAGAACAAGAAGACTGATTAGCAGCAGGTGGAGGCACGTCATCTTCTGCTCCTTCAGGCTGCTGCTCAGCAGGTGAAGCCGACTGCTGGCCCATGACAAAAGCACTTTCTGATAGGTGCTTCCTGTCTGGGTGGGTGTTGCACTAATATCCAATCTACATCCAGCTCCACTATCACTAGCCTGATGTGCCATTTCAATAGACTGTATCAATTTTGACCCTACTTGTTCCGAGCCTTCTAAGAATTAGGTTTAAGAATTGGCTTGTGTCTCTCCACAAAAAGATTTCCCCAAGGAATCACGTTGTATTCTTGTGCTCCATGACAGACATATTTCTAATCTCTTTTGCAATGGGAAACTTACCATATTGGTTAGATATACACATGCACAGGAACTGTTCCCTGTGTATTTTCAGTAGTATTTCAACAGTATTTTTTGAGGACCGACAAAGAGGAGGAAAGCACATAAGAAGCTCATAGGTGAAAAGGAGGGAAAAAAAGAGAGAAGATCTTGATGAGGAGCTTAGATGAGCTGAGAAGGTAGGAATGAAAGGTGAAAAGCAGAGAGGAGCAGGAAAGGGGTCAGCTCATAAAACCATTAAGGATAATATGAGAAGCTTACATCAGATGTTAGCAGGCAACGGGGAGCCAGCAGAGATGACAATTTGGGGAATGTCAGAGCACTATCTTAATGGAGGATTATTTTCACAACAGATTAGTGGTAAAACTGAATGTTGAGGGTATCAGCTGGAGCCTGAAGAAAATGAGGTCGCAGTAATCAAGGATGAAGAGGATGATGGACTTGACAAGTTTTATATTTTTTGTGGTGAGAATGAAGAGGAAATGGAAGATTTTAGAGACATTTGGGAGATAAAACCACCTGGATTTAGTGATAATATCTACCAGTATATAGGGATAAAGAGTGGAGTGACACATGAGAAGGAACAGTAGACCATGTGAGAAAATGCCTTCGAAATCTGCAATGTTGCCAAGACTTTCTTATTGCTGTGAAATCTCAGTAGCCGCTGATGGGGGAAAAAAATCCCTGATGCAGTCAGAATCTGCAAAACTTTAGACTTGGGTATAGAGAGAAAGAAAGAGAGTCATTTCCAAGAGTTGTGTAATTTTTTGCAAAATGGTCTCAAGGTTAATTATATATTAGGAAATGCAAGGGACAACTGTATTGCCAGAGACAGTAGAAATTCTGTGAAAAACAAAAGTAACATCTATTCACATTAGTCTCTTGCCCACTTCATTGCTATCTTTAATTTGAGACTCTGTATAGATTCTTCAGAAAGTAAGGCCAGCTCAGAGAAAATGTTTGATGGTGATTGTCCAATAAGCCCAGGCTTCAATAAACTAAATTTCACAATCTCAAGGGAGAGTTTCTATCCCATTTATCAAACAACGAAACATACTCACTTAGCTCACAACACATGCAGAATCTGGCCTTTGCAAATTCCCATATGAAATTACCTGATTTACACATCTCAGAATAATGTGTCAATTGGCACTTAGCTAATTGAGCTAATGTTGACAAACAGTTGTCAGCAGTCTAAATGTATCAAAAGATGAATTTAAAACTTTATTTTGAGAGAAAACACACATTTGAATATATATTTGGAAAGAATGCACACTTCACAATTCATTTTAATTTGGGTTTCAAAGTAGTTTGAGGGCTGTTGTTGTTTTTAATGCAGATTAATCTGGAAGTAGCAAATAATGGAATCATGTGTAAAAATATAGACCAGAAAAAGAGCTGTCCATCCCTCTATGTAGCATAGCAATCTGTTTTGGGTTGTCATCAGTTATTGTTGTTGTTAATGTTATTGCTTGTAGTGCATTCCATTATGTTTTCTATTGATTTATATGTTTATTGCAGGGGTTGCCAACCTTTTTGGACCTAGGGGTACATTGTGAGAAAGGGAGTCAGTCACAAAAAGGCTGTCATGGAGGCATGATAGGGTTGCCATATTTCAAGAAGTAAATTGTGTCCTCCCTCAAAGAGGGCACGTGTTGCGGTGAGACCTGGAGACTGACCTCTTGTGTTGTGGGTGGGTAAGATTGGTCAGCCACAACACCCGATTGGTAGGTCCCTCGATGTTGGGTTCAATCTGGCCAATGGGGCGCAGTCCAAACGGATCGAGGGACCTATATATACCCATGCACGTGACCCAGAACTTCCTTTTTTGGCACGTGCATTCGGAAGACCCGCCCACCTCTCCCTACTTTTAGGGCTTTTGCGCTTGACCTTGCTATGCTGCCGTGTGTCATCTGTCATTGGGACAGGGGCACAGCAGGAATTTCCCTCATTTGGCTGATTGCCTGTTGCCATTTGGGTTTTGCCTGCTGTGTAGCAAATTGTCAGAATTTGTAAGGTTGCGGATAGACTCTGCTTCAGGTGACAGGGATGGGAGAACGCTCTTGCCATCCCTATGTGAAGGGTATTCTGTTAAAGGAATCCAGGGACTCAAATGGTTTGGTCAACCCCTGAGAGAGGGTTGTGCCCGTGCCTGAGTCCAGGGGGATAACTGGGTGGCGGACATAGTCTGTTCCCGGCAAGGGTGCAGGGAGCTAGTCGAACCGGAGCCTATGCAACCACTCTATAATCAATAAAGTTGTGGCCTAAATTCTGCCAAAAACCAAACTAGAATTTGAGTCAAGTGTGAATTTATTTAGGGGGGAGGTCTCTGGGTCTGAACATGTGAAAATCCAGACAGTTATCGAGCCCCTAACTTGTTGAATTTTTTTTGTGTGATCACCCGCCCACGCCAGACCATGATATGGAGCCAGAGCCTGAACCCAAGTTGCCCTCCCACAATCCCGCCACAACTGGAGCCACCAGAGCCCAATACAGAGCCCAAGCCTAAACCCAAGACGCCGGTGCCCCAAAAAGTAAAAAACCAAAAAAACAGAGCCGATACAGAGTCAGAGCCCAGCCACTGCTCTCAAGCCCGAGTTGCCTGCACACATTTTTTAAAAACAAACAAACAAACAAACAAACAAACAAACAAACAAACCCCTTTTGGTTAAAAATGAAAAAATTCCCTGGGATTTCCCTGACATGTGGCAACCCCAGCATGGCATAACAAAATGGCTGCCAGGGATAATGACATAACTTAAAGTTTCAGATATAGTTATTGCCAATTTTTCACCCACTGCCCCCAAACAACTTTATATTTACCATGGTAGGTTAGCTATGTCCTGGTGCTCCTGATTTTGGAAATAGAGCTTTTAAAGGCACAAAAGCCTTGTTTTCCCTAATACCAATCCTAAAAAGAAGAATAAGCTTCTATCCTGTACCTACTTATCTGGGAGCAAGCCCTATTAATCACAAAGAGGCTTACTACTGAAAACTGTACAGCAAATTCTTAATGAGTGCCTGGACATTTGAATAAAGTTAGTCCCTACTGATTGATTTTATTCAAGGGGGAATTACACATCACTTTTACAGCAAGTGCTGTTAAATACCAATTAAACATGAATTTGCAATGACATTTGTACATCCATAATTTTGTTCACACAGGAATGAACATTGGTAGCTGTTGTCGTTAGCTTTGCAATGTAGGAAACTGTATATTAAATGAACCAAATTTCAACAACACGTTACTGAGAAAAGGGACTCATACCAAAAATAAGAGAAATAAGTATTTATTGGATAAGGCACAATTATAGAAATTGAAAGTGTAGGCTAGATAACATTTTTCATGGATATACATCTATAGAAGAACAAGCAGGAAATTATATGTGCAGTGTCTGTGTTTACTTTGGACAAAGCAGTATAAGAGATCTTAGTTTAAAGACTGTACTGGATTTAATGTCACTTGCCTCTGAGAAGAACCTTTGATGAAATCATTTTTAAATAGAGGGTTGCAGGGGTGAAGGGGAATTGCTGAAAATTGCCTGCCATACTTTCCCGTTGACTGTTGCCTTCTATTGACAGGGCAAAGCCAATTGGACACCACTCATAATGGATTTCTGTGATCCATAATTATAACTCGTTTACATCTACAAACATATCCTATTTGGCATTGTTTACCAGAGAAACATGACTCTTGTACCTTTCATAGTACTTTAGTAGCATAATCCTACATATGTTTGCTCAGAAGTAAATATAAGTTGTTTTGATGGGCTTAGTCTTGAAGCAAGTGTACATAAGGATGTAGCATAATAGTGGTAGTACTTAGTTATTAAAAATAAGCTTCTACTCTTTGATGTATTAGCTTTTTTGTGTACAAGATGTTGGCATGGGACTGATTTTTTACAAGAGCCTCCCCCCCAGTACATCCAGTCGTGTTGAGACTATACACATGCAAGTCAGCTTGCTTGGGTCACATACCTTTAAATTTAGACAACCACAATCAAACTTGGTACTGGATTTGCAGTTTGCACAGCTGCAAATTTGTACAGTGATGCTATACCTTTTGTATTTCTTTTCTAATAGTTTGTCACATTCCATTTGCCATATCGACTTCTACAGCTTATTGAGCTGATGTTTTCTGTGAACTATCCAAGAGGCCTCAGTATTTTTTTGCGCTTTTTAAAAGTCCCTTTTGTGTTTTATTGTTCCTTGCCCATATAAAGAGCCTCTCAACAAACATACTACTTTTCTATTTAAAGCATCATTTACCTCACCATTTCCCCCTCACTGATTAGGTGAATAGGTGTCAGGAATATTTACCTTTACCCTTATTAACTGTGTCATTCTGACCTCTCAAACTGCACAACAATTACCCACAATTTTGGCATTGTTGCGCCTGCCATCATTTCCAGAAGAAACTCCAGGTTCCAGAAAGTTATAATTCAAGTTGTAAAATCTTGTAGACATTCAGCTAGAAGATCTGTTTTAAATTAAATAAGCATCTATTTATGAAAAAAAGTTGTGATTTTAATAATTTCTTTTTCATGTCTGTTGCTATAGCTCCCAACAAAAGAACACAGGAAATGTCAAACAGACGTACAGAACCATGTAGAAATAGTGTTAGGTGCTATTAAATTTTACTTATTAAATAATGTATCCTCTCGAGAAACAGACCTGAAGAATATGCAGCAAAAGCTTACTCCCAAGTAGCACTGCATAGGATTGTAACTTAAAGCCTATAGTCACTCAAGGGATAGTCTGTTACTGACTGGATTCAATCTTGCACTGCTGTTTATAAAGATCCTGATAAAGACATATTTTGATTTTACAGTTCCTGAAGTCTTGCCCTGATAGCTATTTGCACTGTGATATTGCATTTGAATATGTTGTTGCCATTGGTATTTATTAACAGTGACAACGACTCTTATTTGTATAGTGTACAAAATTCTTCATCAGCCATCACACTTTAAAATGGTGTGGCAAACAATTTTATGTGGAATGCGCTTTCTCCAGATACTCCAATTTCCTTCCCTTTGCTTTAAGGGAAAACAAGATGGCCCCAGTCCAACCGTAGCCAAGGATGGAAAACTGCTGCCCAAACATGCAGGTGTGCATCGTGGCAGGACTTTCAGGGCAGAGGTATGGAGCACCGCACAGGAGAATTAGCAGGAGGGCTGTCAAATGCAGCTGGGCTGGATTTCCACATTTTGAAGTACGTGAAGTAATGCAAGTAATTATCTGAGAACATCTCCATCCCCATGAGACCATTAGGTCTGGAGACTGTTATTATCTAACTGCACCACTGCCTCCAAAATTATGTTCATCTAGATTTGTCCTGGCTGATAAGAGTTGAGTTTTCCATTTCTGAATTTAGTACTGAGCACTGTTCATGCTGCTTTAATTTATTCCTGCCTCTTCCCATTTCAGCCATTTAAGAGGCCTCTTTGTGATATCAAGTAACTCCAGTGAGGACCAAGTGTCAAGTTCCCATATTCTTTAAAGTATCACAAATGCTAACTTGCAAGGAAAGCATTATAAATGCAATTATATCATATTTTAGTAGTAATGATATTATTATTAGCTGGACTATCCAAGTGTTTAAGATTAGGGATGAGCAATCTGTCAGTTTTCATTTCCCTCAGCTTCTCATTTTTCCAATCTTAAATTCAGATCTCCACACTTCCATGTCAGTTTGTGACTTATTTTACTTATTTATTTTACAAAAAGCAAAAAAGCTTAATGAAAATTCAACAGCAACTTTATGCAATTTTTCCTAATATAAACATTTTTGTAAAGCAATTTCCCCCTAATGCAATGCATTTTCTTATGTTATTTTCATGAACATTTGCTACTGTACCCTTGTCTATGCATTTCTGTAAACATTACTTTCCTGGAGAACCGCATTGCAAAATTCAGAGAAGTGCAGATTTCTAAGGCCTGCTGTACTTCAGTTCATCTGTTTCAGAAAGTGTGAGTTGGATAGGTTTGTCTTTAAACATGGACCAAATCAAATTTCCCTTCTATCCTTATTTAAGAGCCTTCTTGATAGCTTGGTGGGATTTGGAGAGCATATTGTCAGACTCACTTTCTCAAATTGTTTGCATTTCTGTCACCTGTTTAGTTCATATTTGAAAGATTCTCTCGTACCCCTCATAAACTCAGTTCTTTGTTTTATTTCCATGTAGCTCAAGCTTCTCTTACTGGAGATTTAGGGCTATGCCCAAAAGCTGGTTAGAGTGATAAACCTCTCCTAAGTTGAGCTGATTTATGCTCGTTGAAAAGAGGGTGCCATCTTTTCCCTCCTGACATTGCAAGGATCTTCCCTTTCTGAAACTTGTAAAAAGAAGTCTAGACAGAATGTTGTTGTAGGACACATTCATCTGTGTTTATCATGTATTTGGGAAAGTTGCAATTAATTTTTATTCACTGGTGATAACTTTCTGTAGAAAGACTGGAAAGGTTGATGGGTACGTTGCAGATTTAAGTGATGTGCCTTGTTTATGCTGCTTCCTTGTGGGCCATTACTGTAGGATTTGAGTGGAACCATATGATTATAGTCTTAGGTTGTCATGCAAATAGACTAATTTTGTTCCATTTCCCCTTCCCTTCACTGTCCTTGTCAATAGGATGGATAAATCTCACACCTTATTCTGTTTCTGATAGACTTGTAAGGCTGTCATCAGAGTGGATTAATCTTGTGCCTGTGTTATCACAAAATTCTTTCTCCTAAGAATGACTTATCATTGAATTTAAAGCCCAATATACTTTATACGCAATCTGCAGCCTTAGGCTAGTGACAAAAATGTAATAAGAGCTAAAAATGGCACACAACTAATCCATTCTTATCAGGATATTTAAATTATAATTTCATGGTCTTCCCTCAATGCCTCATATAATCAAGGAAGAATAGGGAGAAAAATAATGTATTAGAAACTTCAGCTTCAAATGTCATTCTAAGGGAACTATTCACACACCTGGTGGATTGATATTGTCAATGGGCACAATTTATCAAGCTCCATTACTAACAGTGGAAATTTCCCTATTGGCTCCAATGGAAGGTGGAGTGATAAAGTTTTTATCTGGTGAAATCAGTTCATGTAAACACTCTGCATTTGGCTGGACACCTTTCCACACCTTTATCACATAGGGTAAAGGTAAAGGACCCCCGGACAGTTAGGTCCAGTCAAAATGACTATGGAGTGTGGTGCTCATCTCTCTTTTCAGGCCAAGGGAGTCAGTGTTTATCCACAGACAGCTTTCCGGGTCATGTGGCCAGCATGACTAAACCGCTTCTGGTGCAGTGGAAACCAGAGCACACGGAAACACTGTTTACCTTCCCACCACAGTGATACCTATTTATTTACTTGCACTGGTATGCTTTCGAACTGCTAGGTTGGATCTCGTAGGAGAGTGGGTTGGCTGGATCATACCCCATGAACACAAGCTGCGATTTATAATGACAAATTGTGGCATGTGATTAACAGTTTAAACATGAGCATATCAATGGGTTCTGAGACCCTACGCATTGAAACTGGGAGAAAATTGTTTGCAAAATGCAAGTTTTGTCAGTGTAGCTGAAATGGGGAATATTGCTTAATTTTCCACAAGTGCTGCCCAAGCAATTTGTTGTGTAAAAATTGCCATCTAGAAAGGCTATTATTTTTTACCACATGCATATACAATACAGTGGTGCCCCGCAAGACGAATGCCTCGCAAGACGGAAAACCCGCTAGACGAAAGGGTTTTCCGTTTTTGAGTTGCTTCGCAGGACGAATTTCCCTATGGGCTTGCTTCGCAAGACGAAAATGTCTTGCGAGTCTTGAGATTTTTTTTTCGCTCCCCCCCCCTTTATCTAATCCGCTAAGCCTTTAATAGCCTTTAATAGCCTTTTAGCAGCTAATCCACTAAGCCTTTAAGCCTTTAATAGCCGCTAAACCGCTAATAGCGCTAATCCATTAAGCCACTAATAGGGTTGCTTCGCAAGACGAAAAAACCGCTAGACGAAGACTCTCGCGGAACGGATTAATTTCGTCTTGCGAGGCACCACTGTAATGTTAAAATAATGGGAATTATTTGACTTAAACCCCAAAGAAGAAGAAATCAAAGTTACTGGGGTTTTTTTTATCCCCTTGACATGGATCTTTGTGCAAAGTTATAAAATGGCTTGGAAATGAGAGGTTCTGTGTCATCATAATTTAAATTGTCTTAAGTGTTTGGACATGCTGCTGCAAACCTTTGAGGAAAACAAGCTCCAAATATAGATTTGAAATAAATTATTATGCTATGGGTTTCTCTTGCCAGACAAAACAACATCTCTTCAAAATTCTAAATGAAATGGTTTAAACAACTGTCCCAAAGAGTTTTGCCAAGCTATTACATTTCCCCCACATTTTGCCAGTGTGGATGCTGGCAGCAGTCTTGCCCCCAGTAGCAGCCTGCAGTGAGGCAGGGACACAGAGCTGCCCTCCCAACACCAGCATTGTTACATGATGACTGAGGGCAGCGCAGTGGTGAGGCTGATGCCCCTCTGTGGAGCCAATATAGTCCACACAGCTAAACTGGCCTTTTATCATAGAATCATATGATTCTGTGGACAAAGAATTGTGGCGATAGATAAGGGGGCTTCTTCTGTGGCAAGGAAGGAAGTGGAGGAGACATCCTGCTTTCAGCCCTGCAGTTAGCTTGGCATGAATCTTTTTCTCTGCAGAATATCTCTCCCATTTTGGCTTCGTAATCCCCTCTATTGTGGTTGTTTTGTGAATTATTTTGTCTTTTTTACATCTTTCTTCCTGCCTTCCTTGTTTGTCTTGTCACCCCCCCTTCCTTCTTCCTTCATTTAAATAATAACATTTTTTTAAAAAGCTAGGTGCACACCCTAATGAGATGCGCTGTGCACACCTATGTTAAGGGAAAAGTAAATGACCCCTGGATGGTGAAGTCCAGTCAAAGGCGACTATGGGGTTGTGGAACTCATCTCGCTTTCAGGCCAATGGAACCGGCGTTTGTTCACAGACAGCTTTCTGGGCCATGTGGCCAGCATGACTAAACCGCTTCTGGTGCAATGGAATACTGTGATGGAAGCCAGAGTGCACAGAAGTGCTGTTTATCTTCCCACCACAGTGGTACCTATCTATCTACTTGCACTGGTATGTTTTTGAACTGCTAAATTGGCAGGAGCGGGGACAGAGCAACAGGAGCTCACTCCATCACGGGGATTTGAACCGCCAAACTTCCGATCAGCAAGCCCAAGTGGCTCAGTGGTTTGGACCACAGCGCTACCTGCATCCCTATAACACCTATGACAACTGGCTCTTAACCATTGTTTGTTCCTTGCTTTTGTAGAATATGAAATCAGATGGAATAATTGCATTAAAGAAAGAGTGTGCTTTGTTTCCAGAGACCTGAAAATATACTAATAACTTTTTTTTATTTTACTTTTAGGCCACTGAAGTTTGCACACATTTAAGAAGAATGACACAAACATAAAAAGTCCTTAAGATTACCAAAGAAGCTTGCAAGATGCCTGCTGTACTCCATAAAGTAATGAAACTTGCACCTAAGCAGCCTAAGGATAGTCAGAAGAATACACTACCAATCAGGCTTCTCTAAGAGTGTGACTGGAAATGCTTTCTATAATGGATGTTGAGCACAAGCACTGCCCACTGAATGGTGCTTTGAGGTTTAACAGACAACATTTATTGGTTTTTAAGAGTGTAACTGCTATACTCTTAAGAAATACTTGACTGGTATGACAACTTTATTAATAGACACATGGCACTTAGGCTTTGCTGGAGACATAGCACAAATAGGCAGTATTTAATTTTATATGCAAATGATAGGCCATATGGTGCTTTTTTCTTTTTCTTTTTAAGCTTGCCATCAGTAGAACAAGAAAGATTTTAAGAGCTATGCAGTGGGAATCCCACACATTATACTGTATGTATGGAATAGCTCCGTGAAGCAGACATTTTTTTAAACAAAGGAAGGGTGGTACATAAAGCTCATAAGTCTAAAATGGCAAGAATTAGAGCTCCTCAGTGTGCCTGTGAGCAGACAAGGAGAAACAAAGCCTCGTGGCATAGCATAGTAGAATTGGGTTGAATTCCAGGGTAACATTTTTGATACCTACCTTCACAGATCACCCACACAACACAGGGACAAGGGCTGTAAAATGGGCTTCCATAGTAGCAAGGACTCTACAGCTTAAATAAATACATAAATTGTGTGGTCATTACCAGTAAGGAAACCTATTTAAGGGCGCTTATGCCTATGCTACATGGCTGATCAGTGCAGGGTAGGTATTGAAAATGTTACCCTGGCATATAGATGATCTATTTTTATACATTTTAGCAAGTTTTTCTGGAGTTTGGAGATGTCATAGAGAAACTGGGTCTTACTTGCATATGTGGTGGAATTGTGCAGACATCTGTGTATTTTGGAATATTATATATGAAGAACTTAAAAAAATTATTTAAATTTACATTCAAAAAAAGGCCAGAAACATTTCTATTAAGCATATTGCCAAAAGAAATAGGGAAATCAAAAAGAACATTGTTCATGTATAGGATAACGGCGGCCAGAATTTTAGTAGCAAGAAATTGGAACAATACAACAACACCTAACACGGCAGATTGGCAAATCCTAATGGTAGAATACCTGCAGCTAGCAAAGGCGACAGGAAGGATAAGAGGCCAAACAAACAAATAGTCTATAAGGAATGGAGAATTTTAAAAGAATATTTAAAAAACTACGGTATAAAAGGAAACCTCTTGGCAGAACTAGACTGACCCTTGTATTGTATAAATATAAGTTCGCAGAGATGTAAAAAGAAATTATATAAGAAATAAGTAACTGTGCGGTATAAGGTAATCAATAGATAAAGTACAGTGAGACTAATTGGAAGTCACTTTTAATTTTTTCTTCTTCACAAGTTTCATAATTATTTGCATTGTTGGGAGTATAAATGATGTTTGTTATATTAATTTTGCTGTTTTTTATATTATTATTGTTGTTTGTTTGCTTGTTTGTATGTATGTTTTTTCTTTTTCCCTTCTATAAATGTATTTATTTAAAAATAATAAAGACATATTATCGAAAATGTTACCCTGGGATTCAACCAAAGGAGGCATACATACAATCAACAAATATAAAAGAAGTGACACAAAAGGAACATGGGATTTCAGATAAGACATGAGGGAAAGCACTAAGCTTTGGCATGCTTGGTGGGATGAGGCAATTTGTTGGGATTTGCTACAGAGGCAGGGAGAGCTCTGAGGAAAAGAAGGCCAGGGCGACCCTAAGACCAAAACTTCAGCTAGGTGGCCTGCTTCAATCCTTTCTTAAAGACCAACCAGATCCATTATCTTGTTATAAGGCCAGTTGCTTCCTAGGGAGAGTGGAGAAAAAGAGAACAAGGTGAAACAATATCTGTATTCCTTCAGAACCTCTTAAGGTAAAGATAAAGGTACCCCTGACCGTTAGGTCCAGTCGCGAATGACTTGGGGGTTGTGGTGCTCATCTCGCTTTACTGGCCAAGGGAGCCGGCATTTGTCCACAGACAGCTTCCAGGTCATGTGGCCAGCATAACAAAGCTGCTTCTGGCGAACCAGAGCAGCACACGGAAACACTGTTTACCTTCCCTCCGGAGCAGTATCTTTTTATCTACTTGCACTTGACGTGCTTTTGAACTGCTAGGTGGGCAGGAGCTGGGAACGAACAACGGGCGATCACCCCGTTGCAGGGATTCAAACTGCTGACCTTCCGATTGGCAAGCCCTAGGCTCTGTGGTTTAGACCACAGCGCCACCTGTGTCCCTCAGAACCTCTTACCTTCCAATAAAAGTACTTCCCTTGCAAACTCACCTGTGGAGATGGAATACTTTGATGTAGACTTGTTCCTCCACACACCAGGAATAATATATTCACAAATCCCAAATTAACTCTCTGTTGTTGTTGTTGTTGTTGTTGTTGTTGTTGTTGTTGTTGTTTTTGGGAGGCAATCTCTTTTGTGAACTAAGACCTTTTACCGGATCCCACCACATGAGGAAAAGGGCTGCCCTGCTTTTTTGCATGTAGAAACCCACACAGAATGCCACTGCATGAATGTCTTAGATGCATTTCATGGAAACAGGCAGGGTGAATTTGCAGTTCTTTTCCACACTGAGAAATAAAATGGACACCATTGTATTGTATGGATATCACTGTTGTATGTGTATATCTCATTGCACAGGTGGATCTGTATAACTACGTGCATCTTAATGCAGATGCAAATGTGTGTCCATATCAAAATACCACACATGGCCATAGACATCTGGCATGCCCTTTCATGCAGAGGTGTTTCCAGTTTGAGCCCTTTATCTACTAAAAACAGAGGTTGCTGGCACTTAACATTCTCCTTATATTTATTCATTTCTTAAGGCTTATGCTTCTTCTACCATTTAACATTTATATTGCACACACAGGCACACACACTCTCACACACAAGTGCTAATATGTCCTATCTTGGCAAGAATTACAGCAAACAAACGCTTCCTTTAAAAGTTGTTATCTTTGTCAGACATGAGGTAACCAAGTGCATGGGATTTGAAATGGTGAGAAACGAAATGAAGTGATATGAGGTAAAAATATATAAAAAGTGGCTAAGGTCTTCAGCCTTTTCTCAACACTCACTTTATGTATTCTTTCCATGCTATACAAAATATGACTTTGACAGAAAAGCCTACAGATGTTCATTTGTGTGCTTCTTGCGGTTTCTATTGGAAACGGCTAGATTTCACAGAGGGATGGAGACCCGGTGCTTATATTTTGTAATCATCATGCAAAAAAACTCTTATGGACCTTTCTGAACATTGTAATGTATATACAAAATAGGCAAAAACTATTCACTGTAAGTGAAAGTGCACATAGCCACTTGGAAGTCTGGTCAATATTGCCAAGGCTTGAGAAGAATTCTACCGCATATTTATCTGTGTGATATTTCTTTGTTTGCTTATTCATTCATTCTGACATTTGTATGCCATCTTTGAAGGCAGAGCCCTTCAAAGTGGCTCACATAAAACAATAAAACAGAAAACAGATTATTTGGGATATATATAAAACCATTATCCAAATATAAAAATCAATGACACTCAATTAAAACCACATAAAGCCTAATACGCACAGAAAGCTAATTGTCAAAAGTCCTCATTGATCTTCAATTCTTCTTTTGCTTACAGATCACAGGAAGTTTTCATAAATAGCTCCATTAATCATATTGCTCTCATGCTTTGAACAAGCAGATTTTTTTCCTAACAGAGGGAAGATAATAAAAATGTTAATATTTAGTATCGAAAACAGTTTTAGAGATCCTGTCGTTGGGACAAGGGCATGGCAAGAATTTTCCCCATTTGGCTGATGGGCTGTAGCCATTTGGGTTTCGCCTGCTACGTAGCAATTCATCACAACTTGTAAGGTTGCGGATAGGCACTGGTTCAGGTGACAGGGATGGGGAAACGGTCTCGCCATCCCTATGTGAAGGGTATTCCATTAAAGGAATCCAGGGACTCAACTTGGTTTGGTCAACCCCCGAAAGGGCGTTGTGCCCGTGCCTGAGTTCAGGAAGGCATCGGGTGTGTGTGTGTGTGAACAGAGTCTGTTCCCAGGCTTTTCACCTGCCTCAGGTGTTCACCCTTGGCTGACCTATGACAGAGCTCTGGTTCAGCGCTACCTGCAAGGGTGTAGGGAGCTAGTCGAACCAGAGCCCATGCAACCACTCACTTATCTGTAATCAATAAAGTTGTGGCCTAAATTCTGCCAAAAACCAAAACTAAAATTTGAGTCAAATGTGTCTTTATTTAGGGGGAGGTCTCTGGGTCTGAACACGCAACTGTTTGATCCACTGTGGCTGTGTGGGGAGGCTGTACAGGTGGCCCAGCTGTAGCAATCCTCCCTGGAGGGCCTCAGGCCCCACCCCATGAGAGGTTGTGTTCCACACCCACCTTGAGGGCTTTTGCCTGGCTGGAAAAGAAATGAAAGGTTATTTACCATATTTTTCGCTCTATAACACGCACCCGACCATAACACGCACATAGTTTTTAGAGGAGGAAAATCCGTAGGCATGCCACCCGTAGGCATTCCCTCCATAACACGCACAGACATTTCCCCTTACTTTCTAGGAGGAAAAAAGTGAGTGTTATGGTGCAAAAAATACGGTATTTAAGCTACTACTGCAGCCCGTGTTTCATTAGCCCCCAAATGGAAAATGAGCGAGGTCCCAACTAAAGAATAATGGCAACTTAAACTGACAGAATATGTGCAGCTTGCAGACTTAACATATAGAATAAGAGAACAAGAAGAACATATGTTTAGAGAAGATTGGAAAACGTTTATTGAATATATGGGGGGAAATTATGTACACTTGAAAATGTTGGCAGCACTAAGATAAATTCAACAGTGTAAGTAAGTAAATAACTATGTAAGTTTTGATGGATGTAATAATGGAATACTGAATGGTTTAGTTTTTGTAAAATATGCAGGGATTTATGATATGCAAAATGAACCATGGAAAGAAAAGAAGGGAAGTCATTGATATTTTAAGGATGTTTAAATGAGTGTTTTAAATTATAAAACAGAATATATATATATATATATATATATATATATATGGAAAATAACTTTGAACAGTTTCAGTGTCTCTGGTTTGCCTGGATGGAGACGAGATGGAAACCACTGACTGTTGCATGGCTGGATTGTAGCTTTTTGTATCTATTGCTGCACCCACCTTTGCTTCTGGCCACGTCCACCACTATGTATGTGGCCCAGGTGAAGGTGCTCAGAAGGAAATGTGACCTCAGGTTCCCTACCATTGCCACAAGCAAAGCCTTTTCCTTTTTTAAGTCTAAAAGGCGGGGGGAGGTAGAAGTGATTTGGGTCTCACAGCAAAACGCTTGGGCATTGCCTTCCCATCTGCAAGCCACTCTTTTACAATGTCCTTGATTGAAACAATGTGCTTAACTATCAAGAGAGGTCCTCATAAGACCATGAAGTATAGAGTCTAGGATTCCTGTGCACAACAGAATGTAAAGTAAAATGACAATAAACTGTATTGTGGGGGTTCTTATGAAACGTCTTAGCAGTTAATTTTAAAGGCACAAAACATGTCAGCTGAAGCGCAGAGGGTATAAATTTTGCCAATTAATTAACTTGATACAATATGTTTCCCATAGAGAGGTTGATGCCACTGTCTATATTTCAAGCGCTAGGCGTATTATGTATATAGAAGCTAGTGAGTTTTATCGCAAATGCTTCCATAAATGATGTCCCACTAGGCAACAATGCAGAACCACAAGTGAATGATTATGCCTGTTGTCTGAAATGCAGCAAATAGCGTAGTTATGGCAAGTGTGACACCTGAGAGCAAAATTGAAATTTATAGAATGCATATGGCAGAATTTCACTTTTCTTTTTCATTTACTGATAAGACAACATGACAGATGTCTTAAAACGAAAACAGATGAAATGAATTTCCACATGGAAATTCTGCCAACTTTCATTTCCCCCCCAGGTTCCTAGGATCTATTCCCACATGGACAGCTAGAATTTGAAAACTCTGTAACACTCCTCAGCATTTTTCCA
The DNA here is from genome assembly GCF_964106645.2 of Podarcis pityusensis. Classification (NCBI taxonomy): domain Eukaryota; kingdom Metazoa; phylum Chordata; class Lepidosauria; order Squamata; family Lacertidae; genus Podarcis; species Podarcis pityusensis. Next base: position 67,088,174 of record NC_138030.1, read on the forward strand.
TTGGAGAATAAGACAAAACACTGAATGTTACAAAGCAGTTAAAAAGATAAGCTTCCTCATAACTGTTCCAAGATCTTTCTGATTTACTTAAGAAGGAGGGATGGGGTTGGGATGTTGGAACTCTTCAAAGCTGTGCTCCTTGTAGTTTGTTCCCGATGAAACTTACAAAAATGGCTAAAGCATGCAATATAATGAAAACCTTACTATGATTTGTTTTAACTCTGCTGAGGTAAGACTTAGGTGAATCAAATTAACTACCGGGTACCAGATCCTCTTACTTGCATGGACACAAAACAAGGCCCTCTGTGGAATAAGTTTTAGAAGGGCATGGAGAATTTATTTTTAATCAGTTCTGAAACACAGGCTTCTGTAATAAGAATTCCCTTTGGCAGTCAAAGCCTCACTTGCATACTCAAAGAAAAGGAAAGGGGCAGGTCTGAAAGGCAGTAGGAGAAAACATGAGACCCAGTAAGCTGGAGGCATTATTTTCATACTGTGTCGGCTTCACTCTTGTTGAGTATTCCAGCATCCTCTTTTCATCAGGAACTAGTAGGCAGACGACTCAGAAACTGTGTGTTTGTACTTGCTGAAATCGATAGGCTCAAGATGAAAGGTAGTGTTTAAAGAGCTAATGCGTGAGACATTAAACACCATGCCGTACAAACCATGCCTAATCCTGGGGACCGCAACTGAAATTGCATCAGGCAGAACAAAGGTTATGACACTCTTTCTTTGTTATTTAATCTAATTGGAAGTCTTGGGATTGAGTTTCTGTTGTTGATTATTATATGGCATGCAGTCTGTATAGCTTCAGGGTGGCTTGTTTGTTTGTTTGTTTGTGCCTCAGTGATCTTTTCTGGGAACCCTAAGGCTGTTGGGCTACTTAAGGGAAGGGCACAGAGACCAGACTTATTTTCTTGCTTCCCCATTTAGAGAACAAACACCACCTTCATGATTGCCAGAGGTCTGTCTTGAGAATGACAGTGAGCATGATACAACTTTTGAGCACAATTATGCATGAGATTAAGGGTGGGTTTACCAAACCACTTTCCTTAATTTCACACATAATTGTGCTTAAAAACTGTCCTATATCTTACATACCTCATGTGTGCCAATACCCTTTGTAAACCCTGGCTGGATGATACAGATGATCAAGCTTCCCGTGTCCTTTGTCAATTTTACGGATGTTTTATCTCATTTAAATCCATGGATTTTATAGTTAATTCACATTTCCTCTTTCTCAGCTCTTGAATAGCTGTTTTGTTCATTTATTTTAGGTATGACGACTGCTTGCAAAGGGTTGTCTAGTACTCTCCCATCAAACTGCATTTCTTTGCTGCTTTTAGCTATCTAACAGCTAGTTCCCATCAATGGGCCTGTAACCTTAAATTCATAAGATTGGCTTGCCAGGGTGATTGGTGGTGGTGTGCAAAGCCATGGGAAAGGAGTCAGGAAACCTGCTTTCCTAAACAAGACTGCCTTCAGATATCTTCTAAAAGTCAGATAGTTGTTTACTGTATTTCTTTGACATCTGATGGGAGGGCATTCCACAGGTCGGGTGCCACTACTGAGAAGGCCCTCTGCTTGGTTCCTTGTAAATTGACTTGTCGCAATGAGGGAACTGCTAGAAGGCCCTTGGTGCTTGACCTCAGTGTCCGAGCTGAACAATGGGGGTGGAGAAAAAGGAAGTGTGCTACTATGCACACATATGGAGAGAGGCAGAGACAGGGGGTCACAACATATTGGATGAGGTGGCACTGCTTATAGTTAGCAGTGAATCACACTTTCTGCAATGCATTACTAAACTGTCTCTGAGGCTTGGCTGGTTTTGCATTGCAAGCAGTCATTACATAGGCCAGAAGCAGTGAAACCTGATTGTGGTGACAGAGCTATGGAGTCAGTCTCTCTGTGTGTCTCATAACAGTGTAAAAGGTAAAGGTAAAGGTAAAGGACCCCTGACAGTTAAGTCCAGTCGCAGACGACTCTGGGGTTGCGGCACTCATCTCGCTTTACAGGCCGAGGGAGCTGGCGTTTGTCCACAGACAGTTTTTCCGGGTCATGTGGCCTGTATGACTAAGTCACTTCTGGTGCAACGGAACACCAAAACCAGAGCAGCGCATGGAAATGCCACTTACCTTCCCACTGGAGCAGTACCTGTTTATCTACTTGCACTTTTTTAGCGAGCTTTCAAGCTGCTAGTTTGGCAGGACCTGGACCTTGCAAGGGGAGCTCACCCCGTCGCAGGGATTCGAACCGCTGACCTTCTGATCGGCAAGCCCAAGAGGCTCAGTGGTTTAGACCACAGCGCCACCCGCGTCCCTACAACAGTGTATCATACCGTTATAAATTTCAAATAGACCTCTAGAGTAGTTTGGGTTATTGTTTATTGGAGTAATTGCTTGCAAAATCTGTATATTATGGGATTTTGCACAGAAATGTATATTAGAAGAAACAAACACTAAAATGCTGGCAAATTATCGTTACAAATTAAAAAATCACAAACTGATTTGCAAGCGCGAGGAACCAAACTGAAGATTGGACAACTGCGATAACTGTGAAGCACCCTGAGACCTGTGGGTATACGGTGGTATACAAATTTTAATAATAATAATAATAGTAGTAGTAGTAGTAGTAGTAGTAGTAGTAGTAAAATAGACTAAACTTGACATTCATCCCTTCCTCATCTCTTGAAACCCCAGCTCTGATTAATGGCGAAGCTGCTACTTTCATTATGCACCATGTTACTTTCTCTAGTTTTTGCATTAGAATAATTTCAATCCAAACATGAAATGTCCCCTACTGAGGGGGAAATAAGCAGTTTAAGGAATGCTAGGAAGATTTACATAAAATATTGTTCAAGGGAAACAAAGAAAAAAATAAATTATATGATAGCGGTCAAGCACTGTAAGAAAAAAAAGAAAAGAAAAACTTTAAAATGAAATCAATTCATGTTAACTGTTGTAAAGAAAGGAAAGTTTTCAACTATATCAAAGGACAGAGGAAAAAAGAAAACCCAAAGGATAAAATACAATCTCCACATAATAAAAGGTGGAACAAATAGCAAGAATTCTGACACAGAAAGCTCAGATAAATACTTCTGGTATATGTTTAATTGAAAAAAAAAAAATGGAAGCAGACATGCATTGGGAGGAAAACTCAGGAAACCAAAGCAGGGCAGAATAGAACTAATTTATAGTAAGGGAAGTGTCAGTAAATTCTTGAAAGAAGTCAACAAAAGAAGACTCTAGGTTCAGTGTGTCTCCTACCTAGGGAGTTGAAAGAATTGCTTGACGAACTAGCAGAACCATTAGCAGTAATATTTGACACATTTTGGAAGCTAGGCTGCTGTGAAAGAGGAAAAAATGCAGTCTGGGTTCAATTGTCTTAAGGAGCAAACTAGGAGAATGTGACTTTGACGGATAATCTGGCCAGTTTCCAAACTGCTAAGGGCTTTTGGAGGACACCTTCCCTCCAGATTATGCATTTTAGAACACTCAGTATACCCTATCCTTGTTTAACACACAACTTCATTCAAACCTACATTACATTTGTAAAACGCTCTGTAAAAGATTTTGGAGTTGATTCAGAGGTATCCCCAAGGTGTTGGCACTGCATGATGTACTTTGATGTGGATATGCATTCATCTTTGAATTCAGTTGTTTTAATGGAGTCATTTCCGCACCGAAGTACAGACAACACAGGCTGACTACTATAGCACTAACCTTTTCCTTGTACCTGACTCCTGCATGTTCTCTGCCAATATCCATGAAATTCCTTTGGTACTTTGTATGAGTTTTTCATGCACATAGTGAAGGTCAGTGAATTTGTTATTGTTATTGTTTTCTGAAAGTACAGTAGCGATGGGGAGAACTCCAGAGTGCTCCTCATCTTGGAGTGGATTTACACCCCCCCATGTCACCTATGAACCCAAAGTGTGCATTAGAAAGTAGATATGTATAGTACTTTCCCATACCCTAAACGGCCTCGGCCCAGTATACCTGAAGGAGCATCTCCACCCCCATCATTCAGGCCGGACACTGAGGTCCAGCTCCAAGGGCCTTCTGGCGGTTCTCTCACTGCAAGATGTGAGGTTACAGGGAATCAGGCAGAGGGCCTTCTCGGTGGTGGTGCCCATCCTGTGGAACACCCTCCCATCAAATTTCAAGGAAATAAACAACTATATGATTTTTGGAAGACATCTGAAGGCAGCCCTGTTTTGGGAAGTTTGGTGTTTTCTAATGTTTTTACATTCATTTGGGAGCCGCCCAGAGTGTCTGTGGAAACCCAGTCAGATGGGCGGGGTATAAATAATAAATTATTACTGTTGTTGTTGTTGTTGTTGTTGTTGTTGTTGTTGTTGTTGTTGTTGTTTTTACCCTGCCCTGGTTAGCCTTATAAGTATGGTAAAAAGAAAAGAGGGCTGCCCCCATAAGTACAATTCCTCAGGAAGGGTTTGCACCTTGTGATGTACGGTCACCTTCTGGGGACATTAAAAAAAATACTTTATTGAATGGTCATGGAGGCTTGCTCAACAGCTGTAAAATGTTAAAGGCAGCCCTCAGATCATATGATAAGAACTTTTTAAAAAGGGTGAATCTTTAGGATTTTTCTGAAAATATCCGCCCACAAACAGGATGCACAGGAGTAGTGTTTTTGTGCACATACAAACCAGCATGGGACAGAAACAGAAAAATACCCTGTTAAGTATTATTGTTTAGTTGTAGGTTGAAATGGGTAATACAGTAACTCTGACTGTACAGGTATGTGCACTGCTAATAGCATAGCATGGAAACTTCCATTGTGCTAAGGTCTGCAGAGAGTCTAACAAGTTAATGATTAGTGGGAAGGTGGCTCTGTCAGCTCTGTCACATGTTTAACTTACATCATGTGAAAAGGGTTGTATTACAGCTCTAGGCATATGTTCATCTGTAGGCACCCATTTTGTACGAGTGAGCTCTTTGTTTGGAAGCACCAAAGAAAAAGGATGCGTGCTAATCCTCTCTCCAGGAGGCAGTGGTGGAGGAAGGGGGCGGGTGGCGGTCTGCCCTGGGTGCTAGCCTGGGGGGTGACATTGCCACGGGCGGGCGCCTCCCCCTTGGAATGCTTGGGCAGGCGGGTGGCACCTTATTGGGACGGCACTTGGACGGGCGGGCGCTTACCCAATTGGGATGATGGCTCGCACAGGCGGGCATCTCTCCCTTGGGATGCTTGATCCGGTGGGCGCCGCCCCATTGGGACAACTCTGGCATGGGCAGGTGCCTCCCCCTTGGGAGGCTCAATTCGGTGGGCACCGCCGCATTGGGACGACACTTGCATGGGCGGGCGCCTCCCCCTTGGGGAGGATGGGAAGTGGAAAGCTTGGCGTGGTGTGGGCATGGCAGTAGGAGCATGGGATTAGCTTCACCACCCCGCCTGAACTTGCCATGCTCCCTGCTGACTTTCCTCTCCCCTTCCTGGTAACTGACAGCAATATGTGGTATTCTGAAGCTGGGAAAACAATACTGCTCCTCCAACATTGTGTTGATGGTGGCTGTTTATACTTCATGCCCCAGGGTTGGCTGGTGGGATGCTGAAGAGAAGAAAAAGGAAATTCCTTGGGGTATTTCTATAGACCAGCGCCAGCCCCATTCTGACAGCTGCCCCCATCAGAAAGATGGAAAGCGGCATTTAGGTGTTGGTCAACAGTGACAGGTGATCCAGATCTTGAGCATATGAAAAAAAGGTCTACTTTATCCACAGATATGATGAAAAACTGTTTGTAGTACTGCACTTAGCAAGCAGCTTAGATCATCTCTGATTCATAAACTATCCATGCGTTTCTCTTTAACCGCTGTATTCAACACAATAGAAAAAAGGCACACAGATCAGACCTTCTTAATGTGTTTTCCATAATGCAAATTGATCTGTATTCCTTTTCATTTCCTTGACAATGAAACAGTGTGCGACTTGTGTTCCCATCACTCTCTACGCAGCACCCAAACATTTCATTACCTGATCCTTTATTGTGCCAGCTTCCTTTTTTTATGAGGAGTTGATCAAAATTAATATAGTCCCTCTACCCAGTGGCATTTATTTCAGTTAGGAGATTAGAAATGTAAAATTTCAATAAAAGAAAAAAAATTAAGAAGCTATTTTAATGAATATTTTACACATGACTAATTAACACAATCCCCTCCAGGAATTTGGAAGCAATAAGAAATTGACGGAAAAAATAAATTAAAAATTAATAAAGGGGTCTCCAAACAACTTTGTTTATGAGCATTAGCAATTGCACTCTTAGTTATGAATATTTCAAACTGTTATGTTGTTTAAGAGATGTTATTCTTGGAGTTTTCATAATTATAAAGGTGATTAGGGATGGAGGGAGGGACAGACAGTAACATACCAGACATAATGTTCTGAAATTATAATGCCCACTTGAGGAACATACACATCTCCTGTTAATACAGTGGTTGTCTCACGTGCAAATATGCTTAGGGAGAGAAAAGGAGTTGGTCCTTTTTATGGAAGAGATACTCAGAAGGCACACAGAAAAACCATAGAGGGTGAGCCAGAAAAGCCACACATCATTAAAAATGGCTGAGCCCAGGGTGGGGACGAATCACTGGGCAATTGTTGAATTTAGAGGATGGGTCATGGTAGTTTAGGGCTAAAAACATGCCAGGTGGTACAAATGGACTGCTCCACTTTGCTTGCATTCCACTCAAGACCAAACTACACATTACATTTTGTTTAATGCTTTGCATACGGAGGCATCTTTTAAGAAGATAAGAAGAGTCTGCCGGATCAGGCCAGTGGCCTTTACACATATTCCAACATTCCCAGAGTAGTTTAATTAGTGGGCTTTGGGGGCATGATATACAATGGTTGGGTGATTTGTGTGTATGTATGTGTGACATTTATGTGAAAGCCTCTGAGGGGCATATGTTCCGAAAAGCTATCTCTGTGGTTTTTCATGCCTGTTTGGGCTGTTTGGGCTGTGTTCCAGCATGCTCTCCTTTCCTCCCTTATCAGCCACCCACCCAAAGTCAGATATGTGCAGCTGAGGGCTCTCCTCTGCCGGCATAAAAGCCGCTTGGAGAAAACTTTTGCTTGGAGCTGGTGTATTCATGACAGTTAATGTCCTCAATATATCTGAGCTTTCCCATGACGTAAAAGCAACTTCCAGAAAACTAATACAATATAGCACATGTTTATCACTCATTTCCATGTTATTTGATGCAAGAAAAAAAATCTGCTTGCAGCACCCTGAACCAGGAAAGCAATGGAAGTGATTGCTTTTCCAGCTTCCATGGATTACCTGCCCTCCCTCCCTCTAGGTTTTGCTTCAGCTCCTGACCTTGCTATGGACCTCGGTTGGTCGCCTTGGTTGTCCAAGGGGCCTGGTAGGAATTTTTTCCACTTGGCAGATTGGCACTGCCTAAGCCAATACCACTCACATTCTGTAACCAAGAGAGTTGTGGCCTTTTTTTAGCCCATTAACCTAAATACTTTTGTCCATGTATCCTATTTGATCACCAAGTGGGGAGCAGGGCCTTGACTCACAAGCTCCCAAATGTTTTGATAGTGGTTCGTGAAGAGTCAAAATAATATCTGCAGCCAGCCATTAAAGCAAAATTGTTTTCTGATCCCTCCAAATGAAAATTAACACATAATTTTAAAAAGGTTATCGCTGTATGTGTGAACACTGTATTGAAGTATTGTTTGCTTTTAAATATGCCTATACATTTCTTTCATCACTCCCAGCTCATTCTCTCATATATATATAATATCAAATGATTTGTAAATGCAATTTGTTTCTTGGAGGGGAAAAATTTGCCACAATGATTCAAATTAGTATCACTAAGAGCTTTTAATTAAAACCTAAAATATGTATGCCACTGTAAAAAAAAAAAAAATTAACATTTTTACGGTTTTATTAATAAGGCTGTTTGCTAAGGGCTCCTGAAGCAATGGTGCTTTTGAAGATAAGCACTAAAACAACATTAGTCTGGCACTTATATTAATTCTTTATAGCTCTGGAATCTTTTCTTTCCCTTTACAATGGAAATTTCCCCTCCTATGCTTTGTGTAGAAAAGCACCATGGGTGTTTCTGTCTGGAAGGATGATTGTGCTCTCTGTGTGCTATGTGTGTTCAGGGGGAAATACATATGCAAGAGAAAAGGGCTTCGTCTGAAATATGGAGAGCTGCCACAGGAACACCATCAAAAGCTGGCAAGAACATTTATATGGAAGAATCAACACTGTTGTTCTAGTTTTGAATTAATGCATTTAACTGTAGTGGGAGAGGAAGAATGTGGTATGAGCTCAACAGGGGTGCAGTGTAGCCATCAGTATTAATAGGAACTTTATTCTAGAAGAATCTGCAGGTAGTGAATGAACAGCTGGGGAACAGTTTGATTCACAGATGCTTCAGCTTTGCTCGAAAGGCCTGTGGTGAGGTTCATGGCTGCATTACAAATAAATCTATTGCTTTTCCAGCTGTGAATCACAAATAACAGTCTGAGTGTCCTATGCCAATTGCCCTAAGAACTGAAACATATTGGGTTGGATAACATAAGCACTTACCCTATAATAGTTTCACCTCAGCACTTTAACAAGAAGAACAATGCTGGGATGTCGGTTAGAGAAACCAATCCCCCCCCCAACTCGTTCTGAATAAGATATTAAAAGCAAATGCCAAATTAATGGCATACACTTGCCACGTTCATGAGTTTTCTGGACTAGATTATTATGTAATGTCTGCTTTCAAAATGTCAGAGCTTGGGGAGATTTCCAAATCCAGTAAAATGTGAACAGAAAGGAAAGGGATGGGCGTTCCTTATTTGTTACCTATCCACTAAGATATTCACTGGGTGCCCTTTCAGGTGCCAAGTTGTGCTCTTTGCAATGTGTTAATTGGACTGAAGAATCATTTGCCCCAAGGCTATGTCAAATATGGTTGCCTGCACATTGTGACTGCAGAAAAATGCTTCTGTGATACTCCTTGTGGGGCTGTAAAACTTGGAAATGGCTCTCCATATGGACACCCCAATTACACAAGAAGTCTTCCTACCAGTGAAGCACATTCCTGGCAGCCACTGCTTTTGGCATCTTTCAACGGGATCATGTGGTATAAAATAGGGATTAATGCATATACTGAAACAAGCAACACAGCATAGTAAAACTTCACTCACTTCATATGACATAATGGTTTTGTGGAATTCCATCGGTCTTAGAAAAATCTGGCAGCAGGCAAAAGCATTTAAGATAAAATGGTGCCAGGTTGAACTGCTTCCATGTACAAACTAAGAAATGGGCTAATAAAGGTTTCTTAAAGTTTTCTGGCCAAGTCTTGTCTTTGCTGTGCCATGGTTGAAATGTACAGATAGCTTGATAATATTTCCTTCTGAAGTGGAATTATATACAAGCCTTTCCCCACATGACACAAGTATGGAATTACAGTTTGGTTAACAGAGACAAAACAAAACTCCTTTATCTTTTTATTTATTATTTTTTAAAGGAAGAAATGGCAGTAAAACAGGAGTCGTCCGCTCGTCTATAAAGTGAAGAGATGATCAAAAACACATTGAGAATCTTGCTCAGTTGGTATTTCCAGCTCTCTCTTAGTCTCATCTTCAATTAGAAGTCAAATTTAATCAAAAATATTATTGGTATTATGCCATGTTAGATTTTCCAGGCTTACATTTCATTTTATTAAAAGCAATATTGCATGTTACTGTGACTCTTTGAACCTGCCGTCCTTAAATATTCCTACTTCTTAGTGTATTTCACCTCACAAGCTGAGGAAATTTTATAGTGGTGATATGATTTATTTAAATCTAGGGGCTTCGGTAGGAGTATTGATCCTCCAATATAATTCAAATTAGATATGTAAATAGTAGCTTTCTGTTCTCATGCATGACTGTAAGAACTGGGAGCCCAATTTTCCAGGCTAGCTAATGCAAGTCTCCCAACCTAATATAAATCTCCCAGAAATAGCCTTTAATGAAAGAAGAGGAAAGGCATTATGTCCAAATTTCCAGTTCCTTCTGTTTACAAGGAGCAGTGCTAGTGTGGAAGTCAGGAAAGGCTGAGACTTACTGAAGTCTACTACTTACTGCAGCAAAAACAGGTTTGTTCCAATTTGTGTAGGCGCTGTGGGTTAAACCACAGAGCCTAGGACTTGCCGATCAGAAGGTCAGCGGTTCGAATCCTCGCAATGGGGTGAGCTCCCGTTGCTTGGTCCCTGCTCCTGCCAACCTAGCAGTTCGAAAGCACGTCAAAGTGCAAGTAGATAAATAGGTACCGCTCCGATGGGAAGGTAAACGGCGTTTCCGTGCGCTTCTCTGGTTCGCCAGAAGTGGCTTAGTCATGCTGGCCACATGACCCGGAAGCTGTATGCCGGCTCCCTCGGCCAACAAAGCGAGATGAGCGCCGCAATCCCAGAGTCGGTCACGACTGGACCTAATGGTCAGTATAGTATACCTTTACTATAAGGCTGTAGTCCTAAACACTGAAAAGGAAGTAAATCTCACTGAACTCACTGGGACTTACTTGGTTGGGGGAGGGAAATTGAATTGGTTCTTTTATAGGTGAACATACTTACTTACTGCTTTCGACAACAATATGGAAATCCCCTTGCCCTGCCACTTTCCCCCAAGAAAACCCGCTGTTTACTGCTGATTCGAGGCAAAAATCAATTGGGTTTCTCTGGATTAATGTTTACTCTGATTTAATGCTAAAATGTTTTTTTCTGGAGGAAAGCAGTGTGGCAAAGGCAAAACCATAGCATGGGACAAGCGGAAAGCCTCTCAGGCCTATGCTTTCTACGCAAGTGTGGACGAGCCCTTAAGCAGGAAAACTGGCTAGCCTTTACTGCAGCTAACTTCAATGCGAATGTAAACATGGGAGGAAGAGGGTTTTATTCTGGATAATTCGTAATCCAATGGTCAGCGCATCCATGATGGTGAAAAAAATGGAGCTGTTATATTTAAACTCGCCAGAAATATAGTACACATGCTGCAAGGTGGCCATTTACCTGTTACATTAATGTCATAACATAAAGTGTGTCCTCCCTAAAAGAGGGCACGTGTTGCAGTGAGACCTAGAGACTGACCTCCTGTGTTGTGGGTGGGAATACTGGACAAACCACAACACCCGATTGGTAGGTCCTTCATTGCTGGGTTTAATCTGGCCAATGGGGTGCTGACTAAATGGACCGAGGCACCTATAAATATCTATGCACATGACCCAGAGCTTCCTCTTTCAGCTTGTGTATCGGAACACCCGCCCACCTCTCCCTATATTTAGGGCATTTTGCGATTGACCTTGCTATGCCGTTGTGTGGCGTCTGTCATTGGGACAGGGGCATGGCAGGAATTTCCCCCACTTGGCTAATTGGCTGTTGCCATTTGGGTTTTGCCTGCCGCATAGCAAATCGTCACAACATGTAAGGTTGCGGATAGGCACTGGTTCAGGTGATAGGGATGGGGGAACGGTCTCGCCATCCCTATATGAAGGGTAGTCCATTAAAGGAATCCAGGGACTCAACTTGGTTTGGTCAACCCCCAAGAGGGGGTTGTGCCTGTGCCTGAGTCCAGGCGAGCATCTGGGGAGTGGACATAGTCCATTCCAGGGCTTTCCGCCTACCTCAGGTGTTGACCCTTGGCTGACCTTTGATAGAGCTCTGGGTCAGCGCTACCTGCAAGGGTGCAGGGAGCTAGTCAAACCAGAGCCTATGCAACTACTCACTTTCTGTAATCAATAAAGTTGTGGCCTAAATTCTGCCAAAAACCCAAAACTAGAATTTGAGTTAAATGTGTCTTTATTTAGGGGGAGGTCTCTGGGTCTGAACACGCAAAATGGATCTCAGTGTTATTTAGCATTTTTTTTAAAAAGGAAGGATTCACAATATCCAGTCTCTAAGTATCTCAGTTAAATACCATTCCTTTCCATGTTTAGTGACCTAAAATTATTACCTACTTTTGTTCTCCATCATGACTTTGTTTTCCACAATAAATCATAGAATTCTCGGCAGGACAGAGACATTTGACACTGAGCATTAGCAGCAAACCAACTCCATTCAGTGAATAATGCAGAGGGATGTCCCTGTGTGTTTCCCATCCACTTTCTGGTCATTTGCAACCTCTCTCAGTTGAAGAAGGCTACTCCCCCCCTAGTTATAGGAAAGCGTAGAGAAGATAAAAGATCTGGTTAGGTAGTTGGGAACCCTGAACAATGACCTTTTCTTTGTTAGAAACTAAAAATGTGAACACCCAGCAACAATAAATCGAGTCTCTTGTCTTTCATTTCTTTTCCTCCCTTTGTTCAACATGTCACTGGATTCTATGACACATTCTCCTTCAAACTTCCATTATCTATTCTGATTCCTCCCAAGTCAGAAGGGTTCTTTTATGTTTCTTGTGCTTCTGTTGACATCCTCCATTTCTTCAGGTCAGTGCTCAACTTTCTTCCTTGCCCTTCAACCTAACAAATAAATGTCACTCAAATAACAGAAGAAGCAAATCCACCAGGGCCTAAAAGAAAACAAAATTGCATTGATGGTTTTGATTTCATCTTGCTTCTCAGTTTGTTTTCATGACGTGGAGAAAATTATCTCTAAGCCAATGATAAATATTTTCATCCTATATATTAAGTATGTTAAGTGTTTTAACCTAAACAGGACCCGCACCCACTCTCGTGCACATGTATCTAGATATACAGTATGTGGTTTGTTTGTTGGTTGGTTGGTTGGTTTTTAAAATCAGAACTTTCCCTGAAATGTCTCAATCAAGCAGATAAGGAATTATTAGTGATCACTAAGTTACACTGCTGCAAATAGATTCATGAAGCTCCTCTGGAAAGAAGGATGAGGTAGAATTTTAAATAATAACAACACTGATTTCATATGTCTGGTATATATTGCACTTGGGAGGTCTGCTTGTGACCATGAGCCTTTGGTGGGGAAGACTGCACACATCTTGACAGCAGATCAGTGGAGAGGTGTACTAAGACCCATTCCTGATTTCACCCATCTGCCTCACTCTCTTCCTCTCTCTCTTCTGATGTCTCTGTCACTAATCGTGGATTATGTAGTCTACACACAAAGGTTTCAAAGAGCAGTGGTGAACTCCCTTCTCCTCTCTGGATGACCACATGCTGTCAAAAATAGCATTCCCATTGTGAGCTCTCTCCTTTCCCCTAGTAACACTTACCCTATCTGATATGGAGTGCAAGGAAGGAAACAATATAAATCATGGAGTTATTGTTCCTAAATGTTACAGAGAGATGGGGACAACTTGCCTTGAAGATGTCGTTCTGCAGCACCCTCATGGCAAATCTCATGTGAAGCTGGGTCAAAATTACAATTCAAGGGAGCTAGTTTATATCTTTTCAGTTATCTACATGCTTGCTTTTGGATAACTTATAACTGGAATGTTAAACTTATAAGACATACTGGTGTTTTTGTTTTTTAAAAAACCTAATCTTGCTAGTTTTGGGATTCCAGAAGCGATGTTATTAAGGGTGTGTATGTGTAGCTGTAGAGGAGATTCTTCAGCTGGGATGAGGTGATTCATGCTCAGTAGTTGCAATATCTGTGTGATTTCCCCCCCAAGAACCTCTTCACTCTTTCTATAATATATTAACCATCTTCAGTGACAACAGAAGGTGTAGCTTGACTGAGATAAGAAATATATAGAAGCAATTTCCATTCTCATATGTTTACTGAAGAGTCAAATCTGTCCCTTTATTCTGTGCAGTTTTGCGCTATTCCATTCCATGTTATCAGATATTGACAGATACCCTGAGGGGCACCTCAGACACCTGTAAAATTCTCAAACAACTTGATGTGTCTGTGTGTCTGCCAGAAAAGCTGTATTTTCTCTTCCTTATTCGCTTGTGCAACAGTGTGCATCTCCAGCTGCTGGCTATAGAAAGCTCAGCACTAATTGGAAAAAGCAGAGTGAAGCTGACAAACTTTCTTCTCATCTCCAGTGAGTCCCAAGACATCCCCTCTCTGCGCAGGTGCTGTTGAAATCAATACGACTTAACATCACTTATCATGGGTTACATGATGCCCTTACTTATCTTTTTTTATTTTTAATAATGGAAATGATATAATACAGTTCAAATGATACTATAGAAATATCCCTCTGGCAATAATACAAACTCTATCTTGGTAGTCTGTGACTGGGACTCAGCTACATTCAGTATGGAACAGATTTGCCCTCTTGCAACTCCAGAATGGAGATCACAAGTGGAGGGGGTATGGTGGTGTCCTGATGTTTGTGAGGCATTGATGCTGGCAGCACTCTAATAGGCATGACTGCCCCTTCTTCTCTGACAGTGGTTCCAGATGTGTCACAGGGATATTGCAGGGGGTTGGACTAGTTGACCCTTTGGGTGCTTTCCAACTCTGAAATTCTATTATTCTCTGATAGACATAATGCAGGAGTTCCTCTCATGAATCTTTTTCAACATCAGGAAGTGCAGGCAGTTGGGGAGGCTTCAGAAATGTTTATTGGAAAGAAAGGCACATGCACCCCACAAAACTGAGCATGTCGTTAGGGTAAGGTAATCGAAAACCCTTGAAAATCTGTGCCCTGGAATGACACAGACAGATGGTAACCACGTTTGCAGTGGAGAAAATCAGAAGACAAGTTTCGACACATCACTATACAAAATTAATTCTCTTTTATGAGCACGTTAATGTTGGGGAACTTCATTTGTGTAGTGTGCAGTGAATATATTTCCTTGATTATTTGCATTTCCTTGATTTCTATAAACCTATGGTGAGTTGTCCTTGCACTTTTCTTTGAAGACAGAATAGAAGAATGTATGAGTTATGGACACAACCCTCCCAAAGTTAAGTCCTTTTCTAACCCATTGGTTTCCAGAAGCACGTGCTTACCTCTCCTTTTGAAGTAAATGAATATCAATAAATGAATATATAAATAGCCTTGGTGTCAATTTCCCTAGAATTCCCATCCTTTCCCCCCATCTGATATGCCATCCTTTCTTATTTCATGGATATCTTGGGTTGTCTCATTAGAGCTGAGCATTCATGAATAGAAGCAGTTATTGCCAAATAAGGCTTGAAATGCCACTGCACTTTTGCTTTTATGAGCAGCTTCCACATGATGATGATCATCTCGTTCACTGCTCCTCAGTCCTGACTGTTAGAGAGCTATCTTCAGCAGATCATTGCACCCAGCCTACGGATTTTTATTCTCTTGTCTGGCTCTTCAGATGTGCAGACATTCAGAAAATATTAATGTTGGATTTTGGTCACAGAATGTGGAGACTCATTGCAAACAGAATATTTAGCCAAAAGGAACAAATGTGAATATGGGTTCCTTCAGCTCAAATCTAGTACAGCAGCATCAAGTGCTAATGGACTGGGATATATATATATATATATATATATATATATATATATATAATCCAAAAATACATTTGGGGAAATTAACATTTAGTGTGTATTGAGCAATAGCCACTCCATACATTCCCAAAGGGAAGATACAGTTGCTCCTGCTGTGGGTATAGCATTCACAATGCTCAGGAGCTTGGAAAAGGCATTTTTGTACCCTCTATCACTTTTCCTATTAATGTAATGAGAGACCTTACAATTATTGTAATTAGAACATTACATGTTCTATTAATGTAATTAGAACATACTGGTATCACACAACATGTGTGTTAGAATGAAGCTGAAAACAGTCACTGCTTTCCGATAACATTCCCAAAAGTATCCAAAAATATCCCATTTACATGATTACTTCAAAAGCCACCGAAGCTTTTCAGGGACGAAAGCTCACCCTTCCTCTGATTTGATTTGATTTGGCTTCATTAATAGCAAAATATAATCAAATCTGATAGGCTACATGACAATGGTATGCCATCCTTTTAACTTTATGATTCCTGGTGATGTGAGATAACCCTGATAGAAAAGTATTGTCCTCACTCTTAATTGGTTTTACCCTTAGTGACTTTGTCACCTAAGTTAGCCATGTCCATTACTCTCAGTGGGTGTACTCTGAGTAGGAGTATCATTCTCTACAACCCTCTGTGTCAATACTGGTCCACCCAGCTCACTCACTGGGTCTTGGTAATGCCCACCAAGTGAGCCATCTCATTCCCAATTCCGGAAGAGAGTTGTTTTATTCTTACATCAACAGTAGCATCAGATCATCAGCTCATGATAATCCAAGATTTCCTGACTGGGGGATGGACCAAGGAAGGGAATAATGTTTGCTGCCCTTTCAGCTAGCTGGCATGGACAGCTCTCCATGCTATGCCTTCCACAACCAATAGTCCTGCCAATGACAACGCTCCAGTTCCTTGGGCACATATTTCCTTACTCTACCCAACAGCAATCCTATAGTCAGCAAATAAATAAATAAACAGCCAGTATAAAGTTCGAGCAATATATAAATTGTTATGACTCCATCAAAAACAGATTTCCACGTTCCAGCAAAATAAATTCCTGTTTCTTCAAGAAAGATTACTTGAGCAATAATCTAGCTGGATTAACATTGCTGTGAAGTATAATTTCAGTAATCTGTTTCCTGTACTTTAGTCATTGTCCTAAATCACCCTCAACTAACATTTGCTGCAAACTTATATAACAGCTTTAGGCATGGACCCCATTGACATCTTCCAGCAATAAATGATAAGTTGTAAACACACCCATTTAATGTTCCTTGTTGATTTTTTATAGGCTTTTCATATGTTGTGATTCTGATCAGCCCATTTCCATGGACAAAAAAGAAATTAGAGGGCAGACATCAAGCATCCCTGGATGTTTTGTGCATGAATATTGTACAAGCAGGCAGAAATATTAATGTAAATAATATAATATTTCTCCCCAAGGCAGTACTATAAATTAGAATGTGGCATAAGATAGAAAATATTCAAATCAATAGCAACAACCTGCCACTGAAATCATTATTTCATATTGACTGTTGATGCCATAAATTGTATAAAGTCAGGGTGAGATGGAATATGGTGGTCGCTGAGATGACAGCATGTGTGAGAAAATAAGCCACACTGAAAGGAGATGCCAAATATAATGTTATTTAGTGAACTCTGTTTCAATAGATCCTGGTAACAATTAAGAGTGACTCAAAAGTCTTAAAATACAGTTCTGCTTATTTTACTCTTTGCACTGTATCTGAAGCTCTCTCTGACACTGTTGATGTCATCAATAACACTTCCTAGTTATTCTCCCAATATATGCCTTTCTTCCTGACTGCTTTAATTGTTCCTTTAAGACTTATCTTTCTGAAGTTGCACTGGTCTTTCTCACCTGATGCTCTGATAGGTGCGGGCCAATCCTATACATTAGAAGCTAGGGCGATTCATAAAAAACTTTTTTAAAAAAAATGCCTGCTCCAAAGGTCTTACCTTACAACACTAGGGGTTATATAGCTATATAATTTTTATGCATATCAGTTAATATCTTGACCCTCCTCCATGAAAATAGCTGTTTACTTGGCCATTTTGCTATGTAGTGAAAGCTGAAATTTCAGTGAAGCAAGGTCAAGATATTAACTGATATGCATGAAATTCCATCTATAGCTATATAATCCCTAGTGTAGTAAGATAAGACCTTTGGAGCAGGCATTTTTTTAAAAAAAAAGTTTTTCATGAACCACTCTTTTAGAAGCAGTTCATGAAATGGAGTGGTGTTGCTATGCTAGCTTCCCAGCAGGGGTTGGTTGTGGGAGGGAGGAAACAGTGGGGAGGTCAGTGTAGTGTAAATGCACCAGAGGAGCCAATCTGGCCCTGTTTGCCAGTATGAGTGTGCACCGTGCTGCCCTCCCACCCGCTCTTCTTCCTGGTAAGCAACAGCAACCAATCTAGCGATAAGCTACCATGCTGACTCTGGCCCACATGGTGAACCACTTTTGCTACTCATGTCTCCTTGGAAGTAAGTCCTGCTAAATTCTATAAGCTGCAAGTGATACTTGCCTGCCTGGGGCCGTTCTTATATGTGTGTGGATAGTTGGGTATTTGTATATTTTTGTGTGTGAGAGACCAGTGGGTTGCAGGGTGATCTTGAGACAAGAGTGTGAGAGAGTTTGGGGCAGCCAAATCTCTCCTGGTGCCTTTATCCCCCATGAGTTAAATATCAGTGCTGGGTCCCCACATTCAGAAGTAGCACAGTGACACCAAATGCTCCTCCCATTCTTCCAGCAGAGTCAGGAATGGAGGTTTAACAATGCTTCAGGCTAGATAATGATAAGTTGCTGCTTCAGTGAAGAAACTGAAGAATGCTGTCTTTCCTTTTACTTTATCGTATCCTTAATGTGTTCTACTTGCTTGCAATATTGTGTTCCCTTATCTTTTTATTTAAAAAGCAAAACAAAGGAGACCCTCTGTTGCACAATTCCCTGCCTCCTTCTTACACCCACAATGTTGGGTTAGCCATTAAAGCACCAGGATGGATGTATACACTAACATTAAGCACTTCTATCTTATATCAATCATTAGGCAGGAGAAGACACTGGCATCAAGGGTTGTTAAGGCAAAAAAGATGAGCACTCCCTCTGTGGAATTCTAGATGAAGACTGTTGACTAGGACAATTTTGACCCCAAACACTGCCTGAGTCCTGGGATGGGTTGAGAAAATCTACCCCATATAAAAATTCCTGAGCTGCTTCATTGCTGCCCAGCCAATTACCTAGCCCCCAAAAGGCAAATCATGTAGGCAGCAAATCTGACACGAACTCGTAGTTATTCAAGTCAGCTTGGTCTAAAGAGGTTTTTTTTTAAAGAAGAAGAGAGAGAATTTTGACATTATTCTTTTGATTCTGCCTGACTGCAGAAGCTATGTCTTAAAGAAAAGGATTGTAGCACTGGCCAAAATAGTGGAATTAACACATCTGCTCTTACATAATGAGCTAATGGAGCTAAAGTTACAGGCAGTTGTCATGACCTCAATTTTAGGTGCTACTTAGAAGATGTTATCTTCAGCAGAACAATTTTCTCAAATAGTTCCAGTGGCACAAATTGATGGATGAGTAAGTGTTGCATTGCCTACTGATTAGCAATCTTTCTTCCCATTTAAGTGCTCTGTTATCAAAACCTAGCATGTCAGCTTGTGATGACTGAAATGGGGTAAAAACAACACCTCAAGATGGCTTAGTCAAAGGTTGCAAAGGCATTTTAAATGCTATATGCATTAAAAGTCTGACTCAAAGCCCACCAGACTCATTTTTCTGACCTCTGAATTCCACTAGATCATAGGCGGCAGGTAGTTCAGAGCCCTGGGTTCAAGCTTCCATTTTGCTGAGAATCCATGGTGTTTTCCCTGTTGATTGCACTCGTGATTGACCTGTTTGTTTGAAAAACCAAAGCAAACAGCCAGTAAGAGAATTACTAAAAAATAAACAAACTTCAATTATTTGTTATAGGAATCCAATAACATAATGTTTATTTCTTAAAATGCCCTGGGTTATACTGGCCAGCAAGAAACCAAACAATGACTAAAGAACTCGAGATAGCCATCAAACTGTTCAACAACTATTCAACTATATTTGAGCGGCTGCCAAGGGCTTAGAAATGGAACATTCAAAGTGGGGGGAGAGCTACCACCAACCTGTGACTCTCCCTTCTGTTTCTCCTTCCCTCTTCTTCATCATGACCTCCTTGCCTCCTCCCACCTCTGCTTCCTCTTCTCATCTTTATTCACTGGAAAAAGAAGAGGAGAAGAAAGAAGACCAATAAAACCATGGAATTGCCTCAAGTCAGACATTGGTATGTATATGAATTATTCCTTTTGTATACGGGAATGTATACTTTGGAATATTCCCTTATTTTTTTCTTGTGGTGGTATTTCTAATATTCCCACTGATGATTCTACACCCAGTATTCTGGGAAGTAAAGGGAGAAAGTATATGGATTTATTTAGAACCAGGATTTGATTCAAGAAAAAATGGGTTTAAGCTTTTGGTCATGGAAGTTTATAAGACTATTAGGAACTATTGTGTTGCTTCTTTGGGTTAACCACTGCCAAAGAAGAATGCTAGCATCGTATGTTTTATTTTATTATGTAAAACCATCTGCCTGATGATGTTCCCGTTTCATTACCACTTCAGGGAATTGCATGCGCTGAATTAAACATTGCACCTTTCTCTTTGATAATATATCCACCCCATCACCAATTAGAAAGCCCTGCCAAATGGTAAGGTGCCTTTATGTTGCAAAGACAACTGTAACAAACCTCCACCATTCAGGTACGTAGTCATGAATGCTGAGAATCCGTGCACAGTGTGTGCTGTCTTGAATAAATGAAACTACAGTTCCATTGCCAGGAGACCCTGTTTTACTGATGCATGTAATGACACGTTTGGACAGCATCATTAAACTTTGTGAGGTATCTGAAATGATGATCTCTTATATTCTGGCCACATAAAAATAATATATCTCCTACACTTTATATGTCAATGAATATAACACATGTGGTTTAAAATAGTTCTAATGTAGATACACATTCAGGAAGAAAAGCAGAAGGCTCCTCATTTTATCCTCTCGTTTTATACCCTACAAGGCTTTCATGGTATTTTGAAATGCTGGGAGCTCAAAAGTATGTTGGGTTACCCCTCCTGTCCCCACTGTGAATGTAAAATAACTCCATTTTCTAGCACCCCAAAAGTTATTGAGGGGACTTTTGATTGCTGTACTTAAACAACAGTTACAGAATTCCCAAATTGTTGCTGGTGTTATTGTGCAGGAATGCTGTTGAACTGCACTGACTTTTGGAATGTAACCTCATACCCTCAAACCAAGCGGGAGTAATTCTGATATAACATCTTGCACATGTGATAGCCCTTGGGAGTCAACTTATATAGATGGGAAATGTATATGATAGAATGTGTTGTGCAACTTTCTTGCTAATGACACCGTACACAATGATCCTAGATTCCAGGCTATGGAAGTGCACCTTTAAAAGAGGCCACTAACAGCCCACAATTTAATAATTTGCAGGAACTCCACCTATCAGCCTGCCTATATACCCAATGTTGGGGTTTCTCCCCTAGTCTTTGGCCATTTCAATGTCTTTTCCTACCCTTTATACCCTAATCTCCTTTGAGATCTTTGTCCATTGAGTAGTTTGGAACAAGACGATGAGAACTGCCTTGCAGAATCAAATAAAAGGCCTGTTTACCTCTGCACTCTTGCCGTCAACAATACAACAGAGATGCTGATATTACCCACCCTTCACCCTAAGGTTCCAGGGTGGGTTACAATTAAAAGACCATATTAAAAACAGCTTTACATTACTGAAATAAGTTGGGTCCTGAAAATATCCACTCACATGGCAAAAGCCAAGGTAAAGAGAATGTCTTCAACATTCATCGAATGTTGCATCATGAGGGGAAGGAAATACACAATTTAGGGCTGCAGCAGATTCAGGGCTGTCACCCTCTGAGCTTCCAGTGTGTGTTTGGCATAATCAAGAGGGTCCCCTCCGTAGATCTTTGCACCTAAGAGGGTCTATAGGGAATGAGTAAGTGTTGCATTGCCTACTGATTAGCAATCTTTCTTCCCATTTAAGTGCTCTGTTATCAAAACCTAGCATGTCAGCTTGTGGTGACTGAAATGGGGGAAAAACAAGGGAAGTAAGTAGGAAAATGTAGCACACAGCTTTTTCTAGGCTGCTGGCGTGAGCCTAACAGGACTTTGGATTTGTCAGCTTGTCTGGTTTTTATTTTTCCACCCCCAACTCAGTAGGATTGTTCCTTAAATTATTTTAAATAAATGAGGTTATTAGTATGTCTGGCAATTCTTCCCACACCCAATATGCCCAGGGTTAAAATGTAACATTTCCAGTTGGAAATATTGTGCATGTATGCTTGTACGAGGGTGGAGGACACAAATTAATACTTTACACGGGGGGGGGGGGGGGATCAGATTCTAAAACTAACAGCAGTAACTGAATTAGTAAACCAAAAGCAATTTAATTCAGGATCTGATTACATCTTAAGAAAAGCACAGCTTCAGACATACTGTGTGAAATAGTGACATGTGAGAACAATGTGTGTGTGTGTGTGTATGTGAGAGAGACAGCGAGAAGCAAATCCTTAGCAGTCCCCTATGGGACTGCTTGTACACCCTGCTTTGAATTAAATGGGGGGGGGGGGAATCACATCAGTTTAAATTCTGTAACAATTTTGTCCTGAAGCAATCTAAGCATTTCCCCCAACACAAATCAGCACCATTTAATTCCCCAGACAGCTGGCTTGAACACAGTCTCTCCACAGGACACCTGAATTACAAAATTAGCACATTCAGAACTCTAAATCACATTCCATTACATCAAGCCCTAAGGTCCAACATTATGGAGAGCAAGAATAAATTGCAGAGTTTCTCCTGAATTAACACTCTTAGTCCAATCTCAAAGTAAAATTACCACAGCCTTCTCTTTAAAAGATACATAGAAACTTAAGCAGTCCCATTTGGCCCACTTTCAATATCCTCACTATGCTATTTCGGTCATTGTCAGATGGGTTGTTTTCTCTCTTGGGACGGATGTTGGACACCCTTCATGAATTCACTTCAGTAAATTAGGCTCTCAAATGCAATACTGGATGCTTGAATTATTCTGACATGTTGGTATATCTAAAGTACAGTCCCATACATGCCTGTCTAGGAGTAAGTCCCCTTGAATTCATAGGGGCTTTCTTCTAAATAAAGATCACATTATTAATACCCTTTTCACACCAACTAATGATTTTCTTTAGCCATTAATTTGACCTCAACAGTGCATTGTTATTTCCCGACTACTGATGCATCTCTTTTGAGAAATTAACTTCTCACTTTTTAAAATGGTTGGCTGAGTCAAGAGTTTTCCGATGTAGGTAGTTCTTAGAAAAGTGTCTTCTTTCAGTAAATTTTCTTTTCTTTTCTTTTCTTTTCTTTTCTTTTCTTTTCTTTTCTTTTCTTTTCTTTTCTTTTCTGGAATTGTGTCTATATGAGTGTCTGTAAGTGCTGTAGCATTTCATTTCATTTCCCTAATTCTATGCCTTTTCTATACAGCCATCTTGATAATTTATACTAAAAGGTTGAGTATAAGTTTCTTATATAAGTGTCTCTCGTGTGTGATGCTGCAATATTAACTTTGGAGAAAAGCTATTTGTGCCTAGGAACATCCTTTAAGATGGAGAGGGTGCTTGACTTTCGTGTTTGTTCCCCCTTTTCAAAAGTTCCTCATAATTATGTGTGTGTGTGTGTGTGTGTGTGTGTGTGTATGCCATCTTTACACTCTGTAATATTTCTAAAAAGCAACTTATTTTGCCACATGTGACAAGAAACATAAAGCATCCCACTTACAAAAAGCAAAACAAACAAACAAACAAACAAACAAACAAACAAACATAAAGCATCCCAAATCCCAAATCCTTCAAGTTTAAAATGACTCCCAGGCTTGCCATCACCCCCTGTATCCTGCTGGGATGTTCCACGAATGCCTACTATACCGTGTTGTTGTTTAGTTGTTTAGTCGTGTCCGACTCTTCGTGACCCCATGGACCAGAGCACGCCAGGCACTCCTGTCTTCCACTGCCTCCCACAGTTTGGTCAAACTCATGCTGGTAGCTTCAAGGACACTATCCAACCATCTCATCCTCTGTCATCCCCTTCTCCTTGTGCCCTCCATCTTTCCCAACATCAGGGTCTTTTCCAGGGAGTCTTCTCTTCTCATGAGGTGGCCAAAGTATTGCAGTCTCAGCTTCAGATTCTGTCCTTCCAGTGAGCACTCAGGGCTGATTTCCTTAAGAATGGATAGGTTTAATCTTCTTGCAGCCCATGGGACTCTCAAGAGTCTCCTCCAGCACCATAATTCAAAAGCATCAATTCTTCAGCGATCAGCCTTCTTTATGGTCCAGCTCATAGTGTAATACTGCTACTGTTCATTATATCTTGGTTTGGATGTATAGCAAAATGTGTACTATTTCCCCCTCACATCTGATGGACTATAACTGAGGAAGCTAGCTATGCAAGCTGCAGCTAAAATATTGTTGTCACTCAAAAGATAGGGATAAGGGCTAATGATGGGCATTTTTTTGCCCCATCTGAGGATTAACAGGTGGATATGTCCAAGGACTACTTCTTCAACCAAGGGCACATTGTATGCCCCTCTATTGTGATGGATGATGGAGCAAAGGATAGTTCTTTCATTAGGTAGCTGGAAGTGCTAGGGGCCATGAGAGCCAGCCAGTCACTGGAAAGGCTGCTTCTGTAGGTTGGCACTTTGACATTAAAGTGCCCCAGACCTGCCCCAGATTCACCTGCAGACCTTTCTGTTGTTTTCCTTTGGGGAACAGAATACAACTTGGGCTATGTCTTCAGCTGCCAAAGACAGGAAAAGACTGCCAACACTTTCACACTCACGTATTCCTAATATAATGCATCTTTTGTTTGATTTTTTAAAAATAAAAAATAAAAATCCCTGACAGAAAAACGATACAATATATAAATTTAATAAATGCCCATATAAAGAGTTTGTGCCATCAGTTCATTCTGTAGCCCTATTGGATATGAAGGATCTTTGTTTTGTTTTAATTATTAATATTTTAAATTATTAACAATGCCCTAGTGTGCTTGCAAAATTACCTGGGAGAGGTTTATCTATTCCTAGCACATTCTTCAATTCCACAAAGCTGCTTGGGCAAAACATCTGAGGAATTTCAAGGAAAGCTGGATAGCTTTGCTAAGACTAGCGAATTTTTTTTAGGACTGCACCCAAAACTTTCTCAGGGCTTCCAGATGCAACCTTTATTTGCATGGCAAATAATTTGTTTTGAAGTAAAAGTTGTGCTATATGATCAATATATGATCCAAATAACAGTGAATAGCAGGGCCAGCCCAAGACATTTTGGCACCTGAGGTGGACACCAAGAACTCCCTCCCTGCCAGGGATGAAGAGGTGATGGAAGAACAACATCAGGAATGGAGGGAAGAGGAAAGAAAGATCTGCATCAGGCTTTGATGCTCCCATAGATCCTGCCGCCTGAGACAGTTGCCTCACTTTACCTCATGTTTGGGCCGGCCCTGGACATGCAAAACTCCATCCATTTGAGGCAGAGGGGAATGCAATTTTCACTGATCCCCCAATTCTCCTGCGGGCTTTCTCTTTACCCCGAAAGCTGCTGTTGGGGGTTGGAGAACTTGTAGGAACAGCATGGGAGGTGATACTGGGAGAGGCAGGAGTAAAGGGAAAGCAGTGAAAATCCCCTCCCAGTTCCTCTTCCCAAAGTCTCTACAGAATTTTAGTCACTTCTGTGAGCAGAAGGAACTTTTCCATGAACAGAAGGGCAAGGTTAGAGCCAGAGTAGTTTTTCAAAAGAAGATATTCAAGCATTGTAAAGCCATTAATGGAGTCTCAATTGTTTGTTCATTTATACTAATAAAGGTTAGGATTGAATAAAGAAATGAGACCTGGAGTCTGAGAATAATTGATTTATTTTAAATGTGCACAGTGTAGAGTATTTTGAGAAAGGATGCATGAAATTCAAATGATTTAATAGAAAATAATTATAAGCCATGAGAACAATTTGCAACAAGTGGAGCAAATAACAACAACAACAACAATAGGAAACTGGATTCGGTTTAATCTACTGAAACCAACCTCTTAAGACCAAGCACATGATAATGGAAATAATTAAAATAACTGATGACATAGCTGATAACAAAGTTGCCATGGAACATTCTGCACTAAAGGACAGGAAAAAATGAATATTTTTGATAGTATTATTATAAGAGTTGTGTGCATTAGCCTTCTGGATGGTGTTGTGCTCCTGTCTGTATAAAACGTCAGACGAAGCAACCCTCAAATATTTTTAATGTTTAAATTATGAACTAATTAATATTCCTCTGACAGATATTCAGTGCAAGGGACTTTCTATATCCGTATCATATGCTCTTTTGCAAATATCTTGCAAGCATTTAGGGGTATGTGAAATGCTCAAATCCCACCCAGAGGATACTCAAAGGACATCACAAATGTTTGTTGGACCATGGGAGTGATTCTAACTCAAGGATGCTCAGCCCTCTGCAGATGATATGAGGCTTCACTATCAATTGACCGTGATTCCTGCTGAATGCAGTGGCAGAAAACAAGAACTATATACATGCTGAGACAATAGCTAAAAAACACGGTCTCATCCATAGACTACACATCGACTCACGAAACATATAACACACATATACGTAGCATGGTGGCAAGAAATCATTCATAAAATGGTTGGTCCCCACCCCTAGTCTTAGAAGACATGCTGTGGGCGGGGGGGGGGGATCCAATTTACAGATGGTAAACACACTTTGCATTGCAGGGATGGCAACCTGAATAAAATATAGTGGAGGGGAGGTAAGCCCCGCCCCACATAATCAGTCACATGACCCAGCACACACAAACTATTTGAATGGAAATGCCCATCAACTTTGGAGGGTTCTGGGACCCTCAAATGTTTTATTAAGAGCCAGCGTGGTGTAGTGGTTAAGAGCAGTAGACTTGTAATCTGGTGAACCGGGTTTGCATCTCCGCTCCTCCACATGCAGCTGCTGGGTGACCTTGGGCCAATCACACTTCTCTGAAGTCTCTCAGCCCCACTCACCTCACAGAGTGTTTGTTGTGGGGGAGGAGGGGAAAGGAGAATGTTAGCCGCTTTGAGACTCCCTAGGGTAGTGATAAAGCAGGATATCAAATCCAAACTCTTCTTCTCTTCTTTATTGGGGGGAGCGAAATACCCCTAGGAGTTGGCTCCTTTGTTACTGCATCAAACCATTGGTCCATCTAGCTCAGTATTGCATACTCTGACCTGTATTTCACACAGGCATAAGTGGAGGTGCTTCGGATTGAATCTTTGGCCGTATATCTTCAAGGCAGATGCTCTACCACTGAGCTATGGTCTTTGAATGGAAAATACGACAGAGCCAAAGGTCCCTGAGTGGGAAAATGAATCAAGAAGCCACAAGCTACAGGTGAACCTCATTCATATTTATTCAGTCCAGGTATTTAAGAATGTAACTCCAGACACAGCCTTGGTAGGACCCAGCTAATCTGTCAAAAATATTAATTCCATTGCCCAAACGTTTTAATGGAGGCTTTACTTACTAATCTTGCCGCCCTTCCTGCAGAAACTCTCGCACTCCATTGCAATATTCTTATAACACCAAAGCAGCCAGGAGTGATTTAAAATGCAAACAAGTGATTCATTAGGGCAAGAATGATTTAGTAGGGTAATAATGCTTTAGAAACATCTTATGTCATCCTGGAATTGTCAGTTTAGTAGAGTGACAAGCTTTCCTGCCTAACTAGGATCAAAATTTCAGCTTCTTTCTATCCACACTTTTAAACCACTCACTCTAAAAGAGCAGCACACTTCTCTCAGCCAAAAAGCCTTTTTGCATCCAAGCCCTTGAAGCCACCATTTGCTTCTCCAACCAACCTTTTTACCTGAAAGGAAAAAGTGTTTGACAAGATGAAGAATCCCAGCAGGGAGTCTGATGGGAAGTGGAATTCCAACATCCATAGGCAGGGAACAGATTTTGTCCAAAGGGGCAGGCCTTAGCATCTGGAGCATGGTCTGCTCTCTGGAATGGGGAGTTTTGCTGGCATAGTCTGGCAGAGTGCCGGGAACCTCCCAGGTCTGCCAGAGGTCTTCTGGGTCTTAACTGTGCTTAGCTCAGTAGATCTTCTTGCAAAAATTCCCTAAACTGGCTGGGCCCATCCTGTAAAATAACTAGGTCAGTGCCCTGCCCTGATTCCACACCTGAATGGAATGCAGTAACTTAGCCATGTATGCATCCCATGCTTGGAATAGTTTTGACATGTTTCACTCACTTACTTACTTTGAGGCTGAAGGAAGAGTTAACAGGATTTGGAGGCAGAGTGGAGCAGTGTTGTGTAGTGGTGCTGAAACATAGCTGTGTAAACTTGGGGAATATTTACAATTGCAACCTTGTTTTTTTCAGTAACAATGTGCAATATGAACCAATAAATTGTTGGGGGGCAGTGCAGCCAGTAGTCTGCTCCACTTCTCTGAACGCTTGGCTTTAAATACCATGGGGTTTTGTGTGTGTGTGTGTGTGTGTGTGTGTGTGTGTGTTTAATTACTCTCAGAAACCTGAAATACAAAAACGCTGTATTCATTTGTAAACTCCACTCAAGAACTCAATTTGGTATGACCTTTTTCAGTACTTAACTTAGTCATTTCACCTGCTATTCAGTAACATTTTTTTTGTACATTTTATTGTATTGAAGATCTAGCATAGATTAGATACTGAAAGTCAATCAAAACCAGTCTGTATAAAGAATTTTTCTGTAAGCTAAATGCTTAACAGAATGAAGCTCCCCATTATGATAAAAAGCCACTTTAGAGAGCAAAGAGAGAGACTGAGAACAATTAGACGACATTTACTTATTCTTCTGGCAAAGCCAGTAATGAAATTAGAATCTGAGTGGTGCATGCTTAATGCTGCCTTCTTCTCACAATTTTTAGTTTTCTTTTATGAAGCTGTTCAGCAAGGAAAAAAAGTGTTCAAGGTGTACAGTGGGGTGGGGGGGGGAGTCACTTTTCCTGAGAGCTGGAACAAAAAACAAACGCTATTCAAACCTCATGGTTTGAAAAGCATGCACTGCTTTTTCTGGATTTTACTGGCTAGATCAACATGCATACAAATATATAGAAAGAGAGAAGGCAAATAGGATAATGCTCATTACCTTAGTACAGTGGTACCTCTAGATGCGAACGGGATCCATTCCAGAGCCCCGTTCGCATCTAAAAGCAAACATAACTAGCAAGGGCACGTCTGCGCATGCGAGCGCCGCTTTTCGCCGCTTTTGCGCATGCGCGTGACGTCATTTTGAGCGTCTGTGCATGCACAAGTGGAGAAACCCAGAAATAACGCGCTCTCTTACTTTGGGGTTGCCGTGGAGCGCAACTCGAACGTGCTCATCTCGAAGCACATTCAACCCGAGGTATGACTGTATTATCCTGGGCAAAGGGAGTATGCATTTGAGCTAGGGATGCTAGAAGAATTTGTTTTGTGCAAGTTCTTGGAAAAAATGCCCCAATTTGACCTTTCACACAAAATGTGTGGAGGAGAATATAGCTACCCACCAGATTCCACGCTTTTCTGTGTGTTGGGACACAGTCCTCAGTAACATATCAAAACACACACATTTAAATAGTATTTTGAATACAGATATTGAATACACATATTCAAATATATATTTTTGTGTGTGTTTATATAGTATGTGTGTGTACGTACGTGTGTGTGTGTGTGTGTGTGTGTGTGTGTGTATATATATATATATATATATATATATATATATATATATATATATTGTTGGCATGCAACCAAGGAAGTGGAGGCAATTGGCAGGCCCCCAGCTGGCTCCAGCCCACCAGCTGGTGTGCTGGGCAAACTCCAGTCCTTGGATCAGCATGAAACTGTGACCCCAGCTTCAGAAGCTGGGCACGCAAACTCAGCAAAGTAAATGCTTTGCAACAGAAGTGGCAGGGAGAGGCTGTGTGAGCATATTTACAAGTAGTTTATTCAGCATACATCAGGACAAAAGGAAACATGTGTTCTCTCCTTTGTGTCCAAAGCAAGACAGCAAAAGCAAAAGCTATACACAAACGGAAGTTTCCAGCAAGCTGTGCTGGAGTATAAACAGACATGTGACATACAACAACTCCACAAGTCTGTCCTTAAGGTGGAATGGAATATTCTAACATCCTCCCCCTTTCCGTGAAACCTGTGTAACCTGTGTAACAGTATTTCAACCCAACTGCAACCGCTGTACATAAACCTTAAGTTGTTCTCTGTTAACAACCTTAGACAGCAGATCTGCAGGAATTTCGTTTCCTAGCATGTAGGACACCTGAATGAGTCCTTTCTGGATACACTCTCTTGCACAATGTAACTTTATCTGCAAGTATTTGGTTCTTTGCTTGCAACTCTCTGAGGCCAGCAAAACCAAACAGGAGCTGTTGTCTTGATACACCTGTACAGGACATGTCACTTTGACCCTGACATCCTGAAACAGTTGCATCAACCATTCACAATCCATGGGTGAAAATGACAGGGCTTGAGTTATGCTTCATAGGAACTTAGGCTTACTGTTGTCTGCTGCTTGCACAGGCAGTCAAACAGCCAGTGGTTGTACATGTAGCACTGTGAGTCCCAGTGTCCCACAACCGTTCTAAAGGTAAACATCTATTTCCCCCCAAAAGCCAACAACTTTGGGGTCCCTCCCCCCAAAAAGGTCAACAACTCTGGGCAACCTAGGGGCGCCGGGTGGATCTTTGCACCCCGGCGCCACATATGCTTAAGACGGCCCTGTGAATGAGCTCAGTAGAAGGCAATTCTCTCCTGTTCTGCTTAGAGTGTCTCCTTCTTTCCACTTTACAGACTGTAGTTTCAAGGATGGGACTGAGGCAATGACAAGAAGATGATCACCTCCACTTGAGTTGACTGTGTGCTGGTCTCCTCATACTGCAGGGTCTTCCATTTTTCAGAGTGTACATTCAAGACGGGGAGGGGAGGGAAAGTGTTCTGCTGCAGGAATTCCTTTCCTCTTCTTAGATGGCATTTTTGAGGGACGGGCAAGGACAGTGCCATCCTGTTTCGTCACCCGATATGAAATGGGAAGGCTTTCACTTTATGTTCCTTTATGTTCCTTCCGACCAACTGAAATTCCTTTTATTTTTTATTTTCTCCTTATTGTCCTTAGGAAGATTTCCAGTACCGATATGAATAATAATAGTAATAATGGACACCCTTGTCTTGTACATTTCGTAATTTCAATATTTTCTGTTATTATATTATTTGCTATCAGTTTTGCTTTTTGATCAGAGTATATCACTTTTATAAATGATTGTCCAATGTCAATTAATTCCAAATTCTTTATCATAAATTCCCAAGATATATTATCAAAGGCCTTTTCTGCATCTACAAAGATTAACACCGCCTGCTTTTCATTTCTAGCCATCAGATATTCAATTATATTCACGAGATTCCTTATATTACCTTTCATCTGTCGGCCAGGAAGAAAACCTGCTTTATCCTTATGTATTATTTCATTCATTACTTTTTTCAGTCTGTTTGCCAATATATATTGGCAAACAATTTATAATCATTATTTAACAATGAAATGGGCCTATAATTCTTTACTTGTGTTAAATCAGAATTTTGTTTTGGTATTAATGTGATATATGCTTCTTTCCATGTTTCTGGTAATTCTCCTTTTCTTAATATATTATTCATCACTTCTTTCAACGGTACAAGTAGAGTGTATTTCATTTCTTTATAATATTTTGCTGTAAATCCATCTGGTCCTGGTGGCTTTCCACTTTGTAATTCTTTTATTGCACTTTTAATTTCCTCAGTCTCAATTAGTTCATTCAGTCACTTTCTTTTCTGTCAGAATTTGTTGCAGTCCTTTTTATTTCAAGAATTCTTCTATCCTATTTACATCTTCTTTTCCAACTCTTTTATATAAGTGTCTATAAAAATTCACAAATCCTTTTCTAATTTCTTTCGGATTTTCTATCTCCTTTCCTTTCACTATTATTTTATTTATTGTATTTTGTGCTTTTCTTTTTTTAATCTGCCAAGCCAGCCATCTTCCCGATTTATTGGCATGTTTAAAATTTTTCAGTCTCATTCTTTTTATATTCCATTCCACTTCTTGATTTATTATCATTGCAAACTGGCTTTGCAACATTTTTATGTTTTGATTTATTTTCACATCATTTGGTTTTTTAATTAACTTTTTCTCATTTTCCATTACCTGATTTAGAATTTTATTTTTTCCTTTTTCTCGGAATTTATTTCTGTTGCTATTTTATTGTATAAAGAAACCTCACATCACAGCTTTACTAGCGTCCCACACTACACTCATTTTGGTTTCTTTGTTACAGTTGTTCACAAAATATTCTGTTAACATCTTCTGTGCTTTCTCATTTATTTTTTGGTCATCCAATAAATTTTCATTTAATCTCCATCAAAAAGTATTTTCCTCTATTTCTTTTATTTCACATTTAATTGCATTATGGTCTGAAAATGTCTTTGATTGTATTTCAATTTTTGTGACTCTTGGTGTTAATTCGCTGGTTAGCCATACATAGTCTATTCTTGACATTGAATACTTTGATTCTGTAAAATAAGTAAATTGCTTTTCTAATGGGCGTCTCAGTCTCCAGACATCTACTAAGTTGCAATTCTCTATCATAGAAAAAAATGTCTTTGGTAATTTCCCTTCTTTCAGTTTTTCTCTTTTCCTTGATCTATCCATTTCCAATGAGACCACTCCATTCATATCCCACATTATTATAATCTTTTGATCCACAAATTCAAATAACTTTTCCTCCAAATCTTTATAGAATTCAGTCTTACTTCCATTCAGTGCGTAAATTCCGACAATGATCAGTTTCTTGCCTTGCCACGCGACTTGTACCCAGTGTTTACCAGCTTTCCCCTCTGGACTGTACCACTCTACAAACCTCTGTTCTAAATCAATGCTGTCCTCCTGCCCTTGGGAAGGTTCAGGAGAAGGGGGTGGGGTGGCTCCCACCATCTCTCCTCAGTCTAGCCCCTGACGGTTCATTTATTTTATTCATTTCTGTGTTTGCTTTAAATAAATATTTCCTATATTGTTTTATTTTTGGTCTGGCTTTGGTTCTTTTTCTGATTACCACCACTAGCTCACTGAAGCGAGCTCAACAGAATGAAATTTCCAACCTATTTTCACGATGCAGTTCTTCATTTGCATCACTGGCATTTACATTCAGTCCAAGAACACTGCATGACCATTTTGCTATCCTGGACTGCGTTCTGTTTTAAAAGCCAACTATATAGTGGACAGCCAATGAATGGTTAGCACAAATGCTCCCTTGGCTTCAGGATCAATGGAATTTACTGTTAGTTGGTCAGAAGGTAATGAGACATGGCATAAGAATGACTTTGGAAAAACAAATGCATTCACATTGCTACGGAGCAATAAAGTTAGAGTATGGTCAAGCAGACCCAGAATAGCAATAGTAAAAGCACAATAATAAAAATCAGAAAAGCAATGCTTTTTGAGAACTTGGCAAGTGGATTAAAGCTGAGAATCGATACGTTGTACACTGTTGCAAACAATGTTAATGGGTTTTTTTGTGGAATTCGTAGATGTTATCGAACAGCTGTTTCCCTCCAGTGGTGTCCTCCAGATATTTTGGACCATATCCCTCCATCAGCCCCAACCAGCACAGCCAAAACATCCAGTGGGTTATGGATTGGGGACGCTGCTATAGAGGACCATATTATTATTATTATTGTTATTATTATTAGACTATTAATAACTTCAAAGTTGAAGACTGTAGCTCTGACTTCAGTGCAACTCGAAAGCCTGAACTAATTTTCATTACAGTTTAATACATCTCATACACGCACACACACACACACATTGCATTCAACAATCAAAAAATTAAAGTTACCTTCCAGAAATCCAATGATAATTCAATAAGACAAAGAAAATATTGGCCTCTCATATGGGACACTTTATGAAATGTTTTGATGATTGGAATCAAAGGTTGCAGGGATTACGTTAAGCTGCGTCTTGAGCGTTGCCTCTCCTTCTGTACTGGTGCGGCATGGTTCTAATACACGATTATACTCTTGGCTTTTAAATTATTCATGCCCTTTTTCATTAGCAAACCAAAAAGTCAATTGAAAAACTTAGTAAAAATTTCATGAAAGCTGTAGACCACAATAACTTTGACTTTGCATTCCAAGGTAACAACCTTGCGCCCGATACTTCCTGCTCTCAATAAAAGCAAATTTAAAAATTTACATCTCTTAAAGGAAGGCGCTGCCTGCAAACAAAACATAAGTATGCATAGAGCTCTTCCAGGTTGGGTGTCTGTCATTCAAATTATTGTCATGCCGCAAGCAAGCCTGATACAATCAGGAAGGAAAATGGAGTTAGTTAGATGGGTTTATAGGATGATGTCTGCATGAGTGACAGATGTTTTTGCTCCAGCAACATTTTGTGCATTCAATTTTTATTACAGAACAATTGCTTCTAATAGCTTTTTGTTTATGTTCAACATGTTGCAAATTCACCTTCGTTTCCTGCGCCCAAAATGAAGAGTGAAATCCTACGCCATTTTTTGCCTGTCCCTTAGTCTCTCTCTCCCCCCCCCCCCCGCAACAATTGCAATTTTCTTAATGAAAAGTTATTTGGGCAGCTGGCGTATTTGGGTCTGGGCACCAGTCTGTGCACTGTCAAACTGCTACATATTGTGTCTTCATGGTTCAAGGAAGATATTTCTTGACTCTTGCAAATTATTATCAATCATTAAGTGCACAATATCATCTGCTATAAATTGGGACGCCTGATTAATAACAGTGACTCAAGCATCTCCTTGAAAAAGGAGATCTGTATTGATGATGCCAGACTGGTGACTCTACTTTCATGTCGTTTGGCACTCAATTTGTGCTTCTTTCACTTCTTGACACAGTAGGCAATGCTTATCGCTCCTTATGAATCTTTGGCACATAATATAAAGTCAATAGCCAAGCGTCAGCTGAAGCAAGTAAGTGTTTTCATCCATTTTTCTACAAGTCTTCTACAACTCATTTGATTTTCACCTTTGCTTATCAGCAACCTGTTCTATTCAGATCATATTTGGATATCTTGAGACAAAGCCCTACATTGTTCTTACACCTACAAATCCATGGTAACAATCTAGCACAAAGTTTAGTAATCTTAATACCATGGTGTTACCCAAGGTTACTTTTTTTATTGCGCTGATTCCCCCCCACCCCCTGAATGAATGCATAATTTATTTATTTATTTATTTATTTATTTATTTTGTTTTGGCTAATAATAATAA
Organism: Podarcis pityusensis; assembly: GCF_964106645.2. Taxonomy (NCBI): domain Eukaryota; kingdom Metazoa; phylum Chordata; class Lepidosauria; order Squamata; family Lacertidae; genus Podarcis; species Podarcis pityusensis. Next base: position 67,123,049 of record NC_138030.1, read on the forward strand.
TAATAAAATAATCTGGCTTGTGCTCTATCGCAGCTTTTAGTTTGAATCACCTGCCAATTGTCAAATGAGAATAAGAAGAGGTTTGTCACAGAAGATGTACTTTAATATTATCCCTCAGTCTTGGGTTATTGGGCCTGAAATAACCCCACTTTAAATTATTTTACTTGTTTCAGACCAATGAACTGTGAGAGGAAGGAGAAGAATTTTTCCTCTGCATGCTTTTGCTTGCACAAGATGTTTTAAGCTCTGGCACAAATGGAAGAGCATCTTAGATTTTAGTTTGAATTATTATTATTATTATTATTATTATTATTATTATTATTATTATTTGCAAAACACTGTAGCACTAAAAGAATGGAAGGAGGACCATAGAAAAATGGTAGATGGGGTACTTTGTAGGTTGAAGGACCCACATTCAGTCCCCAGCACATCCAAGTATGGCTGTGGAGATGTCTGTCTGAAACCCTGGAGAGCCACTCCCAGTTGGTCTAGGCTGTAGACAATACTAAGCCAGATGACTCAATGACCTGATTTAGTAGAAGTCCATTTTATTATTCTGTGAGGTATGTTAGGCTGAAAGTTGGTGGCTAGCTCAGCATCGCTCAGGTGGCTTAGTATCTGAAGAAGTTTTGAACCGGTTGAAGTCCAGCACAGTAGTCACCACACCGTCTTTTCAGACTCATGGCTGTATCCTTTACACCATCCTGCCTCTCATTTTGCTGAGGTGTCAGAGAATCAATTGGGGTTGGTGTTGCACATATGTATCCCTTCTTGGGCTTGGACCTTACGGTATACAGCTTATGGAAGCTGAGGCCCTAGTCACAGGCCTCAAACACTGAGGTGCAAACACTAAATTCCTGGCACCATATAACTTGACACAATTACAAATATGTGTAATTACAAAGTGCTGCTCCACACGGGAAACAGCTTTTGATCTAGAAGAGATGTCCACTAGTGCAAGAACTGTGGAGAATACTTTTCCCGGCTCCCTTTGCAAGCCCCTGCAGCCCATGAAATTCATTCCAGAGGGTTTGGGTTACTCTCCAGAACAACAAGAAAAGTGGCATGGGGAACTGTGAGGGAAAGGGGGCATCAGAAAGAAAATTGCCTCCTTTTACATTACTAGAAGCCCATGTTCGTTCAAAAGCTCCTCCACAAGTAGAACAGCAACACTTGATTTCACCCAATGGATTATTTACTGTATATTCCAAACAATTCAAATATTTCCCCTCCAAGAATGCTTAGCAATGACCGCTCCCCGCATAAAACGGGGGGTGACCTTTGCATGGACGCGTGCAGCCCCTGGATCTGGAGTGGCTCCATCAGCATAGGCTTGGCTTTGCCTTCCCTCAGGTGGGATACCTGGAGGTCCCCGCCTACCTCAGTCAGTTGTCCAATCCCACCTGGGGGAAGCGTTGCCGAGGAGATCAGGCCAGGTAGGGGAGGGATTACCTGCCCACACAATAGAGGGAGGATCTTACCTGGGAATCCTCACTTGGCTCCAGAGCTTCTCCCATCCTACCCACCCTCAGTTAATGCCTTATTTTGCAGGTTAACTTTTCTTCACAGGTTATGCAGGTTAACATTTCTTCACAGGTATGCGGGTGCTGCTACGTTAAGGTCGCTGTCAAAGGGCCGGAAAGGAATTTCCCTGCATTGGCAGGTTTCGCCTTTCCCGTAGCAAAACGTCACAACTTTGGCGGTATCAGGCCTTGGGCGGAATCCTTTGTCCATCTTCCTCTGTGCAGCGGTGATACCAGGGTTCCCTGTTAAAGGGGTTTATGAAGGGAAGCTTTGACCATATGCCGAAAGGTCATCCTTGCTCTCCCCTGCGGCGGCGGCATAACGGGGGCGGCTATCTCTGCTTGAACATATATTCTCCAGAGCCGGCCCATCCCCCCCACAAACACTGGATAACCCTGATGCTAAGCAGATATCGCGCAACGCTACTCATGACATCATGCAGGCTCTCATTTAATAGCCAACGATGAGAAACTGGAACTAAGGATAGATTCATCTAATGCATTGAGATATAAGTGCTGGTGTATTTATAGAGAATACACCAAGGGATTGGTTGTATGAGTAAACTCAGCCCCTTTACTTATTTCTGCATGGGAAATACCTGGTATTGATAGAACTGCATACTCACCCCATCACAAAGGCTCTGCCCTCTTTTCCTCAGATGAAATGTGGTAGTTCTAACAAGTTTTATTTACACTGAAAAAGACAGAGAAGTTATAAAAATGTCAGTTGCTTTTGCCTTCCTGTGCCTTTGGGGTTACATTGTCATTGCTGTTGGGAAATAACTGAAACAACTGGATGATTTGGAGACAGCTAACAGTGGAACCCGTCCTGGGAGAGTGGAGAAAAGTACCAGGGGTTTGAACAGAGATTCTGTGAAGAAAAACATGGCAACCTGCAAAATGAAGCTATATTTTCACCTGAGACAAGTCACGGCTTCACTGGAGAGCCTGTCCATTTTATTCACTGCTTTTTTACAGTCTGTTGACATCCACACACTTCTCAGTGCATTTCTCCCCAAAATGCCCAGGACTCATCCTCCCTTTTGCCGTATCAGAAACTAAATGGTCCTTATGGCTTTTGAAAATCAGTATTGCTTTTTAAAAGTTATCTTAAGAGCTCATTCCATACTGAACCCCCTAAGAGTAACCTCTCAACTTTTATTTTAAACTTTGGTAAAGTTTGGGAATATGGCATAAAACATTTTCCTGTAGCCGATGGCACAGGTAGAATTTCTTCGTGAGAAAAGTTAGACCAGTGTGAAATGCAATCCTTGTTTAAGGAATGTTCCAGGTCCCAATTCTGATTACATCCCTTGCATTCTTAAAATAATAATGTTCATCCTGGTACTGATTTTAATATCTCCTCTCATCTCCAATTTTCACCTGCCCCCACCAAGTGCTATTGCCCCATATTTTTTAAATATCCATCCATTGACTTTTGTCTGCCTACCTCCTTAGATATTCCTTTCAATCTCAACACATTTTGTAAGTCAATGTGTTCTTAAATTCTTAGAATTTCCAATGGCCTTCCACAGTGCAATTGGGTAAAGAAATTCACATTGGGTGGCATTCAACTTTACTCAGAGTAGACCCTTGGAACTTAATGAACATGACTAAATTTGGTTAATTCATTTCAATAGTTCTACTCTGAGTAAAATGTAGTTGTATACCACTCAGTGTGTATGCTCTGAATATGTAGTCTTTCAAGCCCAATGATATTGTTATCTAGTGGCATATTATTAACATTAAAAATACATTCAAATTTTAGTAGTGACAGCAATAATTTGAAGATAGTGTGTGCTTAACACACAAAGACCCATTTGCACCTAATAACCAGAGCCATTAAAGCTCTTAAACTTAGTGACAGGAATGGGAAGAAATGGATCATATCATTTTACAAGCCTATACCAAGTTCCAGTAATATCCTGACTCTATATGTTGCATTGTGGGCTATGGTATACTACAACATTTACTAGGAAATAAGCTCTCCATAAAATATTTAATCTACCCAATATGATATAATAAAGATACAATATCATAAATCCTCTCTGTGGAATTCTTTGTGATGGGTTACGGAATCTGTACGGAGGAATTCATACTTTATTGAAATCCAGACAAGCATTTCTTTACAACATAATTGCTTTCATCCCTGTTAAATTTGACAAGTTTTCATATACATTTTTCCTCAGAAGGCACAAAAGTATTTAACATTTTTGCTGCTTCCTCCTTCTATTCAACCAGCTCCTTCACTCTCTAGTCTTTTACAAATGTGTGGATCTGCTGAGTAAACATATTCTTCCAACCAGTCTCTGATTATCCCTCCTCCTTTTCCCTCCCCCTCCCCACTTCTTGCTATGTCTGTGCTGCTAGCAAACATAAGTAGTGCTGGGACAAAGCCTTTTCTTTCCTCTGCATGTAATTTAATAAGCTCCTTCTGGAAAATTTAGGATTTCTGGAGACAATTCTGTACAACAGATGTATGCCCTCCCAAATGAAAAACATACATCTGCTTGTGAGAAATCTAAACACCAACAGAGAAGCAATCGCACAAACAAGTTGGGATTTGTTTTTCTACAGATGGTTCTTGTTTGGATATAAATGAAGTGGAGGGAATCCTCAGCGCTGGCAGATAAATTAGGTAATAAAGCACCATTGTACAAGAATTTTCACATATTGAGAAAGGGAGGGGGTGAGATAATAGAAGGGTTTTGCTCCCAATAAAACCTCCACCGATTTATTTATCTGGTTCCACTTAGTCACCATTCTCAGATCACTTTATCAAGGTCTGCTTTACCTGAAGATCATTTGATTTGGTTCCAGTTGCTTGCCTTTCTGGTTAGTATCCAGAATGAGGTCTATTAATTGCATATCCCAGACACCCATGCACCTGTGAGATCCTGCTTTCAAATTCCCAGAATGAGTCTGCTCTTGATTCTGGGGATATTTTATGCAGTGACAAAGAGGAGACGCAACTCAATAAGGTTACCTTGAGGGTCGATACTTTGACAACTGCAAAAATATCTTAATGTAATTAAGCATTAGGATTAATTTCTTAATCCTTGCATTTGCCAGCACTCATTGGAGAGAGGGATCTCTAATTAAATTTCCCTTTGGTCCCAACTCATGAAAACAATATCATAGAGACCTCCAGCCATAGTCAGCATGTGTGGATAACAGTGATAAGTTGGGATAATTGCAAGATTAATAACTGGTCTTTGATTTTGCCTGAAAGCTGTGTAGCTCTGTGGATGTACCGTGAATTGCCTGAAATTGCAGCCATTTCTGAGTGAGTTTTTTTTTTTTTTTTTGCTGATCACATCTTTTTTTCTTGTGCTTAGAAGCATAAAAGCCACTGACTTACAAGTAGGATTCAACTTCGTATAATATTGTTTTAACATGGGTAAAAAAACAACCACCATAAGTTTATGAAGCATACACATACCACATCCATTATGAAGTGTGCATTATATGCATCTGGGCTATCAAAATTTTCCATGCTAATTGTGGGAAGAGAAATTGGTGTGCCCATGTTATGTGTTCTTTGCTTCTTTAAATGAGATGCTTCAGGAGCAGCACCATTCATGGTAGGAAAGCATAAGAGACTTACTATGAAAGCAAATGACAGACTCTGCTACAAGACAAGCAGATCCTGTATCCCACATCACATGAGGCCTTGTTTAACAGATATGGATCTGGCACAAATTAAACAGGGTGAGCCTTTTCTGGTATGGAAATATAACTATGGGGAAAGTGTCTTGTGCTGATATTTATGTTTAACCTGGTCCTGAGTTGCTTGCTGCTTTATATGTTAAAAAAAAAACCAAGTCCTTGACTGTGGCCTTGGCAATAGGTTTTATTTGGATCCGAACACGAGGTCAGTTACAAATATATTCACTTTAGAAGGCTGATCCTGGAATACAGAATATTTTAATGAAGCCCATTGTTCATCAGAATAATCAAAGTATGAGTCTACTGATCATGCAGAGAAGAAGTAGACCTTAGTTTCAATGTACTATTAAATATGAATACGTGCTTTCCATTGCTGAGACATATTCTATCTGTTCAGTTCTTACATAATTTGCCCATGACTAGATTCAGAGAGTATAGCAGGGTGCCTTTAGGTAAATACATTCTTGCTAGCTTGACTCCTTATTGCATGAATGAGGCATTTGTATTTGGATTTGATTGCTTCTTGACAATATAAATGGCTGTCTTATAATTATTCCAGCCTTATAACTACAGGGTTGCTTCCTGTTGAACTCTGAAGCTCTTTTAAAAAATATCCTTTTACTCCTTATCACAATGTTCTGTGGGGATCCCCCCCCCCTCCATACATCTCTTCTTCATCAGATTATGGACAAATGAGCAAATGACAGCTGCACTCTCTGATTGGCCTATCTCTTCTTTCTGATTAACCTATCCTATGATTTATGATGCACCAAGAGAACTGTTCATGGGTGATGGAGTAACTGAACATGAGAAGGGGTTAATTTCCTTCAGGAGCATAAACCATGCAGATACAAGGTAAGGCAAAAGGGACGTGGGTGGCGCTGTGGGTAAAACCTCAGCACCTAGGACTTGCCGATCGCATGGTCGGCGGTTCGAATCCCCGCGGCAGGGTGAGCTCCCGTTGTTTGGTCCCAGCTCCTGCCCACCTAGCAGTTCGAAAGCACCCTTAAGTGCAAGTAGATAAATAGGTACCGCTTTATAGCGGGAAGGTAAACAGCATTTCCGTGTGCTGCTCTGGTGCCGGTTCACCAGAGCAGCTTCGTCACGCTGGCCACGTGACCCGGAAGTGTCTGCGGACAGTGCTGGCTCCCGGCCTCTAGAGTGAGATGAGCGCACAACCCTAGAGTCTGTCAAGAGTGGCCCGTACGGGCAGGGGTACCTTTACCTTTACCTTTACAAGGTAAGGCAAGCCAGTTGCTTTGATAACGACCCATTGCCCCAACTATATATGTGATTAAAGCATGTCAGCTAAGTTGTGCGCTAGTCTGTTCATTTGTGAGTCATCAGTCTGTTGGTTTTACTTGTCCAATGTAATCCGTTTAATTGCAGACCTTATTTAGAGCAATGGAGATACTTTGTACTTGTATGTATCTGTATATATCTGTATCTGCAAAAAAAACAAAACAAAAACAACACAAAAAAACTTCAAGCTGCATGTATCTATGTCCAGAACAGTTTTACTGAGCCTTATCTTTTGCAACAGTCAACTAAACTTTAATCTGCATCCATGTGATGACTGGTACTGGGAGCAACTTCCCTTGTGTGACGATCTCACCTGAGATTCCCAACAATGGGATCCTGTTTATGGGTCTAATTCCTACCTACAGCAGGAGCATATGCAATCCTCGGCCTAATTTCATGTGTGTGGGGGATAGCTCGGCTGGTAAAATGGGTAAAGAAGGGTGGGAAGGCAAGTGATCAGTTCAGACCTCTGTCATGCTGATCTTCCCTTTCTTGGTGGCCGACTGGGTGTGGAGGAAAAAGAGAGAGGAGAAATAGCAAAGAGAGTGATGGAAAGAGAAAGCGAGCATGGGAGAAAAAGGAAGCGAGTGAGAGGGGGTGGTAATGGTGGCAGAAAGAGAAAGACTTTTAGATTTGTCTCCACCCATTGCTGGCTCTACAGACCATGCAGCCTCTGACAAATCACCTTCCAGGTCAAGGAATGTGACCCTTGAGGCAAAAGGTTTCTATTCTGATATAGAGGGATTTATCATCCCCTAGTGCTAGACTTGATCCCAAGCCAATACTGAGGGTATATCCACACTTCCTTTCGTCCTGTAATTTCTAGCCATGCGTTTAATTTTGTCCCACCATGGGAAAACCCACTGTTTACTGCTGAATGCAACAAACATCAATCCACAAAAATCCTGATTGATGTTGTTCCAATTCAGCAGTAAAGAGCAGGATTCCTGGGGTAAGTGGTGGGACAACACTAAAACCTCTCGTGGCTAAAAGTCATAGGGCTAAAAGTCATAGGGCAATCAGAAATGTGGATGAGCCCTACTCCAAAACACTTGTGCAGTGTGCCATGAAAACAAAGAGTCCCCTCCACTGTATATCATTCCATGATGCATGTATATGTGTGTTTGGCCTCTAAAGTTTAGTGTCAATTAATTTACACCAATTGGTAAGGATATTCCTGGGAAGAGAGGATGAACCTCAGACAAAGCTGTGCAGGCTTCTCCTTGTCCTGCAATAGGTAAGAATATCCCATGGTAGGATCACACTATTTTCTTTGAAAAAATGTTATCTGGAAATTCTCTTTCTCTTATTTGACAAAGTCCCCACCCACTTAATAGCCATGCTTTTGTTGCTGCAGCAATTATTTTAAGAGACTTACAGTTCCCTTTGTTAATTTTCATTTCACATCCACAGCTCTCTGTAGAAATAGTTTTGCACCTGGAAACAGCAATATAAAAATATGTATAATCTTTACTCAAGAAAGAAACCAGAACGCCACACTCCTAGCAACTGAGGCCTAAAATATCGCATGAGTGCCTTACAGAATAACCTTGAAACTACAATTTACTAAACAAATATTAAGTGTAAGCTCTGAAAATTGGCTAGGCTCTGATCTCAGCTGCATCATGGGCAAAGCTCCAAAGTAACTAAGAGCCAAATATAGCCCAGTATGCCCTGTAGTCATCATCCCCCCCCCACTTTTTTATCTTTTGTATAACTGAATAACAGCTTGATAACACATGAGCTCTTCAGCCAAAGTTTAGTCATCAAAGTGCTTTCCAAAACAAATTGCCCCTCCCTTGCTTTATAATCATGGGAAGGTTTCATTTTTTACGATCATGCTAAAATGGTTCCATTCTGGCTCCAAGCATCTCTGGAAAATGACCTATTGAAACATGTAGGAAATTAAGGCAGTGTTGACTTCCTGGTAGACACCAAACAATTAAATGGCTCTCCTTGGAATGTACGGTCTGTACTCGCTGGCTATTTGTATAATACATTACCCTTTATAGCCAGCCTGCGTTAATCGACTCAATCTGGGGAACTCCACCCTTGGCAAAGGTTTTCTATGAAATAAAAATATGGAGCAAAGGACAGAAATGCGGTTTAGGATGAACCGAGGGGACCGCCACCTCCCCCATGTTTTGTATCTCATGGAGTTGTTTCGCAGGAGGACTTGCACTCTGTGGTTACTGGGATATATTTAGTAAAAAGTATCTTAGAAAGCTACAGTGTAAAAGCAGGTATAGAGCAATTGTATGCATGTTTAATCAGAATATTATATAGCAGAACTGTAATCAAAACCTCAGCCAGGGAGCAGCAGGGCTAAGTATTGCACCCAAAGCCCTGCTGTTCACACCAGCTGGGGCAGAAAGAGGGGGAAGTCAAATCATTCTGGCAGCCTGGAGCTGAACCACCAATAATTTCTCTAATGAAAATAGGGACGTCCTAAGGAAAAGCAGGACATTCCAGGATCAAATCAGAAACTGGGATGGCTTCTCTAAATCAGGAATGTCCCTGGAAATAGGGACACTTGGAGGGTCTGCAATGAGGCTGTCTTGACATCCTGCACCTCCCTGACGAGCTCAGCTAGTCCACCAGAATGACCTATTTTGAAGCTTTCTCTGGGCTGCTGGTGCTTCCCCCCTCCTGCCTGTTCAGCAGCCAGAACAGGAAGTTTCAAACCAGCAGAGTGATACAGTGGTACCTCGGGTTACATATGCTTCAGGTTACATATGCTTCAGGTTACAGACTCCGCTAACCCAGAAATAATACCTCAGGTTAAGAACCTTGCTTCAGGATGAGAACAGAAATCGTGCAGTGGCAGCAGGAGGCCCCATTAGGTGCTTCAGGTTAAGAACAGTTTCAGGTTAAGAATGGACCTCCAGAACAAATTAAGTTCTTAACCCGAGGTACCACTGTACTGGTATCCAGTGCTATTTTTCTGGAAAAAGAGGTGTCGGAGCTCACTATGAACACCTCTCTTGTTCTCTTAGAAGGGCAATAGCACCTACCTGAGAGGTGCTGGAACTGAGTTCCAGTGAGCTCTGGCTGGAAAAAAAAGCCCTGCTGGCTGCAACCCCCAGGCTAAAAGGGCTAAGTGGAAGACCACCTCCACCTAATCCAACCTCCTTAGAGCCCAGTGCAAAAATAAATAAAGCTTCAGTGTGTTTAGATCTGTAGTCTTACAAATAAATCCAACACATGTCTGTCTTTTCAGGAATAAGTTTCACTAAGTTCCGTTGGTTTTACTCTCATGTAAATGAGAATAGGGTTGCTACCCTTTAGTTACAGCACAGAGAGATGAAGTTGCTTTTTTATGACCGTGGTTACAAACACTTCAGGTTACAGCCTCCACTAACCCGGAAGTAGTACTTTGGGTTAAGAATTTTACCTCAGGATGAGAACGAAAATCGCACAGCAGTGGCGTGGCAGTAGCAGGAGGCCCCATTAGCTAAAGTGGTACCTCAGGTTAAGAACTTGTTTCAGGTTAAAAACGGACCTCCAGAACAAATTAAGTTCGTAACCAGAGGCACCACTGTATTAAGAAAAACACCTGAATTGGAAGGCTGTAGGGTCCTCCCCAGTTTGAATGCCCCACCTTTTCTACTTATTTCTGATTAAGAGAATCCTTTGATGACTTCTTGCACAAATCCCAAAGCTGGTCCTCTTTCTTGCTGTTCCCCAACAAAATCTCTTCTTCCCCACTCTATTGAAATGATTGCTCTGTTTGAATGGTTCCTGGTTCTGGGATCAAAGGGGGAATTGCAACAGGGAACTAGGAAAGGAAGTTCAGAAGTACTGGAATGAATGGGCAGCAATCGCCTTGCTGAGCAGTGGGATCTCTTTGTTACGGGTGCCAAATTATTTGGGTGACAAGTGGAATGCACTCTGGTAATCTGGAAAATAAAGATGGAAAGAACTCTTGATGTATATGGACGATCAGAATTGGCTTCCTGAGTGTGCTGGAACTGCTACACTAGCTTTTCAGCAGGTGGGTTGCTGTTGCTTACTGAGAAGGAGAGGGGCAAGCCAGTGGAAATATCACTGTGTGTGGTGGAAACACACCAGCAGGGGCAATGGGTTGGCTCTGCCAGTGCATTTGCTCCCTGGTAGGAAGCTGGTATAATAGGTCTGACCCACCCATGAAGCCCCTTCTGTGGATAATTTACTATGCAGTGAATTTTGTGTATGTGGAATGTAAACATTTCCTTATACCAACTTAGGAGAACATATTATTCCTAAGGTGCATAGGGCCAAATGTAGCTTTAACTGAATGCAGAGGCTTCCACAATTCACAAAACTCATCTGTAAATCACAGTGGTATGACCACATAACTTTTTTTTAAAAAATTGCACTGTGTTTATTTGCAAGGTTAAACCTCTCCCACAGATTCCTCTGGCCAATTTAAACCAAGCCAAGGTCAACAACATCAAACAAATCAGATGGGGCTCTGGACATTTGTTACAAAGCCTGAAAGTTTTAATTCTGTGACTGTTAGAAACATCACTGTCTGACATGCTAAGGCTGTGACCCTCAAATCCAGCCCTGACCCATCAAGGTCATGGTGACAATTCTTTCTGAAGTGCTTGTGTTCCCAGCTACTTAACTTTAAAACAGGCATTAGTCACTGCGCTAATTTAATGCACAGGAAATTAGGGGGAGTAGAAAAAGAACCAAGACCAATTACCTTGGCTCAGATGTTGCCTTCAGCCACTGATTTCACTTTAAAGACAGTACTTGTCTTGCAAAATGTTGTACTCAAAGGGACAGAGAGATGAATGGACAATATTTAGTAAAAGGCACAAGCAACTAGACGACAGACAGCTTGATTAAAAAAGAACCAAAATATATTCTCCATTCAAACACAGAGGGTTCAGTTATAAATGCTATCTTGATAACAAGCCTCCTTGAATGGAAAGATTTTCCCTCAGTCAGGCCTTAATTTGAGCAAAAGGTTAGTCCTAAACGCTGCTGTGTTGTTGCTGTTTGCTTGTAGGGAGGGCTGGTCTGCTGCATGACTATCAAGTTTCATTTTGGACCCTAGACTCCATTTACCTGCATGTTGTCAATTTTGCATAACACTTAACATTATCACCCTAAACATTTGTTTTGCTGCATTGTATTTTAAATCAATGCAGAATAACCCCCTCTTCAGATATTAGCATACTTCTGCCAGGGCTTTGCAGACACCACTGGCACATGTTGAAAAGGTTTAATATCTTGGAGAAAATCCGATCTTCACAGAAAAACTGTCGCAGGGGTGGAAGCTAGAAAATCGAAACCACACAATATTTTCAGATCTGAATGCAGCTTTAGAAACTTTCAAATACTGGAGAGAAAGAGGCCTCTTCTATAACTAGCCAATTTGGTCCTTCACTGATCTGCTGCCTTCAGGGGTGCCAACTTGAATAAAATATTGGGGAGGTCCAAGTAAGCCCTGCCCTGCATAATCAATCACATGGTGCAGTGCACAGACACCATTTGAATGGCAGTGTCCATCAACTTGGGGGATGGCTAGCACCCTCCAACATTTTATTGGGGGGTGAAGACCCCTCAGCTCTTAGGAGTTGGCGCCTTACAGATTTTGTTGGCCAGTGTGACCACTGATCAGTGCTGATGGGAATTGCAGGACAACAACTTATTCAAGGAATTAAGTTAGTGGGTTCCTTGTTGATTTAAAACGAGTAGCCCTCAAAGTGATGTTTCAATATTTAGAAAATTTCATTATGATGCATTTATATTCAGAGAGAGAAAGAGAGTTCATGTCACCCATGGGCCTATCAGGGACCCCCTATGGTGCCTGCAAAAGCTCTCATAAATAGCTCATCAGAAGTCCCCAGTGCACAGGAGACCACTTGCTTTTCTTGATCAGTTCTTATTCACAATGACTCAGACTCTCCTATATCAAACATGCACCATTGCACATGCCCACTGTAGATGCCTGGATGGGACATTCACTCTTCTCTATGTTAAAGTGGACTTCAGAAACCCTTTGAAAACTTTTGGCTCTGTTCCCTGAATTGCTTCAGGGTGGATCCAGGGTGGTGTGGATGGCTGCTGTGATGGCACTTGATCTAATCCACAGATTGGGGCCACAGGGTGGGAATGAGGGTGTCTGTGCACAGCACCAATTAAAATGAGATCTCCACATTCCTGACAGTGGTGGATATATCTGAGCATGTTCAGGGTCCTCCATTGCGTCTCCCAGATCATAGTGGGCCATGCCTGACATTGCATTTCCTCTTCTCCGCTTCACAAATGGGCAGGGAATAGTGGATGTTGGCAACCCCTCCTTGCCTGATCTTTCTGGGCTTCAGAGAATTCCCAGCAGAGGCAGATTTAGGGCAGCATGACCGGTTCCACCACACTGGGCGCCAAGCCTAGGGGACACTGCAGAGCATCACAACTATGACATAGTGAACTGAGAATGGAAGGTGAGGTGTGCGCACTGAATTTTGTCCTCTTACGGGGTGCTGATGAAATTTGGAAGACCGAAGTCTGCCCCTGATTCCCAGAAAATATTCAGAAGTATTAGACTATGCATTCCAAATTAAGAGGGTTTTGCCTATCTCTACAGGACAGGAGTCTGCAGGGGATTGCTGATACTTTACTGTACCTGCCAAATGTTGAATGCAAGCCTAGTGCTGCTGTTGAGCCTTCAAGCTTCTTGTGTTGTATCCACGGCACATAACACCACAGTGTGCTCATTTTTGCCCATGATGCTTGATTATCTGCATATAGTAATTACTATTAAAACTTCACACCTATCATCTTTAAGGATTTTAGCACTGCTCTGCATCTTTTGCAAATAAATGTGTGTGAGAGGTTAATTAGTTGCTACTAATAACAACCCCGATTATTAGCACTGTGTAGCCCTGAGGAGGGGAAACCCATCTCTAGAAGAGAGATTTGGACTCTGAATGCCAGATTTATTAGTTTGCAACTTGTAAAATGGAAAGAAAAGAGAAACATGAACTAGGTCCCCCCACCCTTTTTATTTGATGACAATGGAGACAAACACCTGGAGGCCTGTGATAATTGCTACATGAACAGGAGACATATTTGAGAAGTTCAAAATAAATCTGACCGTGTTCTGAATGTGTGTGAGAGAGAAATGGTGAAGAAAGGTGTTAAAGGCGCCTCTTAAAGACAGAGGAAGTTCTTTCCACTGAAGTGTTGAATTGGTCTTACACTCGGTACTTTGATTTTGTTTGCACTGTGCTCACAGGTGATCCAGGAATTCATGTGACAATGTGTCATGAATACTTTGTTGGTAACTCCAAACCTATGGCTTCTTTCATTCAGATGAATGCCCATTGCATCTTATCCTTGATGCAAGGATATTGTTATCTCCTAAACCATAGAATTTCTTTTCTCATGGACACAAAGCATAGCATTATAGCTGCCATTAACAGAGGGTTGAAGAGGAATCCGGAATCCATGGGTTGCATTCAGCACAGTTCAAAGGCGAACGTTCTGTCTCTGCAATAATTTATTCTTGCGCAACGGAAAGTTCTCCTTCTCTCTTCCACTTGTGAACTCTAAATCGGTACTGGGTTTTTCCACAAGGTGTACGGAGGTAGGAAGATTTCTGTTGTGCAAGCTTGCACAATTATTTAGTTGAATACCACCCATGTGTTTAGGCAGGTTATGAAAATTTGCACTAAAGTATGAGATTGCTATTAAAGTGGCATGGCTTAGGAAACAAGTAGTGTTAAAATGCTTGTTCAGGGGCACGTGTCTGTAAACACACCTCCATGCCAGTAGTCTGTGTTTGAGGAATAAACTCTTCCACAACCCGTTGCTTAAGGGAATTTAGTTCAAATGGTGTGTGATAGGAAAATTATTCCCAATGAAGCCTGGGTGCTGTTCTGCTGAAGGACTGGCAAGCTTATGTCTTAGTCCTAGTAACTTAACTTTAATGCATCCAGGTGTGATAATACTCATATTATTTACTTGTTTATTTATTACCTGGCCTTTACCATAAGGTCCCGTAATGAGCACTCACACTTTACATTGTGGGTGCCCTTTGCAGGATCATGTGCGGTGCTACAGTTCCCAGGGAACTTAGTGGCAAACAGGGACTGGCCTGCCTCTCAGTGTTATTATTTGGAGGTTCATGCCCAGCCTCAGTAGTTAAGTTTCATTGCGGGGAGGTGGGGCTAGTCCCAATTATATATAGGGGGTGGAGCTGACAGTAGCCAGGCAGTCTACTCAGGAGATTCACCCATCCTCTCCTCCCTTAGTTTAATGTTTTCTTTTTGCAGGTTAACTTTTTCTTCCTGTTTAGCAGGTGCTGCTACGGTCTTTGACTGCTTGCTGTTGAAGGACTGGGAAGAAATTTCCCTGCATTGGCAGGTTTTGTCTTCCCCGTAGCAATTCGTCACAACCTTGGCAGTTTACGGCCTTGGGTGGAATCTTTTAGTCTTTTCTTCCCTATAATGTGTGTGTGTGTGAAGTGGTGACTCACCCTCCTGCTGCGTCGATTCCAGGGTCCCCTCTTAAAAGAGGTTATATAATGGGTCCCCTCTTAAAAGAGGTTATATAATGGGTGTCACTGACCATACACCGAAAGGTTGTCAGTGAACTACCCTGCGTGCGGTGATATGGGCTGGGCTGCCTGCTACACATACGTCTCGCAGTGCACCCCCATATCCCATTTACCCTGATGAGCCCCAGTTCCCCCGGCTGGGGAGCTGCGAGGGCTACACACCCAAGGCCTAAGGCAAGGTCTTCCTACATTCGGAAGTTTAATAAAGTTGTGGCCTAATTTTGGTCAGAGTCTTTATTCCTTTCTTGTGATCCCTGGGGGCTGGGGCTGTCGCGGCCTGGTCACACAAAGTCCCTTACAAGGTAATCGGGGAGCAATGGAGACATGTCAGAAGTTATCCCGGCATATCTATCCAGTGATGGGTGTGGTGTATCCCATATGATGAAATCGTGTCCCAATTCCATTTTATGCCAAATCGTTTATATGCTTCAAGGCCTTGCATTTTTCCAGCACACTACAAAGCTACCCTTATTCAACGTGCTTATTTAACTAATTCCCTTTGTAGGCTTTTTTGGAGCTGTAACGATCTGTCCACATTTTTTGCTGGAATCTTATAAAATCAAAATGTTATGACTCTTGTGAAGTTGCCTGGCGCACAAAGATCATTTAATGCTTTTGGTTTCCAAATGCCATCCAGTTTTTACTTTTATTTTCTTTCAAGCAGCGACAACTATCCCCTCACAGCCAATGTGGAAAGAGTGCATCAGCTTGCTAAAAGTTATTGTGGGCAAGAGCCTCCTAAAGAACAAGCTTATGATACATTTTAGTGCAATACATTCTATATGATATCTCACTTTCAAAGTCACAGCGAAACACAACGTTTCCAAATGGGATTTTGCTCCAAGATTGGGCAATGGCCAATTGGTTACGATATATGCGTCTACTTCCAGCTACCAAAACCTTTGTGTACATTCTAATTAACTTTTCACATTCTCTCGTTAAATGAATCTCAGTAACAGCTTCCAATGCAGAGTTTAATTACCATGCAAATGGAATTGTCATCATGGTTAGTCACTTGTGCGATCTGCGGCATAATTCTCTCCCAAAATGAATACTGTCATTCTTGTATGAAGAGGGTAAGGGAACTTGGAAATGTAATTATTACTTAAAAAAAGAAAGAAAGAAAAGATCTAGCTGATGGCATGGTGTTTTAAAGTATTTGTTTCAGCCAAAAATATGCTACCTTGTTACAACCATCCCACATTTTCGATTAATCATGAGGGTTTTAAAATAAGTTAATGAGGAAAAGTTAAGTAAAAGTAAAATAAAGTAAATAAAGTAAAGTAAAAAATAAAATATGCTGCAGGCGTACTAATTTAAACTATCAGTATAGCAGATATTAGGTCAGAGAGATAAGCCAGCAGAACTATGCCAAACAAAATATTTGTAAAATGGAGAGAAACAGGAAGACAAATACACCCCCCCACCCCAGCCTCCTCCATGACCAAACACACACATGGACTCTGTAAATACAGGAAAATATATTAAAACCACTCTAGAACTATGGCTTCTTGCTCCAAGGGTTTCATTTCTTTCTTTCAATCTGAAGGTCCAATTTTTATTCCATCTTTAATGTATTTTGGGATTCCGGGCCTTACTTCTGTACTGCCTTTCCTGTTGGTGTTTCTCTACAACTTCCATCCCTTTATCCAATCCTTTATTGCTCCCAGTTCCATTTAGTTTTATCTCACTCTTTTCTTGGTCCCCTTCTTCTTTCTTGCTAAGACAGTGCCAGATTACATGGCTACTATCTCTCCAGAAACTCTGGAGATGAAAGAGTTGGATGAGAATCAGAGAAATGGGAGTTGGTATTAATGAGGCTATTTAACCAATATTATTGAGGCTATTTAAACAATCATTTAATTACTAAGGATTAGTAAACTGGGGGGGGGGGCAGATCAGAAGGAACCTGAGAGGAGGGAACCTAGTTTAGAGATGGCGCACTAAGTGTAAGGCAGGGGTGCTCAAACTTTTTTCAAAGAGGCCCAGATTTGATGAAGTGAACATGTGTGAGGGCCAACCACAGTTGCTGACCTTTTTGGGGGATTTAAGTTGTTGAGCTTTTTGTAGAGTTTTACCCCAGGAAATAAACTGCCACAGGGGCTGGATTAAAGTGA
Source organism: Podarcis pityusensis (assembly GCF_964106645.2). NCBI lineage: Eukaryota > Metazoa > Chordata > Lepidosauria > Squamata > Lacertidae > Podarcis > Podarcis pityusensis. Next base: position 67,140,214 of record NC_138030.1, read on the forward strand.
CCGGTGGGCCGCATTAGGCCCCCAAAATGGACATTAGACATGGCTGGTGTAAGGGAAGCACACAAGACTGTGGTGTTGCAATTAGTGGCTGCTGTGGTGTGTGCATACCTGTATTCTTCTAGGGGAAAAGAGAAACAAGGATCCCATTCAACTCTATGGGATGTCTCCAACTAAGTTGCACTCAGAGTAGACCTACTGGAATTAATGGCCCTTAATTCATTTCAATGGGTCTACATTGAGCAGGACTAACATTGGATACCGCTCTAAATGAATGTTCTCTCATAACCCTATAAAATTGTCTTAACATGTTTATTTTTGTCATAGAAGATCTGTAAAAATGTGTTTGTGAATCTTTGAACATATTGGATTATTTCAAAACTAAAACTAAACTTTGACAGCAGCTTTGTATATTTTCTTTTTGCTTGGTGTGTGTGTGAGAGAGAGGGGTGGGTGGGTGCTAGGAATTGAACTAATGTCATTTTTGGTCCAAGCTGTATCAAAACACTTTCAGAGGAACTGGAGAATCCAGAAGTTCTAGTGAAAAGTAAGAAATCATACATATCATTCACAGCATTTTCTTATGTGCGCACTGGCCTTAGATGTACAGAAGTGCATTGTTCACAGATTGTTCAAAGAGCTCCAGCCATGCAGACAACACACAAAACAATAAACTCGACAGAAAGCATCTGTGGGTCTTCAATGAATTTGCTCCAGTTTGCCTAACTTGACAAATTTTTAAGAAAATCAATGTCTTGTCTTTCTGAGAGAAGTCACCCGAAGACCAGTGCTGATTGATCCTATGCAAGAATGTAGACTCTATGCTGCAATTGTGTCACTGCTATTTATTTCGACCGTAACCTTCATCATGTGTTCCTCATATGAAGGGACAACCACAATATAGGGCTGTGAAGTTGTTGGTTGTTGTTGTTTTTACAATGCCCGAGGTTCATGGCTCCTTCTGACCCTTCATATGTTGAGGAATAACTTCTGTAGTGGAAGCTGTAACTTCTATTCTTGTAGGTTCCCCATGTGATTTAGGATCTGAGGCCTATCTATATCCATGTTGCTATTTCATGCAAATAATACATGAAGAAGACTAGTGACTCTTTGTTTTGTTCCTCTTTTCCCGGGCCTCTGGAGAATTAAACAATTTATGGCCCTTTAAAGTGTTTGTGGGGTGTTGTTTTGTTTGTGTTAGTTATTATGGTATGTATTTTTGTGTTTTTATATTGTAAACTGCCCTGTGAATTTTTTGATTAAGGCAGTGCTTTTTTCTAGAAAAATAGGTGCCAGCACTCACCATGAAGTTGTTACAGTAAGTGCCACACCTTTTAAAAACAACAAAAGAGGTGCTGGTACTGTGTACCACTGAGTACCCCCTGAGCTTGTTTGGAGGTTCTAGCAGGGGAGTGCAGCTATCGTACACCCTTGACTGAAGAACCTATACCAAGAGTGAGGGGCTCCCCAAGACCTCTCCAAAAGAAATATGGCATTTGGAGGCTCAGAGAGCACTCATGAGATTGTTGTTCTCTGAACAAGAAGGATGTTATGGTATCATTTTTTCTGTAGCCGGATTCATTTTGGAAAGTGAAGTGAGCTCTAAAAGTCCTGGAAGTCTTCAGCCTACTGAATTTTGCACCTCTCAACACACACATAGGAGAAACACACACATACTCATAGGGGGGGGAAACTTTGCACATGGTAATACTGGATGACAATTGCATACAGAAGCTTGTGCTTGTGTTCCTAACCATTTTAGTTTGAGACTGTAAAAAGATGAGAGCATTTACAGTGCACTGTCTAGCTCTCTTTTGCCCTGGCTCTGCTAGTTTGACCAGCCTATTGGGACTGCAAACCACTGCTGTTAAAACAGCTGCCAGGCCTTCAACCAGTTTTACTAACTACAATAAAAAAGTATCTTCTTAAGATGTCAAATAACTTATGTGTTATGTAACAAGTTGTAGCGAATCCACCCGATTAATACCACCAATTAATAATGCAGTGGATCCACTCCCACTAACTGCCCCCAATTAAATACAGTTCACCCACTTCATGGTACGCCAATTACACAAATTTCTACAATCTACCACAGATTATCTAGTGGGGAACTTGTGAGAGGGAAAACTTAATAATTAGAGTCTCAGGCAGAAAATAATCAAACAAGAAAAGTTTTATTAAACAAACAAACAAACAAACAAAAGGTTTATGAGACAAAAAAAGGTAAAAGGTAAAGGACCCCTGACAGTTAAGTCCAGTTGCAAATGACTCTGGGGTTGTGGCACTCATCTCGCTTTACTGGCTGAGGGAGCCAATGTTTGTCCGCAGTTTTTCTGGGTCATGTGGCCAGCATGACTAAGCTGCTTCTGGTAAAACCAGAGCAGCACACGGAAACACCATTTACCTTCCCGCTATTTATCTACTTGCACTTTGACGTGCTTTGAAACTGCTAGGTTGGCAGGAGATTCAAACTGCTAGGTTGGTGGGGATTCAAACAGCCAACCTTCTGATTGGCAAGCCCTAGGCTCAGTGGTTTAGACCACAGCGCCACCCGCATGACAAAGTGGGTCAGGAAATGCATTCTCTCAGGTAGAAGTTAACTTATTTACTTTAACTAACTATAAAATGTCTCAGGCTTAAACAAAATATTATAGGCACAACTCTCCCTAAACTTCAGGCCATGAAGAGATCATGCATGAGAGAATGGAATTAGTAGGGAAAGCTGACATAATTAAGGCAACAATAAGTGTACTGTTTGTTATTCGCTTCTACACAAATGACACGTCAATAAGAACACAGAAAAGTGTATGAGTGGAATTAGTGCAATTTTCACATTAAGAAGTAGTTTAGCTTTTCAGCCACACACGCCAAAGCAAGTGTGAGTGGAATTAATGTATGTTGGGTTAAGTGTATCAGGTCACTAAAATAAAACCCCAAGTCCAAGAAAACAATTAGATGCTGCTATGGCAAAGAGAACAGGAAATGGAATCCATACACGAGAATGATCTACAATGGGCCAGGTGGCCTTTAACCCTGTTCTCCCAAAAATGCCTTGCCTTCCTCTATGATTATTGTAAATGAAACATTAAAGTGGTGTCTGCTTTATAGTTCATAGTATTTAAATGCAGCTTGGAGCTCTAATTCTAGAGGCAGATTTTTTTGGATTTGAAGTCTCTTGAAATAGATGAAGAAAGGTCAGACCACATTAGAGCTGTTCTGTGCTAGAACTACAGTGCCACAGATCTACTGCAATTGTTCTGTTCAGGCGTTGGGGGGAGGCAGGATATAAACTGCTCCTCATAATTTTAGGGCCATCAGCCTTCCTATCAAGACCTTCAGAAAAAGCTGCACAATGTGATTATGTTCCTAGATCATAGGACATGACATAAAATCATTGAGATTGGTTTCTGAGGGCCAACATACTAGACAAGTGGACAGTCCCTTGGTAATGGATGTCTTTCACTCCTACAGAACTGGAGAAAATTGCTCTTGCCCAAAGGAGCAGGCAAGCAAAATTTTGAGGAAGTGGGCCAGAATTGCTGCTTGATTTCCCAGTGAGATCCATTCCCTTGCTAGGTCCAGCATACTTCTCATACGTGAAAGAGGAGGTTAAGGGGTGATATGATAGCCATGTTCAAATATATAAAAGGATGTCACATAGAGGAGGGAGAAAGGTTGTTTTCTGCTGCTCCAGAGAAGCGGACACGGAGCAATGGATCCAAACTACAAGAAAGAAGATTCCACCTAAACATTAGGAAGAACTTCCTGACAGTAAGAGCTGTTCGACAGTGGAATTTGCTGCCAAGGAGTGTGGTGGAGTCTCCTTCTTTGGAGGTCTTTAAGCAGAGGCTTGACAACCATATGTCAGGAGTGCTCTGATGGTGTTTCCTGCTTGGCAGGGGGTTGGACTCAATGGCCCTTGTGGTCTCTTCCAACTCTATGATTCTATGATTCTATGAAAGGCAGTCATTCATATATTTGTTTAAACATTCTGAAATTGCTCAGTATTGTAAATCTCTAAGCAGTGTGTCAGAAGTAAAATTTCTACAGATCATCAGACAGTTCCTTCAGCGCACCTGTCTGAAGTTGTTCAGGGCTTTATATTTTAGTCATAAGACCTCTTGCATGACCCAGTTTCTGCGTCTTTCATGATTTTAACCTAAACATGTAACATGTCCCCTTGCACCAGCAGGGGAGGCAGGAAGGAGATAGATGGGAACTGTTTATATTTGTAAAATTGTTCAAAAAAATTGCATTCCCAAACAATTTTATAAATGTAGAATATGAATATCACCAGACCAACCAACAAGATCACAGGATGCAGCAGTAAGGAATATCTCATACATATGGGAAACAAGGGACAGATATTATGTGTTTTCTTGCAGATCAAAGCTCAGAGTTCAGTTTTCTTTGGGATATGTTGTGGTTTTTCCTTTTCTTGTAAGCAAAAGATCTGAACCTAAACAAACTCTTTACAGAAAGATTCAGATCTTTTCCTCTTTTACCCCCACAAACAAACTTGAAAAGCAGAATATGGGATTTCTCCATTTTTTCAGTTGAACGAGTATGCTAAAAATTAGAGCTGAGTGAATAATTAGCCACTGTCAAATTGTGAAATGTCTGCAGGCATAGTATGATTATTTTTTCAAACTGATTGATTACTAGAATTTACAGGTCTCTTCCCCCCAACCGTACCACAAACAATGTGTTAAGAAGTGTTAGATTTTTGGTATTCACAAGCTGTGGCTCTGAAAAATTTATTTTTAAAGGTCACCCAGAATGTTTTTAATCCCTGACTAGATGAGTCCAACTCTCATAATAGGGGGAAAGGCTTTTAGACCATTGCTGATTGAGAACAGAATATCCCATGAAATAGCAGAAGTGTAAGATAAAGCAGCATGTTAGACATATCACAGAAAGAAATTAAACTTTTCCTTTTTCTGGCCCTTGCTGAGCCCTGTTTCTATCTATCAAAGAGCCTAATCAAGACTTTCTATCAAAGAGCCTGATGTGAGATTTATTGGCAGAGTAGAGATTTTATTCTCTTTCATCATGGTCACATAAAGTACTTACAGAAATGTGAAGTTAAAGTACCAGTTACTTATCCCTGTCTAGTATAGTTTCCTGCAGGCAACGATGTGATGGTGTTGCTTCTGCTGGGACGGAAGCAAGGCTTACAATGGACATCTACTAGAATAATGTATGAATAATTTTTAAAAAGATCTCTTTCACATCACAAATGCAAGCATGCTGTATATAATAGGGGAGTCCATTGGGTCTGTGTGCATTCCTAATTACGAGGTGAATTGGGGTGATTTTAATGTTTTCAAGTTGGATTGCGCTATTAACAAGGCATCCCAAAGGTGAGTCAGAAACCCCTTAAGCGTTCAAGTCTTTCTGTGGCCTCAGTTATACAAGCACACACATAGAGAACAAAACCAAACCAAGCTGACTAGGAAAAAAAGCCCAGAGCTCAAGAAGGAAGAAGGGAGCCAGAAGAGATCTTTCATTTGACAGACAGTTCTAAGTTCGCACTGATGGGTTGAAAACTGTGCTTGTCTTTCGCACGAATGATGACTTTCTCAGCGCAAATCAATGGAGAGAGCTCCACAAAACTCCATGGGGGTAGAATATGTACACTCCACCCCTGACCCTTAGGGTAACAAGTCAACACAAGCCAGTGAAGAGGTTTCCCTCTCTTAGGAAGAAGAGGATATATCTGAGGGTGGGGTGGGGGAGTGTGTGTGGTAACAGGATCCTTGCTGGGGTGTATGTGACATTTTCCCCACCCCTATCTTCCATAGAGATCTATGCCCTTTCCTTCCAATCAGGTGATGAGTGGGATGAAGGACCATTGAGGAAGAGGGATAACACCATGCCATGCACCAGATAACATCACTGGGCACACAAGGATCTTATTTGAGTTTGGAATAAGCTGAGCTGTTTCTGAATGTGTGTGTGTAGGGAATGGTTAGGTAATCCTGAGTGCAGTTCTGAACCTGACTGTGTGGGTTCTCTCCATCACTAATGAGAAAAGCAAAATATCAAGGCATGAGTCAGTAGGATTAAAGCCAATGTGATGTGTCAGTGCTGGTAAACCATTTGCTGCTATCTGCTAGCAAAATATTTCAAAGTGTTGCAGTGGGTCAGTTATTGCACAGCACACAAATACAATATGCCCCCTTGTTCGGAGAGTTTAAGGACTAGAAAGGCTGTGTTTTGTGTGAAGGTCCAGTGGATAAGTTTGAATATAGCAAAACAATCAGTTCTTTGTACAATACATTTTGTTTCCAATTTATATTGGAGTTCACTGTTCCCCTCAAGGTTATGTTTCTGTTGCAGGGATGGTCTACTTTTGGAGCACTCCAATGGCAGTGCATTTTACCTCAGGAAATGACACATCATTCATTTTGTGTATTTAGTGTTATTGTGTGATTGCTCTGTGCTACATGGGTAAGTTTTCAGTATTATTTAGGACATAGTTATGAATGATGTACTTCACATCCCCATGCCATTTTGTAAAATTTCTTTCTTTCTTTCTTTCTTTCTTTCTTTCTTTCTTTCTTTCTTTCTTTCTTTCCATTTTATTCTTTGGGTGCTGGGTTCCAGTCCTGTGCTAGGCAATGTTTGGACTAGAAAGCCCTTTCAGAAAGGTACAACAAGGAGGGTATGCTTCTGCAGCAACCCGATTTTGTAAACATTTTATCTGTCTACTAGTAGTGTAGAAAGATCTCCATGTAGCTAATACAGTGATACCTCTGGTTACGTACTTAATTCGTTCCGGAGGTCTGTTCTTAACCTGAAACTGTTCTTAACCTGAAGCACCACTTTAGCTAATGGGGCCTCCCGCTGCTCCTGTGCCTCTGCCGCACAATTTCTGTTCTCATCCTGAAGCAAAGTTCTTAACCTGAGGTACTATTTATGGGTTAGCGGAGTCTGTAACCTGAAGCGGATGTAACCTGAAGCATCTGTAACCCGAGGTACCACTGTAATATGAGAAGCCATCAGATTTAGACATCCATGATCTAGGAAAGGGATATGCACCACTGTCCAGCGTCTTATTCACTCTGGTGTACATGTGCAAAGGCTCTCAGAACACGTGAAAGCATAGAAATTTTGCTAAATGCAATATTTAGCAAGATAACCATCACTTTGGGTTTTGTCCCTTGCCACACAAACCATCCGATTCATTGAGTGGCTGAACATCATTAGCTACTATTTGTTTCCTGGGAAAGTGGATACAGGAACCTTCCACCTGAAAAGAAATCATTACTTTGCCCATGGAAAGAAGCACAATCCATTTAGAGAGTGCCAGACAAACAAATGCAGAAACGCCTATAAATAAATAAAAGAGCTGGATTAAAACCATTAACTTCCATGTGGGATCAGTGCTAATGAGTCTCTGCAGAGGTGGTGAGAGAACCATTTGCCATAAATAATAATAATAATAACCCTTTTCACATGTACAGCAGCACGGAAAGTGTGAGAATTATTCATAATGAATAATTTACCTGGGCAAATTGAGCTTCCTTTGCTGCCTAGGATAAATTGTCTGAAAGGAGATCAGTTTCCCCAAGACTTATTCATTAGACTTGTTTTTTAACCTTCTCAACAAAGAGAATGTTATCTATACAAGTGATCTTGCCAAAACCTGCATTTCGTGGCTCAGAATTATGCATGTTGTGGGGCTCGTAATGCTCCAACATTACAGTCCCATAATTCAACTCCACCTTGGATTTTAATATGAGCTGGAGCTGAAGTAAATTCCTTTCTTCTTCCCACCCACCAGGCTCCATTCCCCATCCTTCCTATTCCATTGTCTGGCTGCAGTGTTCCAGGCATAAGGAGGCCTGGGAAATGCAGATTTCCCAAGGATTACCTCTATGCAAGGTAGACTTGTGGAAAAGCACATGGGCCAGGTATACTTGAGTCTGACGTAATTTTTGATAAGTCAAACAACATAAAGGAAAGAGGAGACCATATGTGAATAAGTGGGAGAGACTGTGGGTAGTTGGGAGGGTGGGTGGGGGAGTCTTAGAGGTTCACAGATCAGTAGGGAAGGAGGAAGGAGGGGTGAGGGAGGGTCTTCGATTTCCACTGGGGGTAGGTTGGAGGAGAGATCAGGGCACAATGGGAGTCAGATGACATTGGGGGAAGGACCGAGTCCAGCTTGGACCCTAATCCCAGTTCAGGAAGGGGGGGTATTTGTTTTCCTTTTCCAACACCAGATCCTTCTTTTCTTTCCCCCTCTCCAAAATATCTGCTCATATCCTCTTCCTTGAATAGTTAAAAGGGCCAAGCTAATATGGAAATCAAAAGTGAATAAGAAATAAGTTGCTTTTTAAAAAAAAACACCACACAACCCAAATATATTCAACTGCTTCACTGCCTGAGGCCATCAAGGAGGAGTACACGGTAAAATACAAAATACAAATACAAATTCTAAACCCAAATAAAATCAATTCTGTGAACTTTCAGAACAACGAAATGATTTCTACAAATTCTGAAAACAATGAAACCATAGATATACAGTTACTATTTCGTAAGTGCCTTGAGACGTATACCTTAAGGAAAGCCTTTGGACACAAAAAGGACTGGAGGGAGGGTGCCTGTCTAAGTCCAGTTGGCTGGCAGCGTAAGGCAAAAAGCCTCATTTGTCTTACAAACTAAGCACACCTCTGGGGCAGGTGACACTCCCAGCAGTGCCCCATGTGAGGACCGCAGTTGCAGGGCAGGGGTATATGGTGTGAAGTGGTCCTTTGGGTAATCTGGTCCTTGCTTTTACATACACTTGCATATCGCATGATGGCCTTCAATTGAACATGGGAATTTCTTGCATTGGGAAATATTATTCTTGTGGTGATGCAAGATGTTTTGACAGTGCAGCCAGTAAGCAATGGTTATGGATCTGTAGTTATACACAGAACCCAATTTTTCAGATCTTTTAAACAAGGGACATTTTCTTTCATCTACAAATGTTGCAGCAACATTATATTTAGGCTCAGTAACACCAACGAGAAATCACCAGTTCAAGACAGCTGCCATCTGAGGTGAAGGATAATAGCCTCATCGCCACCCTTTCATGTGCAGAAGCTGACTGGACTGGTGGTTGGCCTTGATACTACTGCCAAGAGGACAGCTTCCAACAGGCAGCAGTTAGGGGGTGCAGAACAGGTCTTGAGATAAACACTGTTTTATCTTCCAGTGGAAGGTATAGTAGCTGGGATAGGCTCTGACAGTGCTGCTGTGACAGTGATGCTGTTACTGGGAGGCCAGATCCATTCTGACGTTCCTCTCCATTGGCTGATCTTGTCAGGTAGAGCAGGCAGGCAGGTAGGGATGGGAGAGAAATTCAACTCATTTTGCATTTAAAAGCAAACCCAGTTAATCTGCCTTTAATCTGCAGAACAATATGAGACCCAAAACACAGCGAGCCTTCAAAATTCGCACTATTCCGAATTTTGCAATTTAGTTCTTCAAGCAATGTGTACAAAAATGCAAAGCGTGCATTAAAGTGCATATATCAGTGGGGTGGGGGGAAAGGAAAAAGACATTTTAAAAAGTGTATATTAGGAGGAATTGGCACTATCATGCTGTTGAATTTTCATGAGGACTCTTAAAAAAAAAATCACAAACTTCTTCTGAGAATGTGTAGAACTGGGTTTAAGTCTGGGAAAATGAGAAAATGAGATTGCTGCCACCAGCACCTGCTGCCTGGGGCTGTTCCCTCACTCTGTCTAATATTAGGGTCAGCCCTAGTCACAAATGTTGCTATGGAATAGAGTTGAGACTTAAGCGCCATGCAATCTTATGCATGTTAGTCCCACTGAATTCAGTGGAGATGTATTTCTAGTGTGTTCTTTGGAGTTTTACTCTCTCGTTCTAGTTAGGTGTGCTTTGCACAGCAGCCTAAAATGTCCTTTACACCAGTCAACTTTATTGACTTTTTCAATATAATGCAGTCAACAAACTGAAACAAAATAACAAGTGTGGCTACATTCTTTCCTAGCATGCATTAATACATCTGCAAGGAACAGTGAACTAAATGGAAGATAACAAGGTGCCATTTTCCTCCACTGCTGAAGTATTTTATAGTTTATACATAGTTTATCAGATTTCAAAGGCTTATTATATAGAACAATGCTTTATCGGGGTGTAAACAAATGCTTTCTAAAAAAAGAATAAAAAAACACCCCATGGTATTTGATATAATGGCTTATCAAAAGGAAACGTGCTTGTGGATACTAGAATGATTTTTAATGTGTAAAGTCACACATATTAAACATTTTATTACACTGCTAAAGTGCGTCCTTCTGTCATGATATAGATATATGGCGTTCCTATCAATTCAGAAATGTTTTATGAAAAAAATGGCTTTTTGCAGCAATGTTTAAAATAAGTTACCGTATTTTTCGCCCTATAGGACGCACTTTTTCCCCTCCAAAAATGAAGGGGAAATGTGTGTGCGTCCTATGGGGCGAATGCAGGCTTTCGCTGAAGCCTGGAGAGCGAGAGGGGTCGGTGCGCACCAACCCCTCTCGCTCTCCAGGCTTCAGGAGAGCCCCAGCGCCAGCCCCACAAGGTTGGGGGACAGCAGGGAGGCGGAACGCCGCCATCCCGCTGTCTCCTGATGTGGTTTGGAGGCTGACGGCGGGGAGACACGTGCTTCTCCCCACTGCCAGCCCCGCAAGCTCCAGGGACAGCGGGGAGGTGCAGCGCCTCTTCCCGCTATCCCCGGACCTGGTCTGAAGGCGGGCGGCGGGGAGAAGAGCACTTCTCCCTGCTGCCGGCCCCGCAAGCTCCAGGGACAGCGGGGAGGCGCAGCGCATCTTCCCGCTGTCCCCGGACCTGGTCTGAAGGCGGGCGGTGTGGAGAAGAGCGCTTCTCCCCGCTGCCGGCCCCACAAGGCCCTGGGGGGAAAATAATATTTTTTTTCTTTATTCCCCCCCCCCAAAAAAAAACCTTGGTGCGTCCTATGGGCTGGTGCGTCCTATGGGGCGAAAAATACGGTAATTTATTCATCTCTATTCACCAACATAATCCAGGTTTTATTAAGCTTTTTTTTTGTTGTTTAAAGGAGCTAATAGACCAAAGTGCCAAAGGGGTCAGGCAGTGTTATGACAGTGGAAGATTTGTCCACTGAGAAGAAGCCTGAGAGAGGGAGATTATTCACTTTATCAATACTCACAAATGTCCTCAACCCAACTGCAGATTCAAGCCAGCTCTCTGGTACTATGGAGAACTATAGACAATTAAACAACTGTGTTGATAAGTAAAGCACAGAAAACTAATGGGGAGTACAACCAAGCACAGGTAAGAATTTATTATAGGTCTTAATCTGTGACCATGAAAGTTGACTTCACCACCATTGCATTTGTTGCATGCTGGGAAGCAGAACATGTTTGAGAATTGGATTGTTGTTGTTGTTTAGTTGTTTAGTCGTGTCCGACTCTTCGTGACCCCATGGACCAGAGCACGCCAGGCACTCCTGTCTTCCACTGCCTCCCGCAGTTTGGTCAAACTCATGCTGGTAGCTTCGAGAACACTGTCCAACCATCTCATCCTCTGTTGGCCCCTTCTCCTTGTGCCCTCCATCTTTCCCAACATCAGGGTCTTTTCCAGGGAGTCTTCTCTTTTCATGAGGTGGCCAAAGTATTGGAGCCTCAGCTTCACGATCTGTCCTTCCAGTGAGCACTCAGAGCTGATTTCCTTAAGAATGGATAGGTTTGATCTTCTTGCAGTCCATGGGACTCTCAAGAGTCTCCTCCAGCACCATAATTCAAAAGCATCAATTCTTCAGCGATCAGCCTTCTTTATGGTCCAGCTTTCACTTCCATACATTACTACTGGGAAAACCATAGCTTTAACTATACGGACCTTTGTTGGCAAGGTGATGTCTTAATCTCTTATAAAAAGGTCTAGATCATGGTAGCTGAAATTTGGTCTTTCAAATGTTGGGCCTCAGTTCCTAGCAGCCACATCCAGCATGGTCAACTGATTTTCCATTACTTGCATTACAGTTATATGAATAGATTAGGAAGAGAGAGAAAATAACTGCTTGATATTCTTAATGTTAAATAGGAACGAAATATTATTTAAAAACAAAATAAAATCACAAGCCCTACTCTGCTGTACAAAAATATGGGGCCAAGAGGATTTTCTAAAATGAAATCAAACCACTTGAAGATTCATCCAGGACTAACCCTTCATTTAAAAGGGAACGTAAGTAAGTATAATCTATTGCAGTACTCTGGAAAAGAGTTATAATTTGATATTGTTGTAACATGATTCACTGCCTGGATTTCTATGGTTGCATTCAGCAGTGTGTTTTTATTCTTACATGTCAGAGCTTACAATTTTATATCTGCAGATTTCTAATTAGGACCATGTAGTTGAGCTTTTTATTTTTACATGCAGAAAGGGCTGTGTGATTCCTGTAGGCTCTGCCGATTGTAAATGTGTCTATCTCCCATCTAACTTGTGGCCCAACTGTGTGCAATAAGAAGCTAATTCTGAGAATGATCTTTGGTTACATTAGATTGCTGTAAATTGCTGCTGTCCTCTAATGGCTTCTAAAATCTAAAACTGAGCCAGTTATTCTGAAAAGCACTAAAATGATGAGTACAGGGCGATGGAAACGTCGTTATAATTAGTCCAAGACAGGCATATGGTGTTCCTTCACATCTATAACTCTTTTGACACCACTGCAGGTCAGGCATTAGCCCCATGACGCATTTTCACTTTCCTACAATGATATGAGGGCTGAGCTTCTCCTTCGTCAAAGGAAAGTGAAATGGAAAGAAGATATTAGCAAGCTGATGTGGTTAGCCCTAGAAACTGCATCTTCACAAAAAATATACAGGGGGTGCTATGAAGAAATAAATGGATTACTGTACATGTTACGTTCTGGCAGTTTCAGATGAGATAATGCCTCTTGAGTGTGACTTCAGATGGTGTCAATATAACCCATTAATCAGTATGCATTTTGTGTTGCCCTCCTTCATGGCCCGTCTACAGAAACATCAATCCTCTTATATTTCTCCTCCATGTGGAGAAACAGGCCTGGCTCATACACTTGCCTACAGGGGTCCCTCCATTGACACGGTGAAGATGCAAGCAGTTGTCACAACATAATGGTTGATAATACACAGATAATTTGGACCATCCTCTTCAGAAAAGGATTCACATTTCCCCCACCATGCTTGCAGAAGGGACCCTTAAGTAACAGTATGGTCTGTGACCACAATCTGTTCATAATGCAAGCAGCTTCTTCCTTCTTAGAAGTGACATGCAAATTCATCATTTGGCAGTTGTTTAGTTGCTGCAAATCCATATTCCAGTTTCTAATGCTGCAGAGACTTGCGGCACCTTGCAAATCAAAGCTCTCCAGCAGCATGTCCAAATTTACCTGGACTATATATGTAATGCATGCAACTTAAAAATAACAATAATTGAAGTGTGCTTGATGTTCTTTGTTCTTACAACAAACCTGTGAAGGAGGACATTGTTGAATCTGTTTCATGGAGGCTTAGCAATAGATACTTGCTGAAGTTCTGGCTAAATACTATTCAGAGACAGAAGCTGAGGTTATATAAAAATCTGTGTCTGAAATATACCACTTTAGGTGGCAGTCCTGCACTTTAGACAAGTGAATATACCTCCTTAATTTAGAAGAAGAAAAGAAATCCCTACATTCGAAAAATTAACATTTCAAGGAGAAGGCAAGGACAGAAACCTTTCTTAGTAGTTTCTAGTTTCCCATGTGTAAGAAGTTTTTCTTTTTTAATTAGAGGATCATTCAGTATTATCTAGGTACAACCTAGATAGACCCAGTCTGCCCATCTGATTTGCTGTTGATAAGAAGTAAGCCTATGGCAGTGGAGATACTTGTGTACAGTACTATTATATGTTGATGGAGACCCTTCTCTGAAAACTCCCCATTCCTGAAGAAGTGGAAGAAAAAGTGTGTACACAGCACTAGAGATTAGAGAGAAGTGGACTGCTGGGAGGATGGAAGGGAGGCTACTGCCTTCTTCTTCCTGACACAGGTGACATGAATGGATCACAGCTGCTGTGGACCATTGCTCAGATACTCAAAGAAATGGCATTAAAGGCAGGATGTTGTAACGTTGGGGAGAGGTCCATGGATGGATGGCTATTTGAAGGATTTACAGACCATGAACAGGCTACAGAGCAAGTGAAACAGAGAATCTAGGAGAAAAAGAGACAGATTACAAGGAGATATGGTATGGGGAAAGATAAAGAAACAGGCTTCACTTAGGAAGCTCAGTGGTGTGCCAAGAGAAAGAGAAAAGGAGAAGTGCCACAGATGCCACAATTAGCTTTAGTTTATCCTACTTGATTACTCCACTGAGTGCTGCACAGGTGAACCAAAGGTATGGCTGCAACAATATACACACTTACCTGGAAGTAAGTTCCATTGAGCTCAATTAGCTCTAAGTAGGTTTGCATTGGATTGCACTGTGAATCTTTCTCCAGAGTGATAATACATCTAGTGCAAAATAAAACATTTGTACATGATTTGGAGTCCTAACCTAGATGGAGTTAATAAAGGTAAAGGTAAAGGTACCCCTGCCCGTACGGGCCAGTCGTGTCCGACTCTAGGGTTGTGCGCTCATCTCGCTTAAGAGGCTGGGGGCCAGCGCTGTCCGTAGACACTTCCGGGTCACGTGGCCAGCGTGACGAAGCTGCAGCTGGCGAGCCAGCACCAGCACAGCACACGGAAACGCCGTTTACCTTCCCGCTATAAAGTGGTACCTATTTATCTACTTGCACTTAGGGGTGCTTTCGAACTGCTAGGTGGGCAGGAGCTGGGACCGAACGACGGGAGCTCACCCCGCCATGGGGATTCGAGATGGAGTTAATACTCTCAATTAAATAGACCACAAGTCAAAATAGGTGCATTGGATTTCAGATTTCAGATTTTATTGTGGTCACAAAGATAGAGCATTTGGCTCAGGGATAGAGGATTTTGCCAGAACATAAGTCTACAAAGCCTGAAGTTGTCAAATCGGACATCGCAGCCAGAAGGATTGTGTCAAAAATCAAGATAGCTGTGATGGTACACAACAGCTTGATTCATAGTTACGGCTAGCTCCATCCTTCATTTTTCGACGTGTTTGTCAGAGCAATTTCAATAAAAGCACACATGATCGAATGTTCTTTTACCAGGTATCTCCTCCAGAACCAAGGCAGGTGAAAGAAGTTATTCAGACAAATGAAAAGCACTGGCTGCCTAAAGATATAGAGACACAGCTGGATCACCTGAGCATGTTTATTATGGGGCTCTCTTTCCAGATGCTCTCATTCCCTTTGGTGCCCACTATGCTTGTGGATTCAGAAAACGAGTTCTTCCTCCCTCCAAGGGAAAACTATGGTAGTTATAAAGAGGTGGGAAGTGAGGCTCAGAAGTGATGCTCAGAAGCAGAGGTTTGTGCTACCAACAGCTGAAAGGAATCTCCTGTTGTGCACCTGGCCAGATGTGCCCTACTTCTTTTCAGCTCTCCCCTTGATACACTATCTGGGTAGCTTTTGAGAAGACAGCTTTGCGGAGTTGGGGGAAAGAGCTGGCGGCTTTGATTTCCTCTCTGCATGTTGCTGTTCTATTCCTTCAACTCATCTTTGCAACTGACACAACTCTGGCTTAAAGGATTTCCTCCCAATGCTTGTGTCGTAGAAGGACCTCTGTTATCACTGGTGGAGCATCTATTTCACATGCAGAAGGTCCTGGATTTAATCCCAGTCATCTCCAGGTAGACTGGGAGAGACCCTTGCATGAAACCCCAAAGAGCCACTGCCAGTCAGTGTAGACAATACTAAGTTAGGCAGACCAATGGACTGATTCAGTATAGAACAGCTTCTTGCGTACCCAGGTGTCCTCCGCCTGATGGACTGTCTTAAACCATGGGCCACAACAAGTTCTACTGGGGGTCAAATCAGACCACAACTTTATTGACAACAAATTTAAGAGGTTTGGCATAGGCTTTGGTTAGACTACACCACTTCTGGCCCTCTGCCAGAAGTACTTAATATGGGGTCAACTAGAAGAAAGGGAGTTCTTGACCTACATCAAAGAGTAGCTCCCTCTCTGGATTGCACCTGGGGAGTGCTGTGCCTCTAGCCCCCACCTGGGCATCTGGACAGAAGCAGCTCCCCTGGATAACTTAATGGGATTTCCCATTTTTTGGAGGGGCAGGCAGAGGCTACAAACCCCCTCCATCCAATACTACGCCTACTCTATGCCTAAATCTCCAAAGCTGTGACTATTGCTGTGAGGATGGTGAAAACCTGAAAGGACCTGAGTGAAACCAGCAGGCCCAGCTGGGTCCACCCCTGCCCCAGGAGTGGCCTGTGGCCAAGCCCGCTCATGATTGGTCAATTGTTTGAGCAGGCTGGGTGGCAAGCTCAGTCCAAGGATGTCCTTTGCCACCAGGGAAGTGGCCCAGAAGGCAGGGTCTCTGCCACTGGAATCACAATGGGCTAGAGAAGCACAGGCCCACAACAGCACCCACCTAAGAGGGTAAGTGTACTGTGTGCTCCTGCACACAGCTGGACTGTAGCACTGGAACAAATACAAGGTGCCGTGAGCCTGGCATTTGATATTATATACCACTCTGTAGATTTAAGATACTTCTAATAAGAGGGAAACTAGTGCTCTGTGTTTGTCTCCCATTTCTAGACCTGTAAATTACACCAAAGCAATCCCTTTCATCCCAATGAGAGAGTTCATTGTGTTTTGAAACATTCTTTCACCTTTTCTTCTAGATATTCACCTCTGGATGGATTGCAGGTTCAGACCTGTGCTCAGAAGGGACCAGCAATATTGTTTTAAGGTTATTGATTTTAAAGATGGCAAGGGAGAAATCCGGGGTCATTATGCTGCAAGCACCTGAAGTGAGAAAACCTGCGACAAGGAAACAGGCTTCTGCAAAGATATGAAAGGGCTTTGGAATTGATGGAGAGCCACATCACACTAAAGCTGTGTGAACGCTGGAAAACACTGAAGCATTACAGTTCAGCGAGCTCAAATTGTAGGCCTGAAATCCAGCATTATCTTTAATGACTTGAAGAAGTGAAAATATTCAAGCCCAGGTGTCGAATCAAAATTTCTTGCAAGGCAGCTATGGACTAATTCCAGATGTTTAAGTTGCTTTGCCTTAATGCAATTCATAAAACACCACTGCCTTTTCTGCTTTTAGGAATAAAGTACTGGATAGGGACTATGTGTATTTCACTTGACATCATATATATAAAGTATAAATTCTCAGTTGTATATAAATAAATGTTGTTGTTTTTTAAAGCAGAACTGAGAGGTTAGGCACCTCCCCTGTTATTTCACAATGCACCGCAGAAGGTCTAAGTGCTTCTATTAGAAAATAATACTTTTTGGGATCAGGAACTTTGAGTTAAACTGAGGTGCAGCTTTCTATCTCTAGGTGACAGCCACCAATCTTACTGTATGTGTGACCTTAGGTCACAGGTGACTAACCTGTGACCATCCACTTGCTATTGAATGCCAGTTCCCATCAGCCCAGCCAAGATCAGGGATGGTGCGAACATATGGGGGGCACAGTTTAGCCACCCCTGCCTCATCATAACAGACTCAAGGCAACACAGAAATTGTTACTTCTATTCACTCCTCCAGCACTTTTTTGTACTGCACACTTAAAGGTCTCAGTGCTGAATCCTTGCATCACCAGGACAAAACAACAGGGGAGCCTCTGGGTACTTCAGGATGCAAATGATAAAAAGATTGGCATTCAACAGTGCTAAATGGCCAAGATTTATACTGTCTTGGGGGCTTTGCCCTGCCAGACCTACAACTGTATTATGAGGTGGCTTGTCTGTGTTGGTTAAGGGAATGGATAGTATTGGAGGATGCACACATTCTACATCTGGAAGGCCACAATATGACATGCATGTCTTTGGTATGAGAAAGCGAAAATATATAAGAGTTTTATAAACCATGTTATTAGGAAAAAATTATATAGCGTCTGGGAGAAACAAAAAAAAATTGTTGGAAAGAAAAACACCCCTATGGTTATCGCCAGCTGAATCAATTACAGTTAAGATAATAAACATGGTGGGCGACTTATAGAGACTTGTTGGACTTTTCAGGAAGTGAACCTAGAATGAAACCAATGGAAGGAGCCATGTCACTGATTGCTTAGAGTATCATCAAATATATATATTTAAAATAGATAAGAAAAATGGTCTTTTGGACCATAGCTCACAATCTGAAAGAGAGTTATTGCTGAATACGGAAAATGTATTATCTAAAATGTATAAACTATTACTAGAGTGTAAAACAAAAGACAAGCTGGTTAAAGCATCAATGACTCACTGGGCAATGGGTATAGGGTACAATATGGAATTAAATCTCAGGGAGAAACTTGGGAACAATGGTTTGAATTTTTCTGCATGCTATACACTGAAAGAGAACTATATGAAAATGATTAATAGATGTTATTTAACTCCAAGTAAATTGGCTAAAATGTACAATGTGGAATCGGACTTGTGTTGGAAATGTAAAGAAGTAGAAGGAACATTTTTCATATGTGGTGGGCATGTAAAAATTTAAAAGAATTTTGGGAAATGATATATGATGAGATGAAAAATTTATTTATGTATGCAACAACAGTGGCTCAGATCTTGCTAGCCCAGAAATGGAAAGTGAGGGATGTCCCCAGCAAGGTGGATTGGCAACTTAAGATGTTAGAATATGCAGAGTTAGCGGGTCTAACAAGTAGAATAAAGTATTTTAGGTGAGTGGAAAAAATTTGTTGAGCAAATGGAAAATAATTGTGCATGGTTGAAAATGCTGGCAGTACTAAAGTAAATTCAACAGTATAATAAATATTGAAGTGATGTACGAGGTAAGATAGGAAAATAGAATTAGATGGATTTATCAAAATATGCAGGAATGGTGGGAAGATTAAATGAACCTTGGAAGGGGAGGGAGGCAAGTCAATAAATGTATGGTATTATAAAAGGTGTTTAATTTGTAATGTAAAATTTGAAAATTTAACAACAACAACAACCAACGATTTACTCTGTCTCAGCATCTAAGCATTAGAAGACCTGACAAACCAAGAGGTAAGGTTCCTGCAAATATTCTAGTTGTGTGGCTATTGCTGCATTATATTTTAATTGGTCTGGAGGTAAGCAATGGAACATGGAGGCAGCCAATGGAACCTTAACACTTCCTGTGGAGCAATGTCTGAAACATTCCATTCTGCCCCTTCCTCTGTCCTGCTTCTGCATAAGAATATTAGAATCTAATGGGTCAGGCCAAAGACCCGTCTCGCCTAGCACTCTGTTCTCACAGTGGCAAACCAGATGCCCATGGGAAGCTTGCAAGCAGAACCTGAGCGAAACAGCACTCTCGCTACCTGTGATTCCCAGCAGCTCGAAGTCAGAGGCCTACTGCTTCAACAAGAGAGGCTAGTAGCCATTGAAAGCCTTAGCCTTCTTTTAGGCATGGGTTAAGACTACCTACCTCTTAATTGGGGAGGGTGGGGATATCAGAGTGGGTTGTAAGAAATTTATGTCAGAATATGAAACCAGCTAATAATTTTGACTAGAAGAAGAAAAAGGTTTTAATCAGCCAATGAATCCATGTCAGAAACCATTTTTTCTGCGTGAGAGGGGACTATTTCATCTAATATCAGGCTTGATGAGAATAATTCCTCCGTAGCTATCTAAGAAGTCATGCCACTGTACATCAAGAGACATTAATTTTGCATTGGCATGAAGTAATGTAATTTCATAACAAATCTAATTTATAGTGCGTTGCAGAAATTAATTATGTTAAAGATATTTAGAGCACATATTTGTCATGTTGTGACAAATTGACAGACTACATGTCATATTACATCAACACATCCCTGACGTGGCCCTTTTAAACAGCATATTTTGATATTACATTTTCCAGTATTAAGAGCATTGATGAAAAAAGATTTAAATATTGCCAAATATACAGAAAATAAAAAAGAAGAATGACTTTGCCAATGTTTAAAGAGTGGCAGATATATATATATATATATATATATATATATATATATATATATACACACACACACACACACATATATACATACATACACAAAGAAGCCAAGTATGTGAAAATAATACGGTAAAAGCAGAGAGACAAATATACTATCCCCCTTATAGACCATTTTTTGCATTGCAAGTGCACAAGCTTTTAAGTCTCAAATAACAACTTTCAGCGGCTATAGAACTTGTGGGAAACCACTGACCCTCCAGATGTTGCTGAACTACAACTCCCATCAGCCCCAGCAAGCATGGCCAATGGCCAGGGAGAGGGAAGAAATTTGATTCAGTTCACATTTAAAAGTGAATCTATCAAATTTGCACTTTCTGAATCAATGTGAGAACCAAAACACAGAAGCCCTCCAAAATTCACACTTTCCTGAATTTTGCAATACAGTTATCCAACCGAACAGCATTTACAAAAGTGTATATATTATGGAAGTGTGTGCATAAACACAGATATATAAGTAAAACAACATGCAAAATGCATTATATTTGGGGGAAATAGTTGAAAAAAATGTGTACATTAGTCACATTAGAGAGCCAGTGTGGTGTAGTGGTTAAGAGCGGTAGTCTCGTAATCTGGGGAACTGGGTTCGCGTCTCCGCTCCTCCACATGCAGCTGCTGGGTGACCTTGGGCTAGTCACACTTCTTTGAAGTCTCTCAGCCCCACTCACCTCACAGAGTGTTTGTTGTAGGGGAGGAAGGGAAAGGAGAATGTTAGCCGCTTTGAGACTCCTTAAAGGGAGTGAAAGGCGGGATATCAAATCCAAATCCAAAATTGCATGCAAAAATGTGTTTCATTGGAGAAATTTGAAGTAAAATGCTGAATATTATTTTTTCCCTTTCATTGCAAGTTGCCTCAGAAACACAGCAAATGGGACATCCATTTACTTTTCTACCTCCACACCCACAACCCTCCAGAGCTGATTTTGAGGTTCCACAAGGAGCTGGAAGGAGCAGGAGAGGGAGGGGAAGCTACATTGCACAAATGGAAGTCAGTTGCACCGGCAGAGCTGCAGCAATGAATATAGCCCTCTACATTCTCTCGTCTTGGATACCCCTGCTTTTCTGAATGAAGTTTGTGTCTATGAGTTTCTGTTTGTCTCCCTAAAAGCAACACTTCAGCAAACTGGTAAATGACAAAGAAGTGAGTAAAAGCATATGTGCTGACCATTTGTGCTATTTGTGGATGAGATTTCGGGTGGAGGAGAGACACAGTCTCTGATTGCTTGGGGGAGAAACCCTGGAGAGGAGGGTTCTTAGGCAGCAGTGGGGAGTCGGGGACCTTCAGTCTCAACAACTGCTTCATAGGGGCAAGACCTACCCAAGATGAGCTGCTGTTCCCATTATGTATTTCACTCTTGTGTTAAATCCAACTTGCACAGTGTGATTTACTGCTGGCTCACTCCTGACACATAAAAATCTACATTTTTAATTCTATCAATGCTTTGTTTTATCTGTCAAGGAAAAGGACAGAATAAATATATAATATTAGTAATAATTATAGATAACATGACTGTGGCATTGCTTATCTCCTGTTTTTATGTTTGCACATGTATTCAGCCAAGTAGTATAGCATATTTCCTATCCACTTGTTCAAAATAATGCTTACTATTTCCCAGTCACACTCTTCTGCCCACACTCAAATTTGGCTTTTTAAAAATTTTAATTGACAATTGTGGTCTAAAACCTTAACGACCGGGAGTGTGACTATGTGCTTAAGTTCATGAAAGGGTTGGTAGCAGCAACTCTTCCTCCATTCATCTCTCAACAGCTGTTTATGTTTTATTTTAAATCTGTACAAACACTTCCTTCTAATCCCTTGATCTGTTCAATAATTACCCTTTGTTCCAAGATGTTAAAGGTCCCTTTGAACTACTCCAAAAGGCAGTTTTCATCAGTTCCCTTCAAGGCAGCGCCACTTTCATCATTGAAATAAAAAATGGACACCATAAAAAATGCACACTGAAATCAAAGGAAGAAAACAAAGGTGAATGAACAGTGCCTTACAACAGGATTCAAGTCAGGATAGCCATAGAAAACTATCAGTCATTATTGCTGTAAATTGTTCTTGATTTGAATGGGGGGGGGGAGAGAGAGACCCCACTGTACTAAAGTGAATATCTTCCTAGTGTTATCTTTTGTGTTTATTTGCTCCACTCTGGCTTTCTGAAAGTTGCTCATTGTTTAACACAGCCAGGAACAAGCATATTAAACCCCCATCTTGCTGATAAGTAGGCGTTGTTACTTATGGATATCCTGTTGTGCTGGCCTCCTGTAGGCTTGAATTTTCCCGTTGTTCAACTATGCTGATTTCAGAGCAGCATTCGGGCTGGAATACAATGCCACTTCAACAACCTGTCAATACGGGATCCAAAAATAGTCTCGGTATTAGCGACTGCAAATCGCCCCCTATCTCTGTGTATGTTTACGTATGGCAAAACACAAAAGCAGCTGAAAATCACCCTTAAAAAATGTGTTTTTGAGCAGCACTCGAGAACCATAGCTTGCTGGATAACTGACAAAACAGAAATAAACAATACACATTTCAAGCATAATGTGAATAGGCAATGAGGATTAAATTAGATGCATTCAAATCCGTGGCCAATCATCAGAAGTTTAACGCATAATTCAGACTCCTGTATATGCCAAACAACTAAATAAAAGTGGGAGGAGGTAAAGCAAGAGAATACAGAAACCCCTCTATACATCAATAACGTAATTTTATGGGCTGACCATTAAATTAAATTAAAGCATATTCAATTTAAACTGCACCCTTTCAGTATTAAATGGCAAATTTCTACTCATTTGTTCTATCAGAACAGCTGTGTTGCATGAATTTCATGCTGCTTTTATTTGGCATGTGCCCTCAACACAGCCCTTTGCCTTTAAATCAAAATTACCTGGTTAGCTGTGCAGTGAAACAAAGTTCTTCAAATTTTCCTCTATAAATGGCTATCTCTCTGATTGGCTGTTGCTGCTTACAAAAAAATAATAAAATGATGCAGCACATCATTTTATGTGAGAAAGGTTGTTTTCTGCTGCTCCAGAGAAGCGGACACGGAGCAATGGATCCAAACTACAAGAAAGAAGATTCCACCTAAACATTAGGAAGAACTTCCTGACAGTAAGAGCTGTTTGACAGTGGAATTTGCTGCCAAGGAGTGTGGTGGAGTCTCCTTCTTTGGAGGTCTTTAAGCAGAGGCTTGACAACCATATGTCAGGAGTGCTCTGATGGTGTTCCTGCTTGGCAGGGGGTTGGACTCGATGGCCCTTGTGGTCTCTTCCAACTCTATGATTCTATGATTCTATGATTCTATGATCATAGGAAAAGGAGATGGCAGATGGACTTGAGTACTGGAGAGCTGGGGAGAGAGGTTATGCTTGTCTGTCCAAGATGCAGAATTAATAAAATGAATTTCCAACCTAATGTATATCAAAGAAAAACCATGTCACCATAGCTTAGTGACAGACGGCATATGATTTGTACGTAGTTCAATCTCTGGCATGTCCAATTAAGACCAGGCAATGTAAAAGACCCGCCAACTGAGATTCTAGGAAGTAGCTTTCAGCCAGTACAGACAGTATGAGGCTAGATGGACAAATAATATTGGTTCGCATATTAATGTTATTTCAGTTCTACATACCCACCAGTAATTTAGCAGCTTCTGAATGTATAGATAGATAATTTCAAAGCAGGAACCTGGAAATTTAGTTTCCAGCAATGTAGGGATTCATCAGCCCATGCTCCTGGCTTTATGAATAGCTCCTGTCTCACACTCTTCTAATCCTGACCATTTTTATTGTCCTTAATAAAACAAAGCCATACACTTTTGCTTTAACCTGAAAATGGAAAAATAAATCTATGTATCTTTGTAATGTGAGACATCTAATCCTGGGGCTTAGCCATGTTCCTGCTTTGAGCAGTATAAGAATAGCAGGGCTCCAACATTTCTGAATGTGTGTTTCTGAAATTAAATGTACTTTTTCTTAGTGAGTGGTGTTTGTTGAGTTCCCCTTCTCTGCAGTTCATTCTATGCCATTTTTATGTGGTTCTTCTGCTTCACTGCATAATGCCTTTTAGTCAGAGATCACACCATGCACAATGCCACTGTAATGCTGTGTAACCAAGCCGCCTTGGCTACATGGCAACAGCACAAAGTCAGAGGGAGGAAAAGGAAGCTGGTGAAAAAAATCTGCCCCTGTTCACAGCACTGCCCCCAAATTGCTTGAAATAGGACATTTTTGCCAGGACACCCATAAAGACGACATAGGAGACCACTGTGATGGGAAATATTATATCTTATTCAAATTATAGCATCTTGCAGGTTCTGTAAACAACAAATCAACCAGATTAACCAAAACGAAACATAGTCCAGGCAAGTAATTTCCCCAAGGCAGGAAGAATCAGCTCCCTCCACACTCCTGGGCATACCAACAAGCTCACCCTGTGGCCTTGCAGCACTGAAAGCCTTGGGCATGAAATTTGACAAGGACACCATATCTGCACCAGTTTGGTGTTCATTCAGATGTGCATGGAAGTCTAAAGGACATCTCCAGGCCCCAAAGCCAAGCCAGAGGTAAACAACCCAAGAATGCCCTTAACCCAATAATACCACAGATATTACTCCACCAGATCTTACAATTTTCTTGATTGTCCAGATAAAAAGCCAATTAAACCGATTTTTAAAAGCCACTCCAGCACAAACAACTGCCGACAGTATAAAATAGGGAAAGAAAAAAGTGAGGCCCAAGGCCATTCAGGGGCTTCCCACAAAATTCCTCCTCAGAGTGCTCAAATGGGAAACTACTAAAATCTCATACTACAGAGGGAGGAAGGGAAGGAGGGAGGCAGTAGCACGGACACCACCTAAGATGTTGTTGTTTTTCTGAGGCAATCAAATGTACTGCAACAACATTGCTTTTTGCCGTGCTTTATTAGCATGCCTCAGTACATTGGTAAGATTTTGTACACCTGTATAGAGATATTTCTATTTGAGTTTGCTGTATAAAAAGCATTTATCATTATAACTGTAATAAAGAGGGAGAAAAGACACAAATGAACTAAAGGAAATGAAAACATCAGAAAACTAATTCCCTACCCAAAAAGAAAAAGAAAAGGAATTCATGAAGAGCATCATCTAGGGCAGAGCTAATCAGCAGGAGAAGAAAGTGGAACTAAAGACACCTCTCATTCCTATTTTTGAGCTGCAAGATTAAGTCTGAATCCGTGAATAATATTATTTTATGGAAAGCACATAACTCATTGGTTAAATACAGAGGAAGCTGCCTGATACTGATTCAGATCATTTGTCTATCTACCTCAGAATTCTCTACATTGGATATCATACTGGTCCCAGACGACTTATCCTCTCACAAGGACAGAGACTTCCAAGAGCCAGGGGAGCAGATAGAGCTCCCAAACTATGACACTGATCTGGAAGACCTTGATATCCAGGGAGAGACCTTGCCAGGCCTCTCTCCTGATAAAGCCCTGGAAGGGTTCTCAGAATGGGTCCATGCCTCACTGTTTGAGATAAATCGCCTCCCAGACCTACAGGGTATCGACACCAAAAGCTCCAGTCTCAGACAACACATCAGAGAAGGAGCAGGTGTCTGCTAGATCAGTACTCAAGAGTAAAGGGTTCGTTGGGAGTAATTGCACTCCTCAGGAGTAAAAAGTTCATAGAAAGCAGGCTTAAGCACCTGTAGCAGATTATGTGAGAACAGGATATATAAACCTTCAGTTTAGGTCAGTTTAATTGTTGTAGCAGCACTTGGCCTTCAACTACTTGCAATCTAGCTTGCCTTCTGGCTGGCTGAGAAATGCAAAGTTTGTGAATCCCACTAAGGACTGACGGGATCCATAATTCCCTGACTAATGTGCCACACTGGCAGTGGCAGATCTTGGGGTCTCAAATTTCAGCTCTGCCCTGTGCAACACTCAAATTCAGTGCCCTGTCACCTCTCATACACCATTCTAAATCATAGTTGTGGCTTCCCAGGCGGCACCCCAAGACTCTGCACCCAGTGCAATGAACCAGTTGTGCTCCCCTTAATCCACTTCTGACATTGAAAGTTAGCTATCCACTGGATTTCACCCATTCTGAATGTTCTGGTGCACATCTCAGCTCAACCAACATGTCAAAATGCAACATCCCCCCCCCCCCCATTTTCATAGAAAACGTTTTTGAAATGTACATTTTGGGAAGAAATACACTAAAAGAACTTTTTTTAAAAGTGAAATAACTTCCTGAGATGATGGGATTAATTAACAGTGTCAGGGTGCGAAGTCTATATTACTGTTCTAGTCCTCCCAAAGTTTTGAAAAGCACTCTCAGTGAATATACTGTACAGTCACACAAAAATATTGTAGCACAGTCCACCCTAGGGAAGAACCGTTTTGAGTTGCTTTTTCACATGATGGATGTGAGTGATTTCATGAGCAAGAGCCACTGTCCTTTTTGTATTACATTTCAGCAATCCTAGGAGAAGGAAGTAGCTAAAGGCATCAATTTTGATACATATATCCTTTAAAGCCTTTAAGTTGGCTACTGCGACTTTAATATACCCCATACCTGGTCAAGATTCTTGTTCTGTTCTGATCATGCTGCTGTAATTAGCCCCAAATATCAGGCTGAGAATATGATCAGAACAATACAATCAATCACCGGACCGTGCACAATTTTGATAGCACGAAAAATGCACACAGTTATATTTTCCAGCAAAAACTAATATTTCACGCAGAAGAAAGGGTTGATCTCCGAGCGCAGAAGAAAAGAGTTTGCAAGCTAAAAAAGCTGACAGTCAGCAGGGCCACGTGAAGGTGAATGCATAAATCAAATAACTATACCATCTGTTATACAAAAAAAAACTAAAAAAAAACTTAAGGGGAATTATGTGGCTGATATTTTCTTAAAATATCTTTCTTCACAGTGTGCAAGAATATATCTTGAGAGCTATCTGAGGAAAACCTAGGCATTGGCTAATTAGCAAGTGTTGGGCTTTGAATTCATCTGTATTAACACAAAATGAGTCACAAGTAGAAGTTATTAACCATGCAATCCAATTGTCAACTTGAGAACACCTTAATAAACTGAACTTTCTGTCGGACACCAGAAAGCCAATTTGAAAATACTGCATAATGCAAATGTACTTATACACAAATGTATTTGCACACAAATCTAAAGAAATGAGGCTGGATCTGCATTATCATTTGTAATCAACAGGGATAGATAAATCTTCTGGACTGTGTCGTAGGATTATAGAATTGTACAGTTGGAAGGAACACCGAGAATCATCTAATCAAAACACCCTGCAATGCAGTTATTTCAACTAAAACATCCAAGATAGATGACCATTCAATCTCTGATTAAAAGCCTCCCATGCAGGAGAGTCCACAACTTCCCCAGGGAGTCTGTTCGACTGTCAAACAGCTCTTACTACCAGAAAGTTCTTCCTAATGTTTAGTCAGAATCTCCTTACTTGTAACTTGAACCCATGGGTTTGGGACCTACTCTCAGGAGGAAGAGAAAGCAAGCTTGTTCTACACTCCAAGTGACAGCCCTTTAGATATTTGAAGATGGCTATAATCTCTCCTCCCCTCTTTTCCAGGCTAAACATACCCAGCTACTTCAACTGTTCCTCATATGGCTTGGTTGCCAGGCAACAATAATAAATAATAACAACAACAGTACAGCATCCTTGCTGTGATACAGTGGGTGCCCACTATTTTTTCCAAATTGTTTTTATTAAAGATTTTCTGGGGTTAAGAAAGTACATACATCGTCTTTATTTTCAGATCGTAAAGTCCTTTCTACAGATCAGTTACATTCGATGTGAGACTTTGATGTTGTATACAGTATAACAGGGACGTCCAAATCCCAAGAGACTGTGACCTACTCACAGGAAAAAGCAAAAGCAAACCTGCAGTGATCTACGT
The DNA here is from genome assembly GCF_964106645.2 of Podarcis pityusensis. Lineage (NCBI taxonomy): Eukaryota > Metazoa > Chordata > Lepidosauria > Squamata > Lacertidae > Podarcis > Podarcis pityusensis. The sequence continues at coordinate 67,168,230 of NC_138030.1, forward strand.
CTTTTTTTGAGCTTTTTTGGGGGAGAAAAACTCCACTTTTGGGGGGGTTAAGGCCAAAATTGTTGAGCTTTGTACAATTGTTGTACAGAGGGAAGTTCCATTTTTTGCCCTTTTTTTAGGGGCAAAGATCTCAGACTACAGTAAAGGGGACAGGGGATTAGTCGCTCACCAAAAGACCACTATAGAAACAATCTACCGCACAGCAAAAACTCTGCCTTCCATTCCAGCAATCATGCGGAAATGGAGGGTGGGGAGAGAGAAAGGAGCCCACGATCAACAGCGATCGACCAGAACCTCCCAGGGATCGACCAATCGATCTCGATCCACCTGTTGGACATCCCTGCAGTATAGGTTTGGAGGAGAAGAGAGGTGGGGATAGAGTGCAGGGGAAGAGAAGGGGGATAGTAAACTTTCATTCTTTTACATAGTCTATGTGCAAGGTTTTTTTGTCAGTGTCAGATGGACAGGTTCTCTTTCTATTCATTTATTAGTTTTCATTGGCATTAAGAGAGGTTGGGGGCCCCAGGCCATGGTTGCCTTCAGCTGACTGCAGTGAGTTTTGTTTGCATGTATGTGGCCGGGAGGGCTTTCTGGGTGAACTTACCCATGTCGATTCGTATTATGTCGGTAGGTTCTTGTTGTTGTCTTGTTGTGCCCACTATTTTTTATGTTTGGGAAACAATTGCAGACATTTTTGTATCAACAAGCCTTTCCAGCTGGGTGAATCTTTAATTTTATTATTTACCGTAAGTCTCTGCCTTGAGTGTTTATTTTAATGGTTTTGACACCTATTTTTAGTTGCTTTTGTTGTACAGTTGTAAATTGCCTTCAGATTTGTGTGAAAGGCAATTCACATGCTGCAAAAACAAAAATCACACAAAGGGTTATTGCAGCTTTTAAAGGTATCTTTGCCTTGAATTAATTTCTTTTCTTTTTCTTTGCATCCTGTGTGGGTGGAGAATGAATGATGAGTAGCCTATCTACACACATTTGGAAGCAATCAAATGGGTTGAACTGAAAGGAGAAAAGGCTTCGTTAACATTGCTAGGAAGCTCTGTTGATAAGGGCAGTCCATGATAAGAGCAGTCCTTATCACTGCTCTGTTTCAACACATTTATATTATATTTTGGGATATTTATTCCACAAAACCAAATACAGTGTTACCTTGGTTCTCAAACTTAATCTATTCCGGAAGTCCATTCCAAAACCAAAGCGTTCCAAAACCAAGGCACGCTTTCCCATAGCGAGTAATGCAAAATGGATTAATCTGTTCCAGACTTTTAAAAACAACCTCTAAAACAGCAATTTAACGTGAATTTTACTATCTAACGAGACCACTGATCCATAAAATGAAAGCAACAAACAATGTACTGCAGTCACACAATCAATCAGTAGCTGAACTGGGGGCCACACAGTCACAAAAACAAAACAAAAAGCTGCAAAAACAAAAACGCAAAATAAATAGCAAAAACAGACAGACCTCAGCGTAACACTCAAGATGGAAGTGTGGCACTCAAAACAGAAGTCTGGCACTCAAAGTGGAAGTGTGGCACTTCCAACAAGTGTAACACTCAAAACGGAGCACATTTGGCTTCCAAAAAATGTTCGCAAACCAGAAGACTTACTTCGGGGTTTGCAGCGTTTGGGTTCCAAGTTGTTTGAGTACTAAGGCGTTTGAAAACCAAGGTACCACTGTGCCTAGCTTTGGGAATGCAGTGATCCAAATCATTGTAGTAGGGATGCTCTCCTCACCACCACCTGTAACCGTCTTGATAGCATTTCAGCATGTGTACTTGATGGTGGCAGAAAGAGAGACAGAGACTGTGAGATGGATAACATATTCTCAGACCTCCTGGCACTTTTGGACACTTAGACACTGGGGTGAAAAGCAAGCTCTGGTAGAAGGAAATAAGAAGAAACGGAATCATCTTTTAAGGTCAGAAAGTGTGGTCCGCTGAGCAAAAGAACAGCAGGTAGTTTTCTGAGTGAGCAAAAATTGACAAAAGTTCAAGTTAGCTTTTTTTTTAGAAAAAGTATTGTGATATGGCGGGTGGCAGAAGTGGCCTGAAATTAAAATGATTGGATGTGTAATGGTGTATATGCAAAAAAGCCAGAACAGTGGCTCATCATGGATATTAAAAGTGGCTTTTTTTTTTTTTTTTAAAGGTGCATATTAAATGCTTTGTTTAAACAGGTGCTGGCATTTCTTGTGACATTTTTGTTCACAGCATAATGCTTTATTTTGAATGCAGAGCAGCTACCAGAGAAAGGTTTTATTTTTCCCTTCCCCTCCCCATAGGCTAATTTGGGCATCTATTTTCCAAGATGAGATTTCTAGCGAGGCAGCCCAACAAGTCCTAAATTGGAGGAATCCCTCATATTAATGGATTGTTTAGGCAAACATTACTTAGTAAATACGAAGCTCCGGAAAGGCACCATATTCAATTGCAGCAGGGCCAGGCAGATATTCTTTGGAGGCTCTGCCCACAGAAACGGTAGGTGGGGATATGTTCAAATGATCACTTCACTGTGGTCTGACTGAAGGAACAGTGGGAAGTGCTCCCATCCTGCCCTTTCATGGCAGCATTCAGACACCCCCAGAGGTAGTTCTCAGCAGCAATTCTTTGTTTTCACAGCATTATTTCATGCTGTAAGATCCTGGACTATGCAAGCGTTCTTGGGCTGCCTGTGGCAGAAAACAGCATGAGCAGCTCAGAAATAAAAGAAATCATTTTTCATTGGAATATAGGTTTGGAAATGATGTATTTACCAGGAGGGTTTGTGGCAGTGGGGATGGGGGGCTACTATTTATTCAGTTCCCGTAGAAACTTATTTATTTATTTAAACTAGAAATGTCTCCTCAGGTACTGCAAGTGAAATCCGGTAAAATACTCAAGGATGCCTCTAAAATCTTGGGAACTTTGCTGGTTTTGAAATGATGACTGTTTTATGTGGATTGTTGATTAAGTCAGTCTTCTATGGTACTTGAAGGGACCATGGAGGCTATTCAAAATTGTATGTTTATTCATTATTTCATTTACACCCCATCTTTCCTCCACTCAATGTGACATATTTATGGTTCTTCCCCTCCCAGGTTTAGCCTCACAACAAGCCTGAGATGTAGATTAGAATGAGATATAGTTCTTGGCCCAAGGTCATCTAGTGAGCGTCATGGCAGACTAAGATTTTGAACTCTGGTCTCCCAGGTCCTACTCAAATCACTGTACTACACCAGATGATGCCCTTAATCCCCTGCCCCTCTGAAATATAACTAAAACAGCCATCACCTATGAACTGGAATGTGGGTGGCATTGTGGTCTAAACCACTGAGCCTAGGGCTTGCTGATTGGAAGGTCGGCGGTTCGAATCCCCGCGACGGGGTGAGCTCCTGTTGCTCAGTCCCAGCTCCTGCCAACCTAGCAGTTCGAAAGCACGCCAAAAAAGTGCAAGTAGATAAATTTGTACCACTCTGGCAGGAAGGTAAATGGCATTTCCATGTGCTGCTCTGGTTTCACCAGAAGCGGCTTAGTCATGCTGGCCACATGACCCGGAAAAACTCTCTGCAGACAAACGTTGGCTCCCTCGGCCAGTAAAGCGAGATAAGCGCCGCAACTCCAGAGTCATTTGCGACTGGGCTTAACTGTCAGGGGTCCTTTACCTTTTTATGAACTGGAACAACCATTTTAGTTCAACCCAAATAGTATCGTGTTTGAAACTTACAACTAGATAGCATATTTCCTCTGAGATTAATGAAGTAACTCTTTTTGATTTGTGTCTACAAAAAAAAAGCCTTAGAAATGGCGTTCTGCATAAACTGAGGGATAATTGCAGTATTCCGGTCGAGTTAACATCTTTTTGTAATTGGAATTAGCTGATAGACACATGATATAATCATCAACATTATTAAGAATTTGCAATGTAGATTGCAATTGCGGAAAACCCAAACCTCCGCTATTAAATATTCAGGTTGCTGTTTTACAAGGGAGTGACAGATGAGTCACTTTGCACTTATGAGAGGCAGCTGACACATACAACCTTCACCGCTCAGCCTGCTTTCTCTAAGCAAAGTAGTAAAAGCATTATCTCTGTAGACTTAAAGTCTGGCTTTGTGTTAGAGGATGTTGCCAAGTGACATATTATGAGAGAAACTTCTCAGAAACATTTGACACTGAAATCAAGATAATTCATTACTGGCACCAAGTAACAAATAGCCATATATCTACAATGCCAATACCATAAAGCTCAAACTGGAATATATATATATATATAATCAGCTTACACACACTGCATGACACAGGTTAGCATTTTCTGTCTGTCTGTGTCTATTTTTTAAACCACAGCTTGAGTTGTTGAAATACAGAATTCATCCCAGTGCTAAAATGAACACATTCTTCTTGTTATTACCACCTCTTTCCAAGAGAGAGCAGCAGAGATTTGTTGTATAGCATTAGGAATTATCTTTTACACCAAGCGCTCTGCCACTTACATATTTTTAACTTTATAACCTTTCAACCTACTGACCATGAAAAATGCTCCAACATAACGTGACACGTATAAATGTTTAAAGTCCAAAGGGTAATTATCTATGTTCATAGTAAAAACTTGATTTCACAATAGAAACCATATGTTTCCCTCAAAACACTTTCAATAAGCTGAACAACGCCCAGATTAACCCTGAGTTAGTACACTGGTTAAAATAATAGCAGCATCTTCTTCTAATTCAGGAGTTCATTTATCATTTTGGATCAAGGGTCTCAAGGTGAACTTTCAATATTTGAAAGCTTAGCTTGGAAAATAAACCAAAAGCAAGGGCAAGAATTCCACAGATGTTTAAATCCAATCTTTATGTCATTCAGTGCTCTGGGTACTAACTTTGGGTTTGTGTTATGCAGCTGAAAATGCTGCTACACTTTGCCACCATTTTTATTTTATTTTTAATTACTCAATATAAACATTTGCAAAGTTATATAAAGTTGGCAGGACCTCTCTGCACACAAATGTACTAGTCTGGTTTGTGATGCATACAAACAACAGCCCATGTGGTCTGCCAGCAACTCTTAAAATCGGACTATAATATCCTTCTCCTTGGCAAAAGACACTGGGTGTGGCACAGACTTTACCCTGCCCAATTGCTAGTCATGACTTGATGACTGGAGGCATACTTCAGACTCACCCTTCCCCCAAAGCAAGAAAATGAGCTTTTAAAGCCACAAAATAAATGTATTTATTTGCTCCATCATATTATCTCAGAAGACAAGTGGCTACTGTGAGGCAAGGTACTGTGTGTGTGTGTGTTTATCAATTATTACCCACACTTCACTGAAAAGTCCCAGAATGGGTAACAGAAAAATACAATGTCTAAAAATCACATGCAGTAAAAACAGCAGTGCATCAGTTCAGCAGAAGGGGTGGAGCCAGCAAAGCACCATCATCTCACCCCACCCTTCCAAAAGCCCTTTGGAAATAAATCCTTTTTAGTAAGCATTTTTTTTAAAAAAATTAGATTTATTAAAACTATTTCATAATACAATACAATAAAAACATTAATCCAAATAAAAGCAAAAGCAGAGGGGGAGAGAGAAACACCAAAGGAAAACAAAAAAGAGGGGGAAATAAAAAGGACTTCTGATTTTCAGTTTGATCAACTGATCTACTTTCTATGTTGCTGTCTGTAACAGAAAGGAAATTGTTCAAAATATTCGCTCTAGAATGATATCCAGTGGACGAACATGGCAAACTGAAGACTTCTATTTGCTGGTTGTCAACGGAAATAATTATACAGCTCTAGTGGAAGGTCAAGGAGCCCTACTAGTCCTTGTCTTCCCCCCCCCCCATGCACCCTCCCCAAACCTGCTTTGGAAGGTCAAGAGAACACCTAGAACACTGCATAGGGGATGAGAGAGGATGTCATTCCTTCTGGCAAGCAGAACTGATTGTATTGATTGATTGCACTGATGGAACCATCCTCTTCGTGTGACATTCAATTGCACCCAGAGTCTTCTTAGGTTTGTTTTATACTTCAGCACAGCAGCTTGTAACATCCTGAATGCTAGCATTCACCGCCCCCCTCCGCCCCCAAGGATCATTTGGATAAATTTGAATTGAACTGAACAAACAGACTCGTTCATTTTGTAAATGGAAGGACATGAGCTGGAATTGGTTCCTTTTTGGACATGCTGAACTTGGGCTAGTGGCTAATGAAATTCCAACCTCTGCGCACATCACATGCTAAACAAATGTAATGCCAAGCAGCAAAGTTTGGGGGGGGGAGGAATGTATTGGGCAACAATGCACAGATTTTATTTTATTTTATTTTATTTTGCCTGCACATTGCCTAGCAGAAGTCAGTTTTTATTCAGCTCTTGACTCTTCCCAAAACACCTTCAGTTGGTTTATACCAGAGGATGTAAAATGAAAGAGCAAGGTAAGGGAAAAAACACAAAAAAGCTTTTCACCTTAGTAACAAAACCAAGACATTTGGGCTATTGAAGGTATCTTAAATGGAATCTCATTTAAGCTTTCAAATAAGCACACTATTTAGATATATACATCCTCTTATCATCTGCTTCTCAGTAAGATAGAAAAAGATTATTTTGAACCTTGGAAACCACTGCAGCAGAAAATTGCAAACAGCAGACTAAATTGTATATTACAGGAATAATGAGAAGTCAAAGGAATGAGATGATTTTTTTTTTAAAGGCAAACATGAAAATGACTTTTCAGAGAGTGCCAAGTCTGCGCACATTAGTGTGGTTGAAACCTCCCTTCTCTCCCAGCTTGTCATGTCATAGTTCTATGTCAAACAGCAGAAGAGAACACCTCCAGCAAAAAGGCAAACATGATACGCAGGATGCTTCATTTTTTAAAAAAAAAAAAGTGAAAAAAATGTGTTCTTTGACTAAAAATTTGAATTGACATATTCCCTATGTACAGTACAAAAGGAGTGGGAAGGCAGGACTGTTAAGTTAAGCAAGGAAATCTCCAGAAAGTTGGCCTTGTTTCAATGCCATTATTGCACACAGATATCACTGCCTCAATAATAGTAACAACAAACTATGACAAAAATAAATCCCTTTTATCATGCACCAGCTTTAGTACATAACACTGAATTTGCTCCATTGTCCTTGGCTTTGGAACAGAAGAACAACTTTCTTACAAGGAATGGTTGCAGATATATTAGGCTGGTGCCCTGATCCTAAACACATTTACTTTGAAGAAAGCCCAGTTGATTTCAAAGGATTTACATATGCAGAAATGTATTTGAATGGATATGGTTGTCAACATGGTTTTCTGTGTTGTCGACTACACATATCTGCTTGGCTTTCTTTTACATCAAGGATGCTTCAAAGATTTTAGAAATGCCTTTTAATATCATTATTTAAAGTGTGGGTCTTGCACATAGATTTTCATTACAGTGGTACTTCAGGTTAAGTACTTAATTCGTTCCGGAGGTCCGTTCTTAACCTGAAACTGTTCTTAACCTGAAGCACCACTTTAGCTAATGGGGCCTCCTGCTGCCGCCATGCCTCCAGAGCATGAATTCTGTTCTCATCCTGAAGCAAAGTTCTTAACGTGTAGCACTATTTCTGGGTTAGCGGAGTCTGCACCTGAAGCATATGTAACCTGAAGCGTATGTAACCTGAGGTACCACTGTAAACTGAAGAGATCTGCACAACCAGTGGTAAGGTTATGATTATGTTATCCTCTTGGGATGCAGGGTCTCTATAGAGAATACCAACAACTTTCTTATTGCATCACGAGAAATAGTTCCTATTGCAGTAGCAACGAGGATATAAATAAAGATGTAATAACTGGGAATTGCTCGGGGTGTTGGCAGATCTGAGAAAAATATTGTGAGAAATCTGAAAGGAGGTGGTTTCTGGTAGAGCAAGCATGGCGGCTTGCAATCTCCAAGAAAGGAAAGCAGCCTTAGCAAAATAGTTACCTTTTAAAACACACAAAAACTGCTTACAGTAGTTCATACATTTAGGCCCTTTCTGCACTTACTGTTTCTAATGAAACAGTGGCTGTTGTTTTGGGGCTTTTTTTGGCATGCTGTCACACAACCTTATGATTATTCAGCTAGTATTCCAGAATAACATGCTGAATAATAATAATAATAATACCACTCTCTCTTCTACTGCAGAATAAAAATAAAATCCAACTTTTCTGAAAATCTGGAATGGTTCCTCAAGATTTTCATTTGAGTGACATGTGTACAAGCATCACTCCACTTTCTGTGCAGAGGGTGTGTGGAATGGGAGGTATTTGACCAGTGCGAGCTGTCAATTTGTGAGCTCAGTTCAGAGGAGAGATATGGCAGATGGAGATGATGGTACTGAGTCAAAGTACTGCCCATGACAGCGATCATTAACTGCAAACAAAATTTCATCACAATATGGTTCACCATAGCTCAGGCAGACACGTAGCTCCTTTTCTAATCTCCTATACTCCCACAAGAATAGAATTCCAGAAAACTAGGCATTTAATAATAATAATAATAATAATAATAATAATGCCATAAAAGGGCTATCCTCATGTGCATGCTCTTAACTCCGACATTGGGTGGTTAGAGGAACATGAGGGTATAATAATATACAGTGGTACCTCGCAAGACGAAAAACTCGCAAAACGAAAGAGTTTTTCATTTTTTGAGTTGCTTTACAAGACGAATTTCCTTATGGGCTTGCTTCGCAAGACGAAAAATGAAAAAAAACGAAAACGTCTTGCAAGTTTGTTTCCTTTTTCTTAAAACCGTTAATACCCAGGGTGACTTCGAGGAGCAACTCATAGCACGCGGTGTGGTAGCCTTTTTTGAGGTTTTTGAAGACTGGTGATTTTGAAAACTTTGGGAAACCGTGCTTCGCAAGATGAAAAATTTGCAAGATGAAAAAACTCGCAGAACGAATTAATTTCGTCTTGCGAGGCACCACTGTAATATAATATAATATAATATAATATAATATAATATAATAATATAATATATTTATTATTTATATGCCACCCATCTGGCTGGGTTTCCGCAGACACTCTGGGAGGCTCCCAACAGAATATTAAAAACACAATAAAACATCAGACATTAAAAACTTCCCTAAACAGGGTTGCCTTCAGATAGTTGTTTATTTCCTTGACATCTGATGGGAGGGTGTTCCATAGGGCAGGCACTACTACTGAGAAGGCCCTCTGCCTGTTTCCTTGTAACCACACTTCTCACAGGGAGGGAACTACCAGAAGGCCCTCAGTGCTGGACCTCAGTGTCTGGGCAGAACGATGGGGTGGAGCTGCTCCTTCCGGTATACTGGGTTGAGGTCATTTAGGGCTTTAAAGGTCAGCACCAATACTTTGAATTGTGCTCGGAATTTACTGGGAGCCAATGTAGGTCTTTCAGGACTGGTGTTATGTGGTCTCGGTGGCCACTCCCAGTCACCAGTCTAGCTGCTGCATTCTGGATTAATTGTAGTTTCTGGGTCACCTTCAAAGGTAGAGCACATTGCAGTAGTCCAAGTGGGAGATAACTAGAGCATGTACCACTCTGGCGCGACAGTCTGTGGGCAGGTATAAGGAGTGGTAGCTCAGCAAGGAGAATAAGTCTACTTGACTTGCTCACTATGCAGTTATGGAGTCTTTTGCAGTTACGGGCTCCATCCCTGCCCTAGGTTCAGGTACAGGCATCTATCACTTCCACAACTATGTCTGTTTGGGGTCTCAGCAAAGATTCCCTGGATGTGGAGACAGTGTTGTAATAGCATATAAAAATTCCACCAGGTTTGCTAGGTGTCCTGTCAAGCTGTTCACCAGCTGCAACTGTTTTAACAATTGGGGATAGGCAACTGGGACAGAATACGGATGCTGCTGATGCACTGCCAACCCTACAACCCATTGGCTGCCCTACCTGAGCTTACAAAGATGATCTTGGAGCTGGTGCTGAGGATTCATAGGAGGATTGTCCTGGGGTCTTCAGATGGGTATTGTCAGGAGTAGCTCTGAACTTCTCAGCCACTATGACAACCAGGGGGTGTCCCAGTGTGTAATCAGCCTGACTGATGTCGTAGTTGGACTTGGTGTTCCCATCTTAGTGTTTGTGGAATGCTTTTTTCCAGGGAAGCACACGTGGCACCATCACTGCCAGCTTTTAGGCTCCAAGTTATGAGAGTTTGCTTTGCTTGGGCATTTGGTTGTTTAACCATGCTGAGGTAGGATTTCTGGCCTATTTTATGCTATTCATCATGTGGTGGTAGGGTAGAAAATTATCCTTTTTATAGGTTTTGATGGATACACGCAATGGGTTGGCTTTGAATTAAACTTAGTTTGATATTGCCCTCGATTTTCATGCTTGTTGTGCTATGTATTTTATACATTGTATGTTGCTTGAGACCTTTTGTATGTGAAAAAGTATCAGATAAATATGCTTAATAATAATAAATTGGGAGCGTTGTAATCTAGATGTGGGAGATTTCCTGATGATTTTCCTTTGAGTTGCATTCTCATTGGCTATTTTCTTCCAGAATTTGAAGACAAATCTTAGGCAAGCTTTTTGGGAGCATTTGAAGTGTGAAATCCTGAGACAGTGTTTTTGTTGCTTGAATTTTGAAATTATTATGGTTGTAATTACCTTAATGTTGCATTATTTATATTTTTCTACTATATGACCATAGTGTCTGTTGGTCTGTTATTCTTTGCCACCTTGGGATGTTCCCTGATGAGGAATGACAAAGTAACTAACTAACTAACTGGTTTTAAAATGCTTTGGGACCAAGATACCTACAGGACCTCTTATGTGAACCACCTCAAATATTAAGATACTTCAGAGGTCCTTCTCCGAAGTGAGGAGAAATGTGATCCTGGACGGTTTGTTTTCATTTTTTTCTTTTTTTAAAAAAAATAATGTTTATTACTTTTATAGAATACAAAAAGAGAAAAAAGAAGAGAAAAAAAGAAAAAACAGAAAAAAAGACAAAGAAGAAAAGCAAAAAATAAAAGACAACAACACAATACAATATATAAACAATGCAAAACACAACCTAAACTCAAAACTAAACACATTAAGCTAAACTAAACAGCCCTAACCTTAGCCCTAAATGAAACAAAACAAAAACAATTTTAAAAAAATACATCCTCTCTTTTCCGTACTCTATCTTTCATTCCCTTGTTTCCTCGACCTCCTCTCACCTCCCTTTTTATATTCCACTTCTTTTAATTGTTTCAGCAAATCCTTTCCATCTTTCTCCATTTTCTATCATATTGTAAATAACGTATTTTTTAACCTTATTTTCCATTAAAACTAAAATACTTATATATACTTAACTCCTTATAACATTTCTGCTAAGCCCATAAAAAATCATTCCACCATTTTTCTATCACTCATTAGTTTTACCATAAGTCTATATATAAACTTTAAATTTTCCAATCTTCTTCCACCATCTCCTCTCCCTGGTTTCGGATTCTGCCAGTCCTTTCCGTCAACTCCATAAAGTCCATCAACCTGGTGATCTTATGTCCGAGGCTCTTAACTCTTTTCCAAGTCCCTTCTGCAGGTCTTCTTCATTTTCTTTAATGCTAAAGAGCAAATCTCGGGGAAACTCCAACCTGTCAATCCTTTTCTTCCTTCTGAACAGATCAGCCAAATTTCCATAGTTAAAGCTACAGTCCATAAAGTATTTCAGGGCATATTTCAAGATTCCTCCAAGTCTAAAGGCCCCCAAAACTTCAATCTCCTCCAGGCCCGAGTCCATGTCCCAAAAGTCAGTTAATCCCTGCATAGAGGGATCTTTCCAACTTTCCTTCTTTCGTCCAAGCCGGGGTCCATTCCTCAGAGTCTGACTTTTCCTAGATTCAATCATAAAAGGCCTCAACTTATAGTCCTCAATTTGCTTCTGTAAAGCCACGGATCTCACTTGTACTACTTTATGTTCAACTTTATGTTCAACAACAGCAGCATTCTCCTTCTCCTCCTTCTCCTCCACCATTTGTCCTGCCAAAATGGATTCCTGTACCAAGTCCTGAATTATTTCTGTGTTGATGTTCACTTTTTGACTCAAATTAGTCACTTTCTGTTCCAAATTGTCAACTTTAAAAGTCATGTCATCCATCTTCTTGTGAAGCTGTCCCAGCGAACAGCTTATCTTACATAAAACAGTCACAATGGCCTCTCCTGTCAACATTTTTAAATGGTCCAAGGTTGTTCTCTGGTTCTCAGAATCCTTATCTGCAGCTGGAAATCCCCCAGTTACAGTCCTGTTACAGTTTCAAAAGCTCCCTCTAGAGGGAAACAGTCTCCACTTGTATCAGTTCTTTCAAGCACAACTCAAACATTAAAGATAAAATTTCAGTTACTTTTCCTCTTTTTTTAAACGCAAAGAAGGACAATGGAAACAGTATCTTACTCTTATTTAGCTAGCTGTCAAATCCGTTCTGTCAAATGCACTCTCTCCAAACGTCATCTGGCAGCTCGTTCCCAGGTTCAGAGCAGTGGTAATTTGATTTTTCACTCTCTCCTGCAGGCTCACTAGATCCAAGATTTCCCCCTCTTCTCCTGCTTCCAAGGGGGGTTTTGTATTTTAAACCGATGGAAATTTAATCCTTTGCCAAAAGCTTTCAAAGACTTTAACTTGTAACATCTTTGCTTCAGTCTATTTACAAAAACGGAAGGCGGACTTCCTGTTTATGACCTCCCGCTTCAGTGCCAAATTAAAGTATTTAAAAATCCAATTTTTCTGATTTACTCACGAGTAGTTGTTTAAAATCCAATTGTCCACAGGAAAAAGTCAGTGCTCTCCAGCAACAGCAATGCGGCTTCACTCCGTGAAAAAAGCAGTCGATTCAAAGCACCGCGCCATTCACCCCACGTCGCTCCGGATCCCCGAAACCGGGTTTCCCCGCGAGTAGGGGAGGCGCAAAAGGTGCCAGCCGAATCCCACGTCCACAGGCTTCTCCCGCCTGTGGTTTTTAATGGGTCTCCGCCTCGCCGCGGCGATCCAGACCCTAATTCTCACGAAGCGGATTCCTCCTGGTCAGAGGAAATCCGCCATTGCCGGAGGCGCTAACCCGGAAGTCTCTAGATGGTTTGTTTTCAGTTGTGGTGCATTGACTTCGAAATGTCTTATCAGGAGGCTCAGTTGACATCATACCATCTTGAGCTTCCTGGAGGAAAGGTGAGATATAAAGGCAATAAATAATGATCAAAAATTGTATCCATAGTTGGTTTTGTTTTAAATTTATTAGCCTTAAACTTAAATAACTAGATATCCACCTGATCTCAATTGGCCAACCCAAGGGCAAAATAACACTATATACAGTCTTGGACCTTGGTCCAATATAATACTTCAGGATACTGAAAGTGACTGCAAGCATAGATGTGTTTACTTGGAAGTAACTGCCATGGCATTCCATGAGGCATACTCCTGAGTAATTGCATTTAGGATTTCAGTCCAAGACAATTTGTCTCTTAGACTGTTATAGATTTTCTTTATAGAACTTGCTTACCAGTTTTGTACTATATACTATTTGGGAGCTAATTTATGGATCCATACTTTGCTCTGCCAAAACTTTTTGGAGCAGCAGTTCCTGGTTGTGTGATCATCCCAACGCTTCACTGAGTAACAGTTCCAGTTATCAGCAGCCTTTCTTCCATTTCTCAATGCCACCAATTTTGTGCTTTTATATTTCAGAGGGAAATGGTATAGGATTTCAGAGTCCAGCTGTTTGAAATGTTACTGATTTTCAGATCCCTCTATAAGCAGAGTTTTATTTGCACAAACTATTTAGGCAAATATGCTTAAAACCAGCACAAGTTGAATGTAATGGTAGAACTGGACTCCAGTCCAGATGAATGGAAGCCAAAAATGTTTAGAGAGAGAGAATGAAGAGTAACAGAAGGCTACATTTTCCTTCCAGCGTAATGACAGGGATGGACGTGATCCAGAGCCCTGAGTAAATGGCACTCCGATTGCATGGCAATGGTTCTGGGAATACATGGAACATCTTCCTCCTGGAGATTTCCCCCCAAAGAGTGGAGAGAAGGAGAGAGGACTGCCTATGAGAGCCGCCCAACTCTCATAGGAAAACAATTCAATAAAAATCCTTGCATGCAGAAGTACCACTAGATAATCCAGAAGCAAGCAAGCAAGAACTTTTGATTTGGACCTAACAAGCAAATAAACAAATCTGCTCCACATCAGGAATGCGAGAAAACAGAGTGCAATGCCTTTCTATTCTGTGCCCCAGTACTTCTCCGAGGACATCATATGCCACAGAAACATCACTATTGATGCTTACCACACAGTCACGAGCACACTGCACCAGTGATCTGTATTTGTCTGTTTTTAGTGTTTATTAAACCAGGTCAGGTTTTGTAGATTTGACAGATTCACAGAGATAACGGCTAAAATGATAAAATGATGGACGCAATGTCACCATGGAATAAGCTGGTGAATCATGGATATCCTTGTTAAAATAATGATTGCTTGTTATATTGTTATTATTTATTCAAATACACCGAGAAAAAGCTAATCTTTATCATTCAAACTTTGGATGGAAGGGAATAATTTGGAGCCATTAAGGATCATTATAATGTATGATTGCTTTTGTTTACTATCAATTTAGAAGTCTTTCAGTCCACATAGATGCGGTTTTTGAAATCTAAGTCAATGTTACTGATCTCTAAAATGATGTTTCATGAGACACACCATCAAACCCACATTGTATTATTTCTCATCTACTGCATTCATAGTTAAGTACTTAGTAATTCTCTAGGAAAAAAAGTAATTGCCTCACAAGTCTTATTATAGACAAAGCCTTTGCTGCAGAACTCTTTCTAATTTTAATACCAAGACTGTTGTCCTCAGTGTCCTTCTGCCAGAAGATGAAGTCTTTCTTGTTCCAAGAGGCTTTTGGGAATTGACTGCTTTTAATGAAAGGGCCGGTGTCTCTCTCTGTTTAATTGTTTTTAATGAATTTTTTTTCTATGTTTTTAGTGGGTCTTATTTTAATCTGTAAACCGCCTTGAGTCCCTGTTAGGAAAATAGGTGGGGTATAAACAAACAAACAAACAATAAAAATAATTAGTGACTTTGCAAACATGTATGCAGATGGGCCAAATACTATGCTTGAAGAGATTTTGAAATGAATAGAATTTATGAATAGCCTTTCTATATTCCCTGTGAAGGATGATTCTTAGCTGTAGCATATCACCCCTCATTCCCCCTGTAGGAACAGGTTGAGGGCCTAATCAGAACATAAATACTTCAGCTACATTGCAAGCAGATGTGGCAGTGGGTGCACTGAATTGGTGCCTGATCTTGGTAATGGACTGGATGAGAGCCAAGTAACTGAAGCTCGCCCTAGACAGGACAGAGACACTTTTAGTAGGTGGCTCCCCATACCATATGGTTGAGGTGCAACCTGTTCTGCTTGACATCACACTCCCCCTGAAGGCAAATGTACAGCTTGGAAGTACTCCTAGATCAGTGTTATTGGGGGTGCAGGTAGCCTCTGTTGAGTAGGGAATCTTCTACCAGATTGGACTGATGGTTCAGATGTGACCTCATCTGGATGGAGATTTTTGGTTGGCTGTATTAAAAGCACATAGAACCCACCCTGTCCTGTCAGTCTAGAGAACACCCAGGATGGGAGTGTCTTCCACTAATTACAGTTTCTCACTCTGAAGCCAGCTGATAAGCTTCTCCTATCATACAGTTCACCATACAGGCTCTCACCCTGTGCAGGAAACCATATGCTATCATTCTTCCATTCTATCCAACTTCTTCTGAGCTGGAATCAAAACTGAAGGGAGTACTGCCCTCACCCTCAGTACTCCCAAAGGGACTTCTGAAGGGTGTATATCCTTTGGTGTCTTGACTCCAGTGGCAATCATGTGTCCCGTGTTAATAAGTTAATAAGTTATAGGAGTTATAAGCAACACTGTTAAACAATCTATTCTTGCCCTTATAAGAATAGACCTTACTTGTTTAAGAATGCAGTCCATAAGCCATGTAAAAAATCTAGAGTCGTGGTTAAAACCACTTAATTCATGGGTTTCCAGGCATGTTCCATTAGAAATGAGGAATTAAGAAGTGCAAATGAACCAACTTCTGAAATCTTTGCTTCTGTGTAATATTGAAATCACATTCTCTGTTCCACTAACATCACTGAGTTGACTGTGGATCACAATATAAGGCTTTTATGGATATTGAGCAAAAGGCCACCTAAGTCAATGTGTCTACTTTGGATTAGATAATTTTGAGGATGATTTTGAAAACTCTTCCCTAAGACCTCCTTGTAAGTAAAGAATGGAGATTTTCCAAAAGCATTTAACACATTTAAGAGTTGATAATGCATTGAAAGTTAATGGGACTTGCACTCATAAATGACTTAGATGCTTTTAAAATTCTACCTACCATCCCTGTTCAGGAGAGCATTTAAGAATGTGCTTAAAGCTAAGCACAAGAATAATTGCTTTTCATAAATAAGGCCTTCAGGAATAAACCTAGCAGAACCAGCTCATATCAGCACATACAGTATAAAGGAGCATAGCGGTGTAGAAAACTTGAATTCAACAAAAAATCATTCAGCAAATGGAAAAGTGCTTCTTTATTCCACCTTTATGCAGGATGCCATTAGATTTTTTCTGGTAGGCTGCCATGCTTTCTGTCTCTACACTTGCCTTGTATATTTTTATTATTAATTTTTTTCAGTAAGGGAAAAATTGCTTTCCGGTGCCTCAGAATCTTTTTTGCATTTAAATTTCCAACATTCTCTCTTACTTCAGTGTTCCTATTAGGTAGAAAATACCAAGCTAGCTTGACTGTGTTTGTAGCATATTAGATTTTATGTATAGCAATTAAATTCCCCTCTGAGCCATCTGGTTTATTGGTAGTATAGATTTAAATTTTTCAGCTTGTCCTCCCAATTTACCTCCACTAAAGCAGGCTTGTTTATCTCCCTTTTCCTTTAAAATTCACATCACAGCTATAATAATGCTTACTACTTCTACATGAGCTGGTTAATAATCTCAGACCTATGCTTTCAAACATTTGTACATGGGGGAAAAATTACATATACAACCAGGTAAAGCCCTTCATTTTTTTTTAAAAAAATATTTATTAATTTTCCAACCGTTTAAACACAACAAAACAGAAAAACAAAGGGGGGAAAAAGAGAAAAAGAAAACATAAGACTAACAAAACAAGACACAAACCATTTAAAACACAAAACAATTTCAATATCTTAACTTTCATTCCCTTGTTTCCACGACCTCCTCACACCTCCCTTTTTGTATTCCACTTCTGTTAATTGTTTCAGCAATTCCTTTCCATCTTCCTCTGTTTTCTATCCTATAATTATCTTAACATATTCTAACCTTATTTTTCCCTTTAATACTCTATTAATCTAGTTATACTTGATTCCTTATAGCATTTCTACTAAAGCCATATAACTTCATTCCAACATTTTTCTAACATTCATTATTTTTACAGTATTTCTATAAATAGTCTTAAACTTTTTCCAGTCTTCTTCCACCGACTCTTCTCCCTGGTCTCGGATTTCTGCCAGTCCTTTCCGCCAGTTCCATATAGTCCATCAACTTCATCTGCCATTCTTCCCGAATGGATAGATCTTGTGTCTTCCAGTACTTCACAATAAGTATTATTGCTGCCATTGTTACATATGTGAAAAAAGTTCTATCCTTCTTTAACACTAATTGGCCGACCATGCCCAGGAGAAAGGCCTCTGGTTTCTTCAAAAAGGTATATTTAAATACCTTTTTCATTTCGTTATGAATCATCTCCCAAAGTGTCTTTTTAAAAAAAATAATATTTATTAATTTTCAACCATTTAAACACAACAAAACAGAGAGACAAAAAAAAGAACAAAAAAAGAAAAAGGAGAAAAACATAAAACTAACAAAGCAAGACACAAACCATTTCAAACACAGAACAATTTCAATGTCTTATCTTTCATTCCCTTATTTCCGCAACCTCCTTACACCTCCCTTTTTGTTTTCCACTTCTATTAATTATTTCAGCAATTCCTTTCCATCTTCCTCTGTTTTCTATCCTATAATTATTTTAACATATTCTAGCCTTATTTTCCCTTTAATACACTATTAATCTATTTATACTTGATTCCTTATAGCATTTCTACTAAAGCCATATAACTTCATTCCAACATTTTTCTAACATTCATTATTTTTACAGTGTTTCTATAAATAGTCTTAAACTTTTTCAAGTCTTCTTCCACCAGCTCTTCTCCCTGGTCTCAGATTTCTGCCAGTCGTTTCTGCCAATTCCATATAGTCCATCAACTTCATCTGCCATTCTTCCCGAATGGATAGATCTTGTGTCTTCCAGTACTTCACAATGAGTATTCTTGCTGCTATTGTTGCATACATGAAACAAATTCTATCCTTCTTTAACACCAATTGGCCGACCACGCCCAGGAGAAAGGCCTCTGGTTTATTCAAAAGGGTATATTTAAATACGTTTTTCATTTCGTTATGAATCATCTCCCACCAGAGTGCCTTAATCCTTGGGCATGTCCACCAAAGGTGAACTCTAATCCTCAAATTCGTCTGTTTTTCTTTAAGTTCAGTCATAGCAAGCGTCAACTTATGTTCATCAAATTGCCTCTGTAGGGCTGGGGCTCTCTTTCTCTTTCTCTCCAGTTGTGTTACTTTACCTTCAGCAGCAACAGCTTTTTCCCTGACTTCCTCCACAGTTTGCCATATCAAAATAGGTTCTTGTATCAATTTATGGGTGGTTTCTGTATTGGTATTATTTATACTTTCTGTGTTTAAGTTAATTTTAGTAATTGAAACATCCACTTTCGCATTTATCGTGTCCATTTTCCTGTGAAGCTGATCCAATGAGTCATTTATCTTATATAATGCAGCCACTAAAGCCTCTTCTGTCGACATTTCTTGGTTTTAAATATACTAGTACAAAGACAACAACAGAAAGAACAGAAGGGCCTAATGATAGACCTCTCCTGGATTGTTACCAAGTCCTCCCAGACCTTAATGTTTTGTCAACAGTTGACTGGTCTGTTCTTCCTCTTCCATTTACCATAACACTTAAAAGATTCAAGGTCAGTCCCAGAGTCTCACGGTTTTTAACTTGCAGCTGGAAATTTCCCTAGCCCAGCTCTTGTAAAGCAACCAGTTTCAAAGGCTTCCACTAGGGGGAAACAGTTTCTATTTGTAATAGTCAATAGTATCCTCTTTTAAACAATCCAAAATTAGTTTCAAATTAGTTTCAATTTTCAGTTACTTTTACTCCTTTTTAAAGCAGCCGGAGACAGTAGAAACAATGTATTTCTTTTGTTTAACTAGCTGTCAATGAGCGTTCTAAACGCTGTCAATGAACATTCCGAAAGACATCAGTCCTGCTAGCAGCCCGTTTCCAGGGTCAGAGCGGCGGTATTCTAGCTCTCTTCACTCTCTCCTGCAGGCATACTCAGTCCACAACTCCCCCCCCCCTTCCAGGTAAAGCCCTTCATACTCTTTCCAGGTTTCCCTGAAGATGACTCTAGATCATTATATAAATGTGTTGTATCCATTATACAAAGGCCCCACTGACAAATGATCTATTTCTATAACGCTAGAAGTCTAGATACTGTTTTCTGTAGGTATGAGTTTTAAGTATTACAGACAGTGATGTTACTAAGTAACATATCACAGACACCAGAGCCCTCTTCACCAGTGGGTACAAAAGAAAAAGCCTTTTCAATAATGGCCCCATAACTATGAAAATCCCTCCTCAGTGAGGCCTGCCTGGTGCTGACATCTATGTATATTTTGATGCTAGCTTAAGATGTCAAGGAGATAAACAAAAGTTGTATGGTTAACTTTTAGAAGACATCTGATGGCAGCCCTGTATAGGGAAGTTTTTAATGTTTGATGTTTTATTGTGTTCTTATCTGTTGGAAGCCACCCAACAGTGGATGAGGAAACCCAGTCAGGTGGGCAGGATACAAATAATAAAGTTGTTTGTTGTTGTTGTTGTTGCTGCTGCTGTTGTATTTCTCTCATGTAAGGCACCTCAGTGCAAATCTTCTGCAGCAGCTGAATATTTTTTGGGCTATTTGTTTGGTGGCTGACTCTATGTTGGGTGATGGAGAAGGGTTTTTTGATCCCCTTTTCACCTGTATCGTATCTGGGATTTTTTAAAAAGTCCTCCTTTAAATTCACTAACATTTTAGTTTAAATTTTCCTGATGTACACACTTAAATGCAGTTTTGCCCTATGTGCAGTTTCGCAAGGAATTCCCCTCAATCCAGGCTTCCTCGACCTCAGCCCTCCAGATGTTTTGAGACTACAATTCCCATCACCCCTGACCACTGGTCCTGCTAGCTAGGGATCATGGGAGTTGTAGGCCAAAAACATCTGGAGGGCCAAAGTTGAGGAAGCCTGCCTTAATCTAATGCATGTGTGTGTGTTATTTTCATATGGATACCTTCCCTTAATGTACACATTTCTGCACATTTTTTTTGGTAAGAGAACTGTGTAAGAGTGTAAACAGTGTAAATCTCAAAGGACAACTTGCCCTGAGTTTCTTCTCCAACCATATTCTGTTATTTAACACAGAGACTGTGATCCAGAACATCCCATGGGCTCTCATTGCCAGTTATGGCAGATGGAGCTTCACAAATGCTTTGTATATTTTTCTCAGCCAGAGCTGACAATGGGAAAGATTGGCCTGTGTGCAGAGCTTAATTTCTAGTCTTTGCAAAATTAATGTCCCATTACCCAGTTCCTGTCTTACTAAATATGCAATGTGGTAGAATGTGACAAATTGAAGGAGGAGCTTAAAGACAATAAATTCTTCACTGTTCATGGATCCAGTTTCAGCCTTAAAAATATCACTGGAGGGCCAAGGTAAATATGTATTTATTTAAGCTTGCATGCAGTTCTTGGCACTAACAACAATGTTCTATGACAAGTTCTACAGACGGATGCTTAATATGTAAATTAATCTGACTTGGTAGGGATCATGATCTTTGATGGCAGTTATAATTATAGATGAGCTTGTCAACTTGCTCTGCAAATTTGTCCAACCAGAGAACAACTGTATTTGTATGGGGCTATGGAAACATTTTAATTATTTACTGTCAGGTTTCAGCATGCAATGAGAAACAGGGATGATACGTTATGACTACAACAGAGCTGTTGTTATTGTTATTATTATTATTTTTACAACCCCCCACTAATTTTAAAGAGGTTAACAAAAGGATATATTTCAATTATAGACATAACATTGTAAGTGATAACCTTTGCTTCATGGCATAAAATGGAGTAAATGTGTGTCAAAGGACTAATTGTCCTTTATCATACTTTTACTCCATTTTATGCCTGATCTGCTGGGCTGAAATCTGTTTTCCAATTTCCTCACCTTTCCCCCTTCACCTCTGAAAGAGGCTTATGTTTTGCCATATCAATCACAGGGCACTTTAGAATTTCTTTTGAATGCTTGGTGGCTGCAGGTGTGCGGTGTGGATACTCTTGCAAGGTGGTTAAGTGTGTCGTCCCTCCCCTCCATTAGACATTTATCCAGGGCTCTGCAGCCTCCCCACCTGCTCATTCTTTCTGATTTGAAAAAGCCCCCTGGAAGGAGATGCCTCATAACGTCTTTCCCTGGGTTTTCATTAAAACAAAGGAAGCTGGAGAAGCTGTCTAAAAAGCAACCGGCATCCAGTGGCATAGTGTGGGATGACCCCCGAGGGGTGCTTGCCCTGAGTGCAAAATTATTAAGGTGCAAAATTTCAACATCCAGTGCTGCCTCAATACAGCTGCACACTTCCATCACTGGCCCCTTTTGAAAATGGCTTCTCCATGCAAGCCAGGAAGTGACCTCCCAAGACAACGGAACAGCTCTTCTTTGCTTATGACTGTGGCTGTGATCTCCTGAGTGACAGAGATGTCATTAGGTAGTTGACTGCACATGACTATTCCAACCATTTTCCTCCCACCGAACCACCCCTCTGCGTGGGGCTAGGCTCTGGCAACCCACGCTATGCCACTGTTGGCACCAGTGGGCTTATGAATTTTGTTTCTAAGGAAAGTTCTTCCTTAAGAAACACCTGCCCACACTGATTTCTTAAAGGTAAAATAAATAGATAAATAACTTTAAACAACAACAATGAACAGCTAACAGGAGCATGGTAGACAATCTCTCTGGCTTATAGGAAAGCCCAGCCTAAAGCCTCACGAGCTTTTCAGGAAGTGCAGGCAGGAGGACTGTGGTGTGCAAATCACTAAATAAGATTATTTGGAGAATGAAAGAGAGAATGCTCAAAAAACACCCCCTGGCCACCTCAAAAGTAAGGTGAAAAAACAGTCAAACTCTGCCCCCACCCATGAGAATGTCACCAAAAGTTTCTTTCTCCTTAGAAAATTTTCAAATGATGGAAAGGAGTTGGGAAAAGTTGGACAATTTGTTGGCACTGTACTAACATGGGCTGCTTTATGGATGGTCCAATAGTATATGCTAAAGTACTTTAAATTTTTCTGAAGTAACAGAGAAATTTTAGTGGAATAGGAGAGCTGAAAAAAATTCACATGTGGCAACCAATGTGCCCCTTTGGTTTCAGATAGTACATGGGTAGACGAGTCTAAAAAACCTGGGACACAAGTTTTCATGGCCCTCTAGCAGCCATGATGGCTCATTTACCCAAAGTAATGTATTTAGCGTTAACCCTAGAAATGTATACCTGATTCTAACCAAACTAAGCCTTCTAGAGGTTACGCCGTCTCCTACTGAGTTGGCCTTTTCAGTTGGAACCAATTCATTCTGAACTTCTCTCTTGCTATATCATGACACCAGCGTGCCACATACTGGGTTCATGATCCTATGTGCATAAATCTAAAGTACACCTTCTTACAAGCATTCTTTTCCAGCATGCTCCTTCAAGTATGTTGTCTCTTACAGTACATGTGCCATTTTACTACTTTTTTAGCATCTGCTGACCTTTGAAATGAGCAGATATATAAGAGCGAGTGTGTATAAGATTCTGAACACCCTGATATATGGGAGTTTGCGGAAGAACATGCTGAAGGATGTATGATTTGCAGGAGAGAAATGTGAAAAGCTACAAGGAAATTTATAGTCTGAAGTTGAGGTTTCCAAAATAATGGGGCATGACCAGTCACACTCGCCAGATCCCTTTGGAAACAGCTTTTTCACAGCTCTTACTTCCTAACCTACCATTAGCTATACTCAGACTTAATGTACCTATTTTCCTCTCCAAATGTTAGAGGGTGTGAGATTATAGTGTGTCACAAGAAGCAAGGGAGTTTAACTACATTTCAGAAGGCATTGTCTGATAGTTTGCATTGGGCTGATAGTGATTCACTTCCCCACCCCCACCCCCAGCTCAAGACTGAGAAATTCAGCAGGTGAAGACTTCTGTATCACTGCAAGTTTGTGCTGGGAGGAGTTGCACGAGTTGAATACTGGCCTGTTTTGAGGAGGTAAAAGGCATAGGAACCCAATTAGCATGGGGGAAAGACCTTCATAGCCTTAACTGAATTTGTGTTCAAAGACTCCTCCCTGTATAAAGAATAAATCATTGAAGATGAGCATAACTACAAGACCTGAAGTACTTCTGTTATATATCAGAGAAGTGTCTTGGACTACAGCAGAGGTGGAACAATTTTTTTTTAATCTGAGGGCTACACACTGATGGCGACGATTGTGAATTTTGTTTTTGTACGGTAGGCTAGTTTCAACACCCACCCACCTCTCTATTCTCCATCCAGGCAAGCAAGAAGGATTGGGGGCTAGAGAAAAGCCCTAGGCTGAAGTGAGGACAGGTGGGGGCAACCACCGGGTTTTGACAAACAGATCTAGCTTTTAATTACAGTGAATTATTTTCCCAGAGTTGATTTGTGAGGTTGGGGGAAAGATGCTCAAGTAAATAAACACGGTTCTTCTATGAGTTGGTTTTCGGAAAACAGAGCATTTAGAAGAGCAGTGGGGTTTTAGCATCCTTCCCAAACTCTTTCTTAATAAACAATAAAAAAAGGAATGCTTTGATCCATTTTTGTATTCATTCAGTTGTCCCCTGCCATGTCAAACTTGCAATAGTTTGGTTGTTATTTTTCAAACTTTTAGGAGAGAGTTATTTTAATTCCCCTTTTCATGAGTTCAGTTCAAATCACAGAATTGTAGAGCTGGAAGGACATGCAGTTCAACCCTCTGCAATGCAGGACTCACAGCTAAATAATTCCTTACAGATGGCCATCCAACCCCTGTTCAGAAACCTCTGAAGAAGAGTCTGTCACCTTCTGAGGTAGTCTCTTCCACTGTCAAACCATAAAATATCTATGCTGGCTTGGTCATACCCACAGAATGGAGGATAGTAGGATCCCCAAGGACATGCTCTATGGGCAGAGGGCTTCAGGTACTTCAGGCATCAGGCCTGTTGGCAGACCAACCCTGCATTAGAAAGATATCAGCAAACATGACATGAAGGCTGGCAACATCATCCCCACTGTGCAGGAATCCCTTGCAGACAACCACAATGCCTGGAGACAGACATTCAGGTCATGCCTCCATAGCTGTGACCAGAGGAGGAGAAACCCCATGGAACATCTGCAGCAGCACAACCAGAAGCCTTCATCTGCCCTAGCTGCAACAGAAAATGTCTCTCCTCTACAGCAGGAGTAGTAACCTTCCAACAGTTGGACTTCTCCCCCAAAGATGCACTCGTCCATGGTCTCGCAAGACAGGCGGATGCCAACATACACAGACTATAAAGATCTTAGAACAGCTTTCAAGGTATTTATCTATTTAAAGTGTCACATGTAAAAATGTGGGTGTGTATGAGCTCTACTTAGAATTTTAGCCTTCCAGTGGATCAAATGGATGTGTTTAGTGGGGAAATAGTGGACCAAGTGGATCAAATGGATGTGTTTAGTGGGGAAACAGAAATGCCCCCAAGAAAACCACAGCCCAGATCTTCACACTTTCTCCTAAATCCTTACAATCTCTTAAATGGGTAGATGGAGTTGTAACACACTCAAGAAAACCTGGTCCAAACCCATGCACTTTCCTCTAAATGAAGTGTGACTACAGTAAATGTATGTTCAAACCCCTGTATTATAAAAGTAACCGTCCCAGTGAGTGATCAGTTAATGGCCAACCTAGGTTTGTCTCTGCAAATTGCATCAAACAACCATTAAGAGATTAATCTCCATGTGATTACAGTTTAAAAAAGAGCCCAATTTCTTCACTTCCAACTTCAGTACAGCCTGCATTTCAAGAAATATGAAGTAACTACAGAAGAGGGCTGTGTCTAGTGAGAGTGAAATACACATGCGGGGGGGGGGGGAGAATAGTTTTGGGTGATATGCTTAATCTTCAAGTTCAAACTACTGAACACTTTCTGAAGGGCTCATGCTGTCATCTGGCTGATCTCCCCACAACTGCAGAATTCTTAAATATGTTTACCTGGGTCCTGGATAGGTCAATAACTGGCTTCCCCACAAACTTGTCTCTAGGCTAGATAAAAACAAAGTATTACTTTTTGCTCATCTTCAGTTGTCAGCTTCACACCAGGGGGTATTCAGTGTGTTCATTCATCCTCCCATTGAAAATGAAAGGAACAAGAATGTATTTGAAATGACACTCTTTGGAAGCTCTGATATAAAATCCTATAAAAACAAAACAAAGTAAGTATTTCATTAAGCCATAAGGATCCTCTACAATAGGATTAAGGACATCTAAGAGTCAATGCACCTTGCACTCAATGATAGTTTTGAAAACATACTGTTGGCTGTCACTGCTTTCCACACTGAATGTGGGGTCAAAACGGGCTTAACTTTGATCTGTGGCAAGTTTACAATAGTAATGCATTTTCTAGAATTGCTGAACTCCACCTTGTATGTATAAATAGTTCCAGAGTGCTTGAGCAGAATGAATGATTTGGGCATGAATTCAGGTTTCTTAGAAACTATAGTTGTTATTCAGAAATGTAACATTCCTGACTGAAGGCACACCTCTTTTGACACCTGAGAGGTCTATTTAATCTTAATTTCCATATCTATCTATCTATCTATCTATCTATCTATCTATCTATCTATCATCTATCATCTATCTATCTATCATCTATCACCTATCTATCTAATTTACATTTTAATTTACATTTCAAGATATTCATTTAGACAACCTTAAATCAGTGACTTCCCTTCTTCTCTTTCCGTGGTTCATTTTGCATACCATACACCCCTGCATATTTTACATGAACAAAACCATTCAGTAATCCATTGTTACACCATCAAAACACTGTTGAATTTATCTTAATGCTACCAGTGTTTTTAAATGTACACAATTTTCACCCAAACTGTCAGTAAATATTTTCCAGTCTTCGTTAAACGTATATTCTTCTTGTCCTCTTATTCTGTATGTTAAATATGCAAGCTGCGTGTAATTGTAATTTCCAACCACTGACATATTTGCTCCTTTGTTAGGCTGTGAGGGTTTTTTATTTGAGTGACTTGCTCCCAGTGACTGTGGTTAATGACTGAAGTGTCATGCTTAATGACATCACTGGGGCCTGCCTTCCATGACATCACATCTAGGTCCCTGACCTGGCAGCCCTATGAGGGGTGAACAATTCCCCATCTTCCAGATGCTAATCCCATGAGTGAATGTCTGAACAGGGCTATTGAGGGGAATCTCAAAATTCCAGGTCCCTTTGCATGCCACACAGTCTCCGAAGCCACATCCCTCTGTGGTCCTGCTCAACACACAAAATGGATTCTTTTACCTGTGTAGAACATGCCCTTCAACTGTGATACTGTCTCTTCCCTCACTGAATGGAAATGTATAGGCACCCCCCCACACACACACTTGCATGTGATCAACTCACGTGTGACTGTGTATATGTGCAGTACGGAAGACTTTTTTAAATAATTCATACCCGGAAATGGAGGGACAGAGTAGGAAAGCCCTTGTGTCTTGCAAGGATACCTTCCGTGGAGCCCAAAGAGGACCTAGTGAAGGCAGAGAAGAGACTGGAGGTGCAGAGGGGCTTTGTTTTGGATGCTTAGCCTCCCCGCCTAACAGCTGATGTGCACGGTAGCACAGCAGACACTGCTTTGCCACATATTCTCTAGCCTAATCCCAGCCACAGAGCTTCAATTCCAGTTACGGAGCTTTTCGGTACCGTATTTTTAAAATATTTTTTGGAGAGTAGTATTTTGGAGCGAGAGCAGCAGAGAGGGCATTTAATGGGTGTTTAGAGGGTGCGCCCCTCTTGTGCGATTTTCACGTTTGTGCGTGGGGTGCTTGAACGTAATGCTTGCTTAAGTGGGGAGTTGCCTGTATGTAGAATTCTATGGATTTTGCAGGGCTTGAATGTAGCCTGCTGTGGAAAGGCAAGTCACCTCTGCTGCTCTGCCCATTCCTAGCCTCTGGCCATGCACAATATGTTGTTGCCTGGCATTGCTGCATTTCTTAGAAACAGACTCCCGCCACATCAGGTAAACTCAGATTTATTTAAAAACATTTGGTGGGGTGGCCCACTTACTCCTCAGTCTCCTCGGCCAGGCCCACACTGGCTTTCTCCTCCCATTCTTCACCTTGACCCACGAACTAACTTTATACACATGCACTGTCAGGGACTGTGCTGGGGAGGGTTGCACTGAGGAGGAATGGTGGGAGCCTCCTCCTCCCCCTGCTCCTGATCCGGACCCTGAATCTTCCCAGGAGCAGGAGGACAGTATAGATTTGGAACAGTGGTTTGCAGAGGGACATAGTGCAGAAGGCAGAAGCTGGGAAGTACTGGATGGGGAATAGCTAGGAGAAGAATCACTGGAAGAGAGAGGGTTAACAGATTCACTGCCTCTGGTAAGCATTCCTCCACTCTCCCCAAGGTCAAGAAGAGCTCAGAAAGTGGCAGAACAGAAAGCACACAAATCACAGAGGGTACAAGCTCAGATTATAAGACGTAGAAGTGACGTAGATTAATAGGGACGTAAGGGGGAGAGATCCTTAATTGGGAGCACCGCCATTCCTAGGAAATGGGTTCTTTGTTCTCTCGCTGTGATTATTAAAGTTTCTAACTGGTAGGAAGACTCATTTCCCTTTGTTCTCCTTATCTACTGCCACAGGGGGAGGAAGCCGATTCTCTGAAGCCTGACATGTACCATTGGTATACCCCCCCCCAACTTGCTCATGAGGGTATGTTGCCCTTGGGTGGAAAACTCCCCATGGATTATTCACATACCCTCCAACATTTTTCTGTCTTAAGGAAAAGCGGGACATTCCAGGATCAAATCAGAAACTGGGATGGCTTCTCTAAATCTGGGACAGTCCCTTGAAAATAGGGGCACTTGGAGGGTCTGTATTATAGGTCTGTATTTGGTTAAAAGGAAACACGAGTTTCTTCTACCAGGTGTTGTGAATATTATTTTAAAGACTTTCGAAAGTAGAATCCAGCTTGAGTAAGAGACACAGTGCACACTTTATTAAGTGAGCAAAAGAGTGCAGAGATTATTATAAAGTACTGTTAACTGTGTCTACCATATGCACAGTTTTGTTTTCAGTGTAAGTATGAAGGGATAATTATATAGTGACTCCATGTTCCACTTTTCGATAATTTACATAAGAAGCACTACACAAAAGTGATGCTAATAGCCTGAGAAAAACCCTCGCAAGTAATGAAAGCCATAGTTTGGGATTAAACCTTTAATGCCTCACTAAAACGAGGATCAGGAGGATAAAAATACAGTGGTACTCTACAGCAATTAGATAGCAAAGGTTCAATCCTTGCTTTAGCATTTACTAGGCTTTGTAGTTTTGGGGTTTTTTTAAAGTCAATTTTATATTTGAATTTACTTAATTGAACGTGATTTTCTGGCAGGTTCGGTTGTTTATAATTAATTACTGTATTTACATAAAATTACAAAAATAAAAACTTGCTGTCAGATATATAGAACGACCACTGCATACTAAAGGGGGAAATTAACTAGGGTTGAAACCAGTAATTTTCAGTAATCATGATTATCTTTGGCAAAGCATTATAGTTTCTTCTTTATTATGTTTCATTCATGTGGTTTCACTAGCAAATTAATTTCAGTGGAAATGTATTTTATATGACAGATAGTTCATATATTATAGGGATCAGTAGGTATTTTAAATGACCCATGGTCACATCCACACCATACATTTTAAACACATATAAAGCAAATGGGTTCCTTCAAAGACTCCTGGAAACTGTAGTTTGTATAGGGTGCTGAGAATTATAGCTCTGTCTTAAATGTTTTGTGGGATGTGACATATATGCAGAGCCTGAGCCAAGAAACAAGGTTTTTCAAGAGGACAGATTGTCAGTGTTGAAAACGTAACAGCAGATATCATTCTGTGTGTGACTTAAGGGTTCATTTTGTCAGTGTTAAATCAACTAGCCAATATATGTAGAGGTGTGGCAACCAGGCAGACTGGCATGATATTCATGGCAGCAGCAAGTCCTCTGATTGGCTGTGTATTTCTGGGGGAGCTTTCTTTTGTATGTTTGATTGCATGTCTTCCTGCTCTGTACAAATCCTGCCCTAAGAAAGATAAAACCTCTCTTTTCCTTTCTCCTCAAATTACACACTGATTAGTTTTGCTCAGTAAAGTATTATTAGGATCTATCCCCCCCTCCGGACTCATTTTCTACTATTTAAGTACTTTGCTAACAATGAGGTGCTTAGAGTTGGCTTGGGTGAGAAATTCAGAAATTCAGACTTGGGTGAGAAATTGCTGATATTTCACCATTTCTGTCTTGGGCCAGCCCTGAATGGCGAGTACAGGCGAAGCACAACAGACTCTTTATACAAGTATGCACATTTTTGCTTCATAAAAACTGAAACGAATGTTTTTTCATGCATTTTTTTTTTAAAAGAACCTTATTTCACAATGAATTCAGCTTCCGTGTCTACTTGGTTTTGCAACAGAAATGATGGATGTGCATACCAGCAAACTAGATGCAGGCTCAGTAGCCACTGTTTCCCCTCACCTTCAGGGGTGCTGTCAATTGTTCATGTTCCATCCTCTTGTTCATTGCAGAGATATAAAATAAACATATTTAAGGTGCAAAAAACTGTTCTGGCAATTTGGGGGAGGGACACAGGAGGGAGCAGTCAATCAGCTCTCTGCACAGCT
Source organism: Podarcis pityusensis (assembly GCF_964106645.2). NCBI lineage: Eukaryota > Metazoa > Chordata > Lepidosauria > Squamata > Lacertidae > Podarcis > Podarcis pityusensis. The sequence goes on from NC_138030.1 coordinate 67,198,370, forward strand.
TGCCTCTGCTTCAAGCCTGTAGAACCCTGGAGAGGAAAAGGTATATTAGGGGAATGCACTGAGGGCACTGTCACATAAGCCTCACTGCTTTAAAAATGTTACGTATGTCTTCACCTTCTGATTCACAGCCAGAGATGTTTTCCTGCTGAGCCGGAAAACTGTTATCTGGTGAGAGTTCTCTGCCAACGTTGCTTTGCCGAGCCTAGCTCCTAACGCTGCTTACGGCACAGCGCTGTATCAACTTTTATTCCTTCCCCCATCTTTTGATCATTTATAAAGTTCCATTTAACTGAGTATTTTGTCCAGCCTATGCAGCAGGACAATTGACAAGCGTGGTATGAGATCTTTATTTCTGCGCTGTTGTTCTATGTTTCATAACTGGTAGTTTTTACTTTGTAATGGGCCTTCACAGCAGGCTAACATTTCTGACTGGATGAATAGCTCAACTTCCCACGGCGACGCGAAACGCAAACTTCCATTGCTTTCAAATTGTGGCATGGCTGATGCTTACTGATCGCAGCCTTAAGCTCTTCGATCACCTCACGTAACCTGTGTTTCTGTCCCTTTAAGAGAGCTGCCTATCTCTCTGTTTTGCTATACAATGGATCTGGGCAGCTGGGGAATGGCTTTGATCAGTCTGAACACTAAGCATGTGCAGTGGAGGAAAGTTGCTTCCGTATTATTGATCGTGAGGGTCAGTGGGTCAGCTAGCTAGCAGCAATGGGGAAACAGCTCCACAATAGGGAGGAATTTTGCAACTTGTTGTACTGCGTCCAATGGCGATTTTGATATCCCTGTTAGTAATTGTTATTGTTCTTATAAAAGACGTAGCCAGTGTGGTTTCCCCCCCCCCCAGGAAAATGCATCCAATATTGATATCTGCAAATATTTAAGCTTCGGCTAAAGCATAACTGAATGCAGAGGCTTGCTTTTTATTTATGTTGCATTTTATGCTGGGTATAAAAATTACTGAGTGTGTCCAGCCAGCTAGCCAGCCAGCCAGCCACAGGAGACAGCTCCAGAGGAAAGAGATGGTCTACGCTCTTAATTTGCTTGCAGGCCAACCTGCAATGAAATCTAACACCAGAATTACAAGTCCTAGCACACCCCGAGGTGAGGTCAAGAGAAAGGCATAATGCAGCAGCCAAAATGTTTGCTCCAAACTCTGCTGGTGTGATTTGCTATCCAGAGGCTAAGAAATGAACTGGTTGCCAACAAACACATAGGTGCTAATCCTGTGCCTTTGGCAATGTCTGAAGACGTGATTCTCTCTGTCAAAGGGCCATTGCTATATAGTGCAACTGGAAGAAGGCCTTTCATATCTATGGAACTGAAATTATTTCCAGAAGTCACCTGATGTTGTCAACACTTGCTTTTGTCTGGTAGCATTCTTTCATACTGACAAAGGTTTAATACCCAGGAAACAGATCCTTTCGTTCTCAAAGGAAATATCCCCAAACCATTTGCTAGATACCCTAAACACTTCGGATAGGATTTTTAATGAACATTCCAGGGTGTCTCTCTAAGAAAGGAGGAAGAAAATGGAAGAGAGAGATCAGAATAGTATTGTCAGCTGCCTCTGTCCTCTGCCGTTTCCCCTTGAGGGGATACCTGGACAGCAAGAAGAAGTGACAGGCAGGTCACAGCAGGGGCATACAAAAATGTTGGGCTTCTCAATGCAGAAGAATTGTGTATTGTACAGTAAAAATGTCCAATTTCATGGCATTATGAACAAATGCTTTATTACATGGCCAAACATCCACAGTTCTTAGGACCACTCACTGCATTAGCCGATTATCACTTCACAGCTTGCAAGCAATTGCAATTCCAATATGAACTGACCCTGATACGCAGCCTCCCAGACTAGTTAGCCACCAGCTTTCGCACTTCCCAAGTGTTCTGACACAGTTCTCAGCTGTGCCAAGATGCATTTCAAACTGCTCTCTCCCAAAGTGTGCCATAATATCCAGTGCCGGTTAGCTGTGTTCCTGGATAACTTCTGTATTGGGGGCAGAGACGCTGGCTTCTCCAGAGGTTTGGGAGGAAGGGGGGTGAGCCAAATGCCCTCTGAAAATTGAGGGGGCCCAGTCCCCTCAAAAAATACATCCGGTGAGCTGAAACTGCCTCAGCCCCTAGGAGTTGGCATCTATGATTGGGGGCCTTTATATTTATGGGGTTCTAACTACAAAAGGTGCCATTTTGTTGACAAACCACCATGATTACAGTGGTAAGATCACAACAGCTAAACTCACTCAGAAATAAAGCATCCTTCAGCCCCTGTCCAGCGATCAGGAAGATACTGTTCAGCATTATGTATGGTGTGAAAACAAAGCAAAGCGAGATGCCCCTAGCCCAACAGGAATGAATGTTGTACTCTTGTGGGATGCTTAAATTAATGCTGTGGTGAAATCTGTCCTCCGATTTTCCAAATGTTATCTTCCCAGAAAGAGAGGCTTCTGTTCATAATAATTTTAATAATATTTTTAAAAAATTTATATCCCGCCCATTTGGCTGGGTTTCCCCAGCAACTCCAAGTGGCTTCCAACATATATAAAAAGACAACAAAACATCAAACATTACAAAACAAAATATCCTATACAAGCAACAAACAAACCAATAAACCAATAGAAATCAATAATAATAATAACAATAATAACAAACAGTTTACAGTTATACCCAAATTAAAATAACCAGGAACTCCAACTAAATATTTAACCAACACCGACTTCCGGTTCTCGCCGCTGGACAGAAAGGGAGCGCAGAAAGCCTCGTCGGGGTTTTCCGAACAACACAGGGGCTTGGGGGAGTTGCAAAGGCACTGCACCCCCCAAAAATCTCAAGGGGGATACCCTTGAGGGATGGCTAACCGGCAGCGTGGAAGCGGTCCGGCCGTTTTTTCGGATTTCTTTTCTTGAAGAGCTCGAAGACGACGGGATTGCAAGCGCAAGAGGAAGCTACCGACCCTGTGTTGCGATGTCTCTGGCTCTCGCTAGAGAAAGCGGCGAATCTCCAAAAATTTAAGAACGGACCCTTAGTGTGAGAGAAGTATTTTAAAATTAAAATTTTGAAGAACACACTAAGTGAACGCTGGATGTTGAAGGATTAAATTAAGGAATCCATTCTGGTGGAGGAGTTAAAATGGCGCAGGATACAAAGTCGCAGGGGTAAAGGAAGGAATGCAGCCTCTAGCCTGACTGCGTGAGTACATAACAAAAGCCCACGGCAGCTTTTGTCGAGGCAAATAGACTTTTGAATTTGTAAAACAAAGCTACACATTAAGGACTATCCAGAGACTTTGTTGTTCTCTCTCAGTGAGAGTGATAATTAGAAACGCAATAACCATAGAGCTGATTGAAAGACTAGTAGAAGTTTAATTTAAAAGAAAACAGGGAAAGCTTGGAAGCTCCGTTAAAAATAACAAAGTTACAGTAAAGACAAGAATAAGGGAAGATTTGACCAGTGATCTCCTTTTCTTCAGGGATAGAGACTGAAACAGTGATTTCGTGATAGAGACCGGACCAGTGATTTTGTGACATTGGGATCTAATTGGTTTACAGGTCTGATTTAGATCGTGGATTAAAGCCTGAATTATTAGTCTTACTAGACCTTGGATTAGGACATGGATTAAGTTATAGAATATCCTTTACACGTGATGGATTAAACTGGCAAGTGGTGGAAGATTAAAGAAATTAAAAGAAGTCGGAACTGAATATTATTTAATTATTTAATTATTTAATTTTTTTTAAAAGAAGAAGGAACTACTGCTCTCCCATCAGAATCTACGTGGATTTTAGAAAACCACTTTAACAGGAATAATTCATATATAAGTAATAATTATTTGAGTCCTGGAGAAATTTACCAAACTTTCAGAGGGTGTTAAGGTTTTAAGGGATGGTTTGGGAAAACACAAACTATATTGTCATATACTATTAATAATACCTGTCAGGGAACTGACATCCAAGCTAGAGGCGGAGGGAAGGCTCTCAAATGATGCTGGAGAAGGGCCCAGCAGGGAGAGAGCCAGCTCAGCAGATGGGGAAGCAAATCAGCGCAACACCAGGGATAAAGGGGGGGCAGATGGGGGAATCGGTGAGAGGGCTCCAGGACTCTTCACCGGACACCAGCGGGGAGAGCACGGGTCCTCCGCTACCCACGCCCTCCCTGCGCAGAAGGCTTCCGCGCAGGGAGAGTAGGAGGAGACTTGGCGTCAAACAACTTTTATGTTGGATGAGGTTTAAGAAACGCCCACTGACGGATTCTGCTAGCGACTGAGGCAGCCACGAAGTGAAGGGCTGTCCAGACAGAAAGGTTTAACAAGGCAACATAGCCAGGAGAGGCAGCAACTTATGCACGAGCAACCCATACTCATTACAATACCCTAGGAGGGGGGTATCATTTGGGGAAAAAAAGAGCCTAAGGAAGGTACTAAGATGTATAAACAAGACTTTAGGATTGCCAAGGTTGAGATATACTGGGATTATAAGTGAAGCTATTTTCTTTGATTTCTGGACATTTTATTATTCAACTGGATCTGTAACTGTATATTATAATAGTACATATTTTCTAGCAGACATTGGTGGTACTCGGAGATATTATGGTTGTACTTTAGGATACAGTTGAATTAATTGACTTCAAAGGTAATACTCTGTCTGAAAAAAAAGGAAATACAATAGAAAGTGATATAAAAGAAATTGTAAGAATATAAAATAAGAAAAACAAAATCACACGGGTGTAATAAGGTAAATTAAAGGAGAGTGGTTAAGACTTAGAAAAATAAGAATAACAAAAAAATAAAGAGAGATTGTGCACCCCTCAGGGGAGAGACAGAAAGTTAACACAGACTATTGTGTAAATAATCACAAAATGTCAGGGAAAAATGAAAAAAAGGTAGGAGGGACTCCTGGAGATAGAAAGGCCTCACGACAGTAGGAAATTAAAGATCTAGACATATTGTGGTTAAAGATCAAAGAGGAATTTAAACAGAGTGAATTGCATATGGAAAGTAAATTAAGAGAGGTGCAGGAACAGATAGATAAAAAAATTGAAGGAGCTGTGGGAGAACTCACTAATAAAATACAAGACCTATCAGTTAGATCAAAAGTAATAGAGGAATCAAACAAGAAAATTCAAAAAGAAATGAAGGAACATAAAAGGGAGACAGAAAAAAAGGAAGGAGGAAATTAGAGATTTAAACAAAGCACAAGAACAGATTGAGGATTGCTTAGCTATGATAGAAATGCGTAAGAAACAACTCAATTTAAAATTCAGAGGAGAAGAAGAAATCAATGAGAATATAAAAGAAAAAATGATAAAAGAATTAGCAAAATGGTTGGAAATAAAAGAGGAAGAAGTAGCCTGTACTGTAGAAAGCGCATTTAGAATAAGGGTGAAACCCCAGCAGCTCAAACTAAAAAAATCTCCTGGTGATTGTTTGATGATTTTCAACTCAATTGAGATGAAAAATATGATAATAAGAACAAGTTACCAGAAAAAATTAATAATTGAAAACAGAACACTTATTATATACAAAGAAATACCTGTCTTTTGCGTAAAAGACAAGGATACCAACAAATAGTAAGTGTCTTACAGAGAAACAATATACAATATAGATGGGAGTTCCCGGAAGGAATTACCTTCTATTATAAAGATAAAAGATTCAGATTGACAGATATACAAGAAGCAGAAATTTTTTTGAGAAGATATGAGAAGGAGCTTGGAAAAGGGGAAGAAAGGTACGGAGGAGGAGGGAGATATACAGAAAGGAGGAAGGAAAAGAAGGTAAAAATCACAGAGAAGCAAAAGAGAGAGAGAGAAGAGGAAGAAGAGGAAGTGGAAGAGGAAGGGGCAGTAGGTGGAGAAGAAGAGGAGGAGGAAGAAGAAGAGTTAACGGAGAAGAGGTCGACTAGAATATAAATTAAAGTTATACAATATAATGTCATTAAAGGTTCTGTCCTGGAATGTTAATGGTTTGAACGAAAAATCTAAAAGGAATAAAATTCAAAAGGTGTTAAAGAATAAAAATTATGATGTGATCTGTTTTCAGGAAACACAGGTGGCAAAAAAACACAAACATATACTAGCAAATAAAAGGTTGGGGTAGAGTTTGTTAATTCAGACACTAATAAAAAAAGAGGAGTTGTGATATACGTGAAGGAGAAATGGGACCCAATATTAATATGTAAGGACGATGAAGGAAGGATCTTAGGAGTACAAATCAACCATCAGGGAGAAAAGATTAACGTTATAAATGTCTATGCACCAAATATGAATAAAGCTGAATTCTTTAAAAAAATTGGAACAAATGTTAACAGAATTGGAGGATCATAAGATGATTTTACTTGGAGATTTGAATGCCGTGCCAACACCTGAATTAGATAGAAGCATGAAAAGAAGAAAACTTAAGCAGGGGAAATTACCAAGAACATTTAATAATCTGGTGGAAAATCTAGATCTGATAGACATCTGGAGACATAAAAATCCAACAACGAAACAATATACACACCTGTCAGAACCACACCAAAGTTGGGCCAGGCTGGATCAAATATGGGTCTCAAGAGAATTAACATTAAGAGCACTTAAATGTGAAATCCAACCCAGAACTCTTTCAGATCATAGCTCAGTAACGTTGGAGATAAAAAGCAGATTACAAGGAACATACAGATGGAGAATGAACGATTATCTATTTGAAAATGAGGAAATAATTGAGAAGGCCAAAAGAACATTAAAAGAATATTTTGAGATGAATTTAAATAAAAAGACTAATATAGAGATAGTTTGGGATGCCAGTAAGGCAGTGTTAAGAGGATTTTTAAATTAATCAGAACAGCCATAGGAAAAAGTTAAGAGAGCAAAAAAAAGAAGAAATACTCAATCAATTAAGAGATTGCGAAAGAAAACTAGCAATAAACCCAACTGAGGAGCAGGTTAAACAAACTTATAGAATATTACAAACGCAATACTCAAATTTAGTAGGCCAAGAAGTAGAATGGAGAATCAAGATATGGAAGCAAAAATTCTTTGAATCAGCAAATAAAACCAGAAAATTACTAGCGTGGCAATTACGAAAAAACAAAAAACAAAATATGATCAACAAATTAAGAATAGAAGAGCAAATTGTGGAAGAACCTAAGAAAATAAAGGAAAATTTCATCAAATTTTATGGAAAATTATACAAAAGAGAAAAAGAAGACTGCACAGAAATAAAGAAATATTTAGAAGAAAATAGACTAAAAGGATTAACAGAAGAAGAAATAACACAATTAAATAATCCTATAAAAATTGAAGAAATCCAGGATGCGATAAAAAGAATGAAATTAGGAAAGGCTCCAGGGCCTGATGGCCTTTCAGCTAAATACTACAAAGTTCTAGAGGAAAATTTGCCCCGGTGCTGTGCGAAGTAGTGAATAACATCTTAAGCGGCGGAAAGACACCAGACTCTTGGAAGGAAGCCTATATTACATTAATATCTAAGCCAGACACAGATAAATTAGATATGAAAAACTACAGACCAATATCATTATTAAATAATGATTATAAATTATTTGCGGAAGTAATGGCCAACCGTCTTAAGAAATGTTTAAGAAACCTCATCCATACAGATCAAGTCGGATTCTTCCCCAATAGACAATTAAAAGACAACATAAGACATATAATTAACATCATTGAATATCTAGAGGCCAAGAATGAAATACCTGCGGCACTAATTTTTATTGACGCCGAAAAGGCCTTCGATAATGTATCTTGGCAATTCCTTGTAAGATGTCTAGAAACAGTAGAGATAGAGGGCGCCTTCCTGGAAGGGATAAAAGCTATTTACTCAAGCCAGAAAGCAAAATTGATTATTAATAATGATTTAACTGATTATTTTGAAATTTCAAAGGGTACGAGACAGGGGTGCCCTCTATCACCTCTTTTATTTATAATGATACTAGAAATTATAGCAAATAAGATAAGAACAACTCCAGAAATACGTGGAATTAAAATTGGAAAAAAAGAATACAAACTGAAAGCATACGCTGATGATCTGATGGTATCATTAGAAGATCCACAAAAAAGTGTCCATAAGGTAATAGAATTGTTAGAAGAATTTGGAAAGTTATCGGGTTTTAAGTTAAACAAAACAAAAACTAAAATGATGACGAAGAACATGGAAGAAGTTATGAAAAACCAGCTGGAGGCTAAAATTGGAATTAAAGCGGTAAAAAAAGTAAAATACCTGGGAATTTGGCTAACTATGAAGAACATAAATTTAATGAAGGACAATTATGAAACAACCTGGAAAGAAATTAAAAAAGATTTAGATATATGGAACAGAATAAAATTATCATGGTCAGGAAGAATGGCCGCAATTAAGATGAATATACTTCCAAAGTTATTTCTATTTCAAAATATTCCGGTGATAAGAGGAAACAAAGTATTTAAAGATTGGCAGAAAATTTTATCTAAATTCATTTGGCAGGGGAAAAGACCTAGAATTAAATTTAAATTGCTTACAGATAGAAGAGAAAGAGGAGGTTTTGCGGTACCGAATTTGAAATTGTATTACGAGGCCTCATGCCTCTGTTGGATTAAAGAATGGATTGTAACCAACTCGTTAATTTATCTCCTAGTTCTTCATACGTTTTGATCTGCCAACCTTTTTCTGTTCTCACCAATAAATCTTCATATGTCCATCTCTTACCTTCTATGTTTGTTTTTTTAATTGTTAAGATATCTATTGGTGATAACCACCAGGGAGAACTGCTAGGTTGGCAGGAGCTGGGACAGAGCAACGGGAGCTCACCCCGTCATGTGGATTCGAACTTCCAACCTTCTGATTGGCAAGCCCAAGAGGCTCAGCAATTTTGACCACAGCGCCACACACATCCCCAGCACTTGGGAATTACACGTAAACTGCTTTGTTTCCATGATTTGACAGAGAATGGTTGAGGAAAGAGGACTTCCGGGTTGCCGCCTCTGGCAATGGCGGATTTCCTCCGATCGGGAAGAATCCGCTCCGTGGAAAACAGGGTCTCAACCGCCACGGTGAGGCGGAGACCCATCAAAAACCACAGGCGGGAGAAGCCTGTGGACGTGGGATTCGGCTGGCACCTTTGCGCTCCCCCTACTCGCGGGGAAACCCGGTTTTGGGGATCCGGAGCGATGTGGGGTGAGTGGCGCAGTGCTTTGAATCGACTGCTTCTTTCACGGAGTGAAGCCGCATTGCTGTTGCCGGAGAGCGCTGACTTTTTCCTGTGGACAATTGGATTTTAAATAACTGCCCGTGAGTAGAACGGAAAATTGGATTAAGAAATTTCTTTTATTTTGGCACTGAAGCGGGAAGGTCTAAACAGGAAGTCTGCCTTCCGCTTTTGTAGATAGATTGAAGCAAAGACACGGCAAGCTAGAGTTTAGAAAGTCGTCTGTAAAGGATCAATTTTCATCATTTAAAATTACTGAACCCCCCTTGGAAGCAGGAGAAGAGGGGGGAACTTTTTCTGGACTGTTTAAACCTGCAGAAGAGAGAGTAAAGAAAAGCAATTTTCCACCGTCTTGAACCTGGGAGTGGGGTGTCAGGACAGACATCCTCGGGAAGTTCATTGACTATAGACAAATGTTTTTGACAGATAGTTAAAAGAAGATTCCATTGATTCCATTGTTCCCCTTCGCATCTAAAAGGAACAAAATATTAACAAAATATCTGAAAAAGGAAACTTTGTTGTTAGATCTGCTTTAAAAAAAGAGAGAGAGAGAGATGGATACAAATAGAAGCTTTTCCCCCTAGAGGGAGCTTGTGAAACTGTTATTAAATCCGAACTGGGGAGCATTGCAGCTGCAATAGATTAAGATTGTGGGACCAGACTTTGACCTTGAACAAGAATGTACTCGGAGGCTCTGGTGCTTGCCTTTTGCAAGACAAGTGCTTTATTGGAACAGTTACATGAGAAGATGGATTTGATGACTGTTGTGATCGGAAATTTTGGACAGGCAGTGGGTACCTATATAGAACCCACTCAGGAATTAATCCAGGAGTGTGCTCTGACAGATCAGATGAGGGAGGAGGTTGTTGCTGGACCTCGGGAGGCTGAGATGGAGGGAACTGTGGCCCAGCAGGAACATGAGTTGTTGGATTTGTCGAATGAACCTGGAAAAAGCCAGATTTGGAGAGATAGAGTTTTGTTTGGCTTGGAGATGGGGGGCTGGATAGACCCCCCTATGCAGGGATGTTTTGACCTTTCAAGTCTGGCTTTGGGCCAGGAGGAGTTCGGAGTTGTGGGGGCCCTTAACTTTGGAGGGACCTTGAAACATGCTTTTAAATACCACATGGAGTTCAGTGTTGACTATGGAAAAGGGGCTGATCTGTCGAGAAGGGACAAAAATATTGTCAAGCTGGAGTCTCCCTGAGTGAAAGGAGCAGAAGACAAAGTAAAGTACAGGTATAAATATGAAGAAGACCTGCGGAAGGGACATGGAAGAGATTTAAGAGCCTCGGACATAAGGTTACCAGGTTGATGGTGTAGTAAAGCCGCTCGCCCCCAACTGCCCCTCCATCACCTGTCTTTGCTCTCCGGCCAGACCAGGTTTCTTGCGCAGGTTGGCGAGGGTTTACTTTTCACAAACACAGGCCGAAATAACACCGGTAGGGCTGCCACCACTCCCTTTGTTCCAGGGGAACCCAGAGTCACAACCCAGGGAGAAGGATGTGTCTCATTTACCTGGCAATTCCCCCCTCTACAAGCTGAATCCACAGGCTTGCAGACAGAAATTCTCCCGGTAGAGCGTAACTAAGCGGAAGGCTAGGATTTAGCTATTCCCTCGGAAAAGGCACAATACCAAACAAGTTCATCTTTAAAAGTTTATTTTAAAAGAATAACACAAAACATGTTGAAAATCAACAGGCACTTCTTTTGAATCTTACAACCAAGAAAATAAAAACGCTGTAGAATCTAACTAGCTTTACATACTCACAACAATACTCAGTTAGGGTAGTCAAAGTCTTTTCAAGCATCTGCGTACTGAAGATGTGTAAAGATTTCCATCTCAAAGGACGAAACGACGGCTATAGATGGATGTTACAGCCGGGCATCTTTGCAAGTTGCAGAGCAATGGCAGAGAGCAATTCACAAACAATTCCTTGATCCTTTTATCTACAATTCTTACTTTGCGTCGTAACTTGTTGGCCAATCAGAAAGTCCTAATTGATTAATTTACCCTTTTGCAGCTGGGTCAGTTTTAGGTTCGAGCCCTAATCAGAGAATCTTCCTCCCATCTGTGGAAATTAACCAGATCCCCAATTCTCAGCAGTTGGAAAACAAATAACCTCCGGGAGGGGAAAAGAGGTTCACACTCCCAAACCCAGGTGTCAAGCCTTTCATTAAATCAAGGATTCCTTTCCTCCCATAAACCTCTCACACCAAAGAGACGGAAAGTCTGGAGTTTAAAGATACACAGCTCCCTTTCCCAGGGTCCTTACGGCTGATAAAATACCCACAAGGCCACATTCTTTCACTTGACCAAGGAATGATTTTCTAACAGTTATAACTTCACTACATCCTCCCCCCTAGAGGGAATATAGGGTTAAGTCCCATTATTCCATCCCAACTATTTTTACAATGAGGTAGATTTTCCTGGACCAGGGGTTTTTAGCAGCTGTTAAACACACACACTAGCAGCATCCCCCTAATTCAATATTTACACAGTTTCAAGATAATTTCTCAGCAGTAGATGCAGGCAGAATACATATCCATACTTCATTTAACAGACTGGTACATCCTAGACAGGGTGTCGGCAACCACATTTTCCTTTCCAGCAATATGAGTGACCTTAAACTGGAAGTCTTGTAGGGCCATGCTCCATCTAGCCAGCTTCTGGTTAGAATTCTTTACTCTTTCCAGCCAACATAGTGGAGAGTGATCAGTCTGAACTTCAAAGAAGGTACCCCACAAATAGGGACGCAATTTAGTTAGAGCCCAGACCAAAGCAAAACACTCCTTTTCAATGGTGGAATAATTTTGTTCCCTGGTTATCAGTTTCTTACTCAGGTAAACCACGGGACGCCAATTTCCTTCTTGATCCTCTTGTAACAAAACGGCACCCAATCCAGTCTGACTGGCATCAGTTTGTACTTTAAACGGCCGTCTCTGATCTGGGGCCAACATTACTTGGTTGCTCGCCAGGGCATGTTTCAACAAATCAAAAGCTCTTTGACACTCCTCAGTCCATTCTATCTTAACTGGCAAGGATTTCTTGCAAAGGTTAGTGAGAGGAGTTACTGGGATGTCAGCATGATTATTTACCAGCCCCATGAAAGACTGCACAACTTTTTTCACTACAGGGCGGGGCCACTCTTGAACGCATTGCACCTTGGCCTCCAAAGTTTTGATAATCCCGGACCCCACTCTGAATTCCACTGAAATCACTTTTCCTTGAGCAAACTGACATTTATGTTTCTTCCCAGTCAGGTTTGGATCTTGCAATTGGGCCAAGACACTCTGCACATGCTTAAGGCGTTTTGGCCACAAATCAGAAAAAATCAACTTAATTTCTTCCAATCCCTCCCATTTTCCTCCAAACATACCCAACAGATTTTGAACGCAGGGATTGGGCAAAATGAAATTCCAAGCAAACCTGAAAACATTTTTGCTCTTAACATCATCATACTGTTTCCTAGGACTGAAATTCTGTAAAAGACCCACCAAATTCACTTTCTTCTTAACACAAACATTTGCATTACAAAACTTCTTTTGAAAAACAATAAACACATCATCAGGGTCTTTAAAGTCCTCGAGCTGTGGGCAAAGAAGTTCTTTGTTAACCACAACAGGAATAAACTCGGTCTCACAAGGGGAAGTTTCTGTAGCTTCCCGGCAACCTAGGAGAGAATGATCAAAAAACTCAAAACTTCCTACAGCAGCTTGACTGGGTGGAGTTGACCCCCCTCCTCCTGCTTGCCTCTCAGCGTTTGGCTGACAGGGAACACTTGCATAGTTCACAGTTTGTGCTGCTAGGGGGTTTGCTGCAAGCGGCTGTATTGAAACTGCAGATCTCAAAACCTTTTCCCCCAAAAGAAAATTTTCACTAACTTGGGGTTCAAGACCTGGATCAAAAGGATCCCCCATACAACCCTTGGAGGTAAACAAATCAGCAGTTACAGGTTGGGGAATTAATTTTCCACAACCAGGATTACTCTTCTGGAAGTCAGGCTGGTTCCATTGGGACAAAACTGAGTCTTTTTGTAGAGTCACGGTAACAGAGTCCATACTTTGAAAAGAAGGCACAGCAACTCGATGAACCCTGGGGATTACGTCAGACGCTGAACAGGGCCAATTAACACAAGGAGTGGCAGTGCGTATTAAGCCAACCCTCCTCCCAATCAATTCCTCAGATGTTGCAGTCCCAACAGTCTCAGTAGTTTTGGGAGTTATAGTATCAGGCGCCAAACTTCCACCCTCCCTATCCGGGACAAGATTCTCCTCAACCCTCAAACTTTGGGATGTTGTTCCCCAGTTCTCCATTCCCTGTACCTGGGTGGGTGAAACCTTGATGGAACAAACGTTTACTGTCTGTTGTTGCTGGGCAACCCGATATCCCAAGTCATTACCAACCAAGACCGGACTTTTACACATTTTGGGGTCATGCACTATAACCAACATTTTTCCTTGAAAACCCATATACGAAATTGGAATAATAGCAGTAGGTTGAAAAATCTCTTTCACACCAAAGGGACTAATTTTCATGGGTTTATCCTGCATTTGTATAGGCATAACCAGATCACGGGACACACTGGTAATATCAGATCCAGTGTCTCTAAAAGAGTTCACAGCAATTCCGTTGACTTCAATGGGCGCTGTAAACTTCGACATAGCCCACTTTACATGAGGCGCATTTGGACCAGCACCGGTACCCACAGGTCCCACTATGACAGCATTAGAAGTGGCTTCAGCTGTTCCAGAAGCCATAGCATCAGGAGTTGCCCCACCCTTCCCATCCAGGAGCGGGGTTTCTCCAGCTTTTTGTTCCTCCTCTTCCCAATCCTCCTCCTGCTGCTGAATCAACCGCACGGCAGGGGTGGAAGTCAGAATGGGAGGCTTTGTGTTACCCAGCTGGGGACAAGCTGCTTTCACGTGTCCCGGTTTTTTACAAAAGAAACACAGTCCAGACGTTGGGGACAGTTTAGGTCGCTCTCCCCCTGTTGCAACAAAGTCTTTGGTAGGTGTAGGAAAATCTCGGCTAGGTTCCTTGATGGGGGGGGCAGATCTTCCAGACCCAGTCATAGGTCTATTCGCATTGTTCCCCCCCTTATTAGCCCAATGGGCCCAATTAACCCTGAAGGACTCAGCAAGGGAGGTGGCTTCCGCCAAAGTTCGTGGCTTTTGATCTGCAACCAAACTGGCAATTTCTGGGGACAGGGAACGCATCAACTGTTCAATCAACAGGAGCTGCTTGATCTCCTTCGCATCCTGAACCCCTTCGGCTGCAAGCCACAGTTCAAAATTCTGGGCCATTTTTGCAGAAAAAACGGCTATATTGTCAGTGAGCCCTCCTTTCTCAACTTTCCGAAAAGCTTTCCTATATTGCTCAGGATGTAGTCCATGCTGCTGCATAACTAGCTGTTTAAACCTTTCATAATTATTTAGTTCATCTTGGGGAAGATTTCCCATCAGCTCTGCCAAGTCCCCACAGACCAGGGAGCGCAAAACCACCATGTACAGTTCCGGAGCAACCCCCATGTCCTTGCAAGTCACCTCAAAGAGATTTAGGTAACACAGTACATCAGTAGGAGGCTGATATTTCTGGAACACCCTCCAATTGAGATTATTTAAAGTCAGTCCTGGAGGGGACGGTTGGCGTTGGTTTTCCCCCCTCACAGGGACAGGTTCATACCTTGGAGCTCTGCTGGGCGGCATCCACCCATCCGGGCGTAGCTGTTCCGCCGTTGCATATTCACGTTGAGGTCTTTGAAAAAACTCCTCCTCCTCCTCCACCACGTACCGACGTACTGGCACGCGAAACGGTTGAGCACTGACGGGCGAGTAGACCTTTCCCGGGCTAAACGAAGGCTGTCCAACCTTCCTGCGCACGTCCGGCGCATACGCCTCTCGGCTGTAGTCTCTCTCCGTCACCTCTTGTCGCTGTTGCGGCAAACCTTGGTAGTCAGGCGGCATCCGGCTGACTCGTGGCGCCATAAGGATAGCTTGGCCCATCTTTGGACACTTCTCACGGGAACGGAATCCACCATCCACCGGATCTCGAATCCACTCCACATCAAGTCCCTCTGAGAAATCCATCTCTCTAGACTCTGTGTAAACAGGGAAATTTCCCCTAGGACGTGTAGAGGCCATCTCGGCTTGCACCTCCTCACGAGGGGTTAGGGATTGGTAATCTGGCACACCTCTCCCTCCCTCCACACGGCAGGTCTCTTGCTGACCCCTCCGAACCGTCTCTGGAATACTGGTATCCACCAGCTCTTCCTGGGACCCGTCGGAAAACCAGGACGCGGACTTTTCGCTAGGACTCGGAGTCCTAATGGGGTTGGTTTCCACCGGCAGGGAACTAGCTTCTCCCATTACCCCCCATTGATCAATAGTTCTCAAGGATTGTTCCAGGCTTTGCTCCATCCTAACTATCTCTGTCCAAAACAATAAACCGCTTGTAAGCCACAGAAGATAGGTGCCAAAGTTTTTTAAAACGTTACAGTGCTTTTCCGCAGGGAAGTTCTACATCCCACCAAGCTGCCAACATGTAGTAAAGCCGCTCGCCCCCAACTGCCCCTCCATCACCTGTCTTTGCTCTCCGGCCAGACCAGGTTTCTTGCGCAGGTTGGCGAGGGTTTACTTTTCACAAACACAGGCCGAAATAACACCGGTAGGGCTGCCACCACTCCCTTTGTTCCAGGGGAACCCAGAGTCACAACCCAGGGAGAAGGATGTGTCTCATTTACCTGGCAATTCCCCCCTCTACAAGCTGAATCCACAGGCTTGCAGACAGAAATTCTCCCGGTAGAGCGTAACTAAGCGGAAGGCTAGGATTTAGCTATTCCCTCGGAAAAGGCACAATACCAAACAAGTTCATCTTTAAAAGTTTATTTTAAAAGAATAACACAAAACATGTTGAAAATCAACAGGCACTTCTTTTGAATCTTACAACCAAGAAAATAAAAACGCTGTAGAATCTAACTAGCTTTACATACTCACAACAATACTCAGTTAGGGTAGTCAAAGTCTTTTCAAGCATCTGCGTACTGAAGATGTGTAAAGATTTCCATCTCAAAGGACGAAACGACGGCTATAGATGGATGTTACAGCCGGGCATCTTTGCAAGTTGCAGAGCAATGGCAGAGAGCAATTCACAAACAATTCCTTGATCCTTTTATCTACAATTCTTACTTTGCGTCGTAACTTGTTGGCCAATCAGAAAGTCCTAATTGATTAATTTACCCTTTTGCAGCTGGGTCAGTTTTAGGTTCGAGCCCTAATCAGAGAATCTTCCTCCCATCTGTGGAAATTAACCAGATCCCCAATTCTCAGCAGTTGGAAAACAAATAACCTCCGGGAGGGGAAAAGAGGTTCACACTCCCAAACCCAGGTGTCAAGCCTTTCATTAAATCAAGGATTCCTTTCCTCCCATAAACCTCTCACACCAAAGAGACGGAAAGTCTGGAGTTTAAAGATACACAGCTCCCTTTCCCAGGGTCCTTACGGCTGATAAAATACCCACAAGGTCACATTCTTTCACTTGACCAAGGAATGATTTTCTAACAGTTATAACTTCACTACAGATGGACTAGATGGATGGGATAGAAAGGACTGACAAAACCCGAGACCAGGAGGAAGAGACGTTGGATGAAAATTGGAAGAAAGTTTTAAAAAAATTATTTAGGAAAGTTTTGTAAAAGTAATGAGTATTAGAAAAATGTTGGAACGAAATTATTTGGCTTTAGCAGAAATGTTAAAAAGAATTATGTAAGAATATGTTATGGTTAAGAGAATTTGGTATAAATAAGATTTAAGTTTTAAGTTTTAGGGCTTTTTATGGTAAGATAAGGTTAAAATAGATTAAGGTAATTTAATGACAGAATATTATGAAAGATGGAAAGGATTTGCTGAGATAATTAACAACTAGAATACAAAAAAGGGAGGTGCGAGGAGGTCGATGAAATAAGGTAATGACAGTTAAGGATTTGGGAATATTGGATCTGTTTTTAAATTTTTTGTTTATTTTTGCTTTTTGATTTTGATGTATTATGTGTTTTGTTTTTTCTTTTTGATTTTGATTTTTATTGATTTGTATTGTTTAATTGTTACTTGTTTTTTCCTTCTTTTTTCCTTTGTTTCTTTGTAATCTTAAAATTCTCAATAAATATCATTTTAAAAAGAAGAGAATGGTTGAGGAAAGTGAAGAAATGCTAAACTTACTGCTAGTTTAAATACAGTTTTTATAAAGTCCATTTTTTTATTAAATGAGGCCTATGAAGGATGTAGCTGAGACATGTGCTACATCTGATATTGTTTTCTGGTGGAACAGGTGACAAAGGAAATGGAGCTGGGGGCACGGTAGAGATACACAAAATATTAAAAGATGTGAGTGAAAGGCAATGCTTTTTATCCATCTATCAGTGAATGAGAGGAAATAGGACCACAGTTCTTTATCAAGGCACTAATTCTGCTGAAAGATTTGGTATGGCAAGCATTTGCTTTTGCTTCCCATCAAAAATCAAGTGGGCACAGCATAAGAAGACACCAAGGCAGGGGGAGGGAATCATCATCTCTTCCCCTCTAAAGTCTCATGTTATGATCCAAAGAATGTCATGAAGGCAGCTGGAAGATTTAGGTGGTTTCAGTGCCCTATATCTGACATTGATATGCAGTAATTTGTTTTGCCTCTCTGCCTTTCGCAGTACAAAAGCACCATTTACTAAGTTAACATCAATCCAAATTCATTTTCTTTCTCTCTTTTTGGAATATCTGCAAGAAGATAGCAATGAAAATTATTTTGAACCTGAACATCTTCTAAATCAATGAACTAAGTTGTAAGTTGATATGGCGAGTTGCCCCCTGAGGAGAGATGGTTTGTTACTTTGCCACAGGGTTGGGGAAATCCCCCACCCCAATGGTACAACTTTGACAGGGAGGCAAAAACCTCGCCTGCCTTAGGGAGCTCCTCCCAGTGGGATCTGTTGCCAGTTAATCCGCACATTATTCACCTGATGTCACATATGAGGTGGCAATGGTTTGAGGGTTGGCCTCATAGGCCAAATAGGGACCTGTGGTGTGCCTAATTAGGTCCATAGACCAGAAGTCCCACACCTGTACCTTGCAGCCACTGTTAGCCTGTCCTGAAAAGCAGAACTAGGAGAAGCTTGGCTGGTTCAGAGCAGTGGCAACTTGTTATGCTGGGATGAGAAAAGCAGTGCCTCTTTTGAGAATCTCCATCTTTTAAATCAGAGGTGGGGAGCCTGTGGCCAGTTGTTCATAGAATCATAGAATTGTAGGGTCTTTTAGTCCACCCCCCTGCAATGCAGGAATTTCAGCTAAAGCATCCATGACAGATGGCCATCCAAACTCTGCTTAAAAACCTCGAAAGAAGGAGAGTCCACAACCCGTTGCTGGACTTCAGCTCCCATCTGGCCCAGCCAGCATGGCCGCTGGTCAGGAATGATGAGAGTTGCAGTCTAGCATCTTCTGGAGGGCCAAATACTAGCCATCCCTGTTAGTGAGGAAAGTTTTAGGTGCCCATTAAATAGATCTGCAGATACATCAACAATCCAGCCTGAATGAGCCGGGCTTTCACATGGAAATAGTAATATGACCATCACACACACACACACACACACACACACACACACACCAAGGACCTTAAAAAGGAACAAGTTCAAATTAAAGTTCATCATGTTCAAAAAGTAACTCATTCCAGTTCACATTTGGTTCAGTTCTTTCCAGAACAAACTAGTTTGGTTCACATTCAATTCACAGTTCATCCAAATGATCCTCAGCAAGTTTTTTCCCCAGCATTCAGAATGTTGCATGCTGCTCTGCTGAAGTATACAATATACATAATATGACTAACCCCCCCCTTCAAAACACACACCAAGTGTAATGTGCGTCGTTTAATGTATTTCTCCCAACAATTTTGATCGTTAAGCTTAAAGGCCCAAAGAGTTCGAAGAGTACAAAACACATGCAAGAAAATGAATGTGACGATGAACTAGAAATCAGTCAAACTTCTATACCAAATGAATTTAATTCGGTTTCAGTTTGCCAGTCAATTATAGAAACTGTTTTCAGGTGTCAATTAGCGGGTTTTTGTTTGTTTGTTTTTTTAAAAAACAAATTCAGCGGCCATCATTAAATAGAACTAGTTCAATCCAAGCACTGCCCAACTACATGCCTGAGAACTGAGCCACTTCTGGTTCATTTAAGGAAATAGCACCTGCTGGGCCAATAGGTGCAGAGCTGTGTTCCTACCACCATCAGCACAGGAGATGGTGATTTTTTACTTTACTTTTTTTTAAAATAGCCATGCCTACCACCAGTTTTTAAAGTTAGCCACCCTCCTACAGTGTGTGATTTCCCATGGTTGTTTTCTTTTACTCAGTGCTGAATTCACACTATGTTGAGACAATCATTGTCCCACCCATTATAACTACACTGTCTTTTTTTTAAAAAAAAAAATTCAATAAAATGTTAATATTGCATACGACAGTCTCTTGTATTTGTGTACATGTGCCTCATATGTGAAGATGCTGCAGGAATAAAATATCCTATGATGACAGAGCACGTCACTTAGCGCATCTGTTCCACCCACCAGCCTAGAAAGCCTAAAAAAAAGAAAAGAAAATCAGCTTTCAGAAATTACAATTTCAAAACACTCAGGTACTCTCAAGCTGTCTTCAAAGATGGACAGTAATACCAGATAACAAGGATACCTGTTCATTCCTTCCCCCCGTCCCGCTCTGTGACTCCACAATGTCCTCTGTTTCATTACTCAACAAGATCCCCCCCCCCATTAGGAAACATGGGAACATTATTCAGCTTCTACCGTTTTGATGTATGTTGAGCAGAAATGACAACTTTCCTGCACCAGTGAAATGGGATCATAAATAAAGCATGGAAACACTTATATTTTCTGTCATCCACAATAACTCTTATGTTTTCCATAATAATAATATTGAATGGAATTACTTGATGAGATGAGGGAAGTCAGGAGATTTTTATTTTCTTCCTTGTCTTAGGCCACCCTGAGGAACGAATGAATGCAAGCTATGCCTTATATTGCTTTTTCCTGGCACTACTGAAGGAAGAATAGTGTAAATCTCTGTCATGTCCCAAACTAGCATGTAAGGAAGCATATATGGGAGGAGGAATAGGGCACCAGCATGGATGTTCTTACATTGCTTTAACTCTCCCAGCCTCTCTCCCCATATGAATAATATAAAAAAATCACATGGTGTCAGGTACTGGGCAGAGGAGGAATGGTGGAGACCACCTCCCCAGTCTGACCCTTCCAGAGAAGAAGAAGACAGTTCAGAATTAGGTACAACAGGGGTTTGAGGGAGGTCATAGCTCAGAGGCAGATGAGGGGAAAAGCTGGGAAATAATGGGAGAGGAGGAGGAGGAGGAGGAGGAGGAGGAGGAGGAGGAGGAAGAAGCACCAGGAGGGTGACAGCTGATGGACTCAGTGTCTTTAGAAAGAATTCCATACCTACTCTCTCCCAGAACATGGTGAGCCTTGAAAGTAGGAGAGCAAAGAGCTCAAAGGCAGAGGGCACTTTTCAGCACCTGTAGCAATGACTCATGAGGAAGTGAGGGGGTGGAGATTCACTCAGGACAATGCCATTATTCCAAGAGGCTGCATTCCCAAGCCTCTCTCTGCAAATATTGAATAAAAAGCAGAGGGTAAGGACTTTTCCTTGTCTTGTCCGTTCCTGGCAACCTGCCGTGGGGGGTTGGTTCCTCTGTCGCCTGGCACATGGTAAATCCCTCAGAAATCAATGGCCCTTATTTCAAAGCAGAGGTTTTATCCTGAGAATGGGGTTGCTGCCATTCACAGGGGTGGAGATGGAGCTCCTGGCTATCACGAGCCTGAACCTTGAGCTCCCCAGACTTTGCCCCACACCAATTCCATTCCTATCACCAGAGCATTATCACTGTGAGGGCACTGCTGCTGCTCCACTCCCCACACCGCTGAAAGGAAAGAGCTGGATGTTATTTGCTCTGTATAATCCCAGCAAATACAATCTCATGGTGAGATTGATTCTTCCCAACAGAAGTACTTTTGTTGCAGCCTATTTGCCTTAAGACCGAAGTTCTATTAGATATGACACACACCACTGCAATGGGAGATTAAAGAAAAATGAAGGCATATTACGGGCCTGTACCATCTACTTGTTCTTCCTTTTGTAGTTCTTCACACCAAGAAACAGAAACAATCTCCTTTCTGTAACCAGCAAAAAAATAATGAAGGCCTCCAATAGATGTAGTAAATGCATAATCCATAACTTAGTGTAAGTAAAAAACTACGCATAATATAATGGATTGACCTTTGAACAACCTAAGTGCATCTACATTGGATCACACGCGGAAAGGTGCAAGAGCATGTCATCCTGTGCCATGGATCAGCTATGAAGATTGCATTACTAAAAGGTTCAGATAAAGTTGGAAGACTTTGTGGGTTATATTAAAGGACATGTTGCATATATCAAACAACAGACAATGTGATTCTTACTGTGAAGATGGCGGGTTTAACAGTCTTCCATTTTTGTGGCATGTGGAATATTAGTTGCATAGAACATACACATATTTTTAGCCTGTGGATTGTGCCTACTGCCTTATCTTGCTTCCAATACTGTAAGATACATTGGGGCCCTATGTTGTACAAGGCTGTATGGAAAGAACAGCTGCAGTAGCCAGCAGCAAGGTGTTTGGGGGAAGAAGCACATTCATTTTATTATTTTATCTCTTCTTTACATTTCTAGCCCACCTTTCCTCTGTTGAGCTCAAGGCAGAATATATGGTTTTCCTCCTTTCATCTTCACAGGAATCCTGTAAGCTCAAGGACAACTTACTTTACCAACTGTGACAGGTCCAAGGTCTCTCAGTGAGCTACATGGCTGACTGGGGATTTGAACCCTGGTCTCCCATGTCCCAGTCCAGCACTCTAACTTGCCAAAGAGGAACCTAGCAAGTTGCCTTATACCAAATCAGACATTGGTGCATCTAACTCAGTAATGTCTACACTGACCACCAGCAGCAATCTCACACAAATTAAAACAGCTGTTCTTTTCACGGAGCAAACCATCCATCTATTTAGTTTTTTTGTTCTTTTACACACTGGCGCTGTGATATGCAATGTAGTGGGTCTATGACAATCCCTTCAGCTTCAATAAAGTGCCTCATGCTGTAAGTTTTTCCCCCCTATACTCACTCTCCTGGGCTGGATTACATCAGCTTCAAGAACAAGGTAATGAATGCTGTCATGACTGGACTACATGGTAAGACTAATAGATAATTTTCATAATCCCAAAACTTTTTTGATCATATTATACCATGAGGGTCTACCCATGCAGCAGGATGAGATCATTTGAAAATGAAATCTCCCACCTCCAAGTTCCAAGTGGTTCAGTGCATTCAGGATTCTGCCACCTCATTTGCTACATGTGTGGACCAGGCCTTAGACCACTGAAATCATGTGAACAGTCTTTTCATTTTTTTATTTTCCAACAGAACTAATGTTAGTCATCAACCCACGTCAGAAAAATATTCATGGGGACGGGGAACATGAGACACAACTCAACATATGTACAAAAATTGGCACCACAACTAAGCATTAAAATGTCCCCACCTCAGGGTCCTCCCCAACAAATCTGGTCTTACTGCTTTTCACACTGTCCCACTAGCAACCATTACCAAACCTACATGAAGTGCTTCATAGATCATAGAATCATAGAGCTGGAAGGGACCACAAGACTCATCTACTCCAACCCCTTGCAACGCAGGAATCTTTTGTCCAAGGTGGGGCTTGAACTCACAACCTTGAGATTAGGAGTCTCATGCTCTACCGGCTGAGCTAACCACCAAAGCCAGTTTCCCCAGTCACTAATTCCCAGGTTAGAGAAGGCAACCAACCAACCAACCAACTAACTCAAGTATCTCTATCCAGTCATAATGCTGGACACAACAATCCCACTATGCTGTAACATGAACATAAAGTACCTACAATGCTTCAGAGAAACCGAAGCATTAGCTTATATACCCAGGTCTCACTCCACCCCCACTTCATGCACACACGTATCCTGATGCCTTGCCAGCCTCTTGGGGTGGGAACAATGCCCCCAGTCCTGCAGCATCTGAGATGCCAGTTGAAATGTAGACACTATGCACAGTGCCACTCGGTGCATGATGATTTGGAAGAAAGTCTTATTGAGCTCAGTGTGAGTTGCTCTCACATAACTGGACACTGGATTGCAGCTAGAAACAACTTGTGGTGCTTCTGTCTATCTATTGCTTGCAGTTAGGACAAAATGGTACATGCTAAACAATTTGGACTCTACATTTCAGTACGTTCTGGTCAAATCTTTCCATGCAATTGCTGCTCACAAGTGCCAATAAGTCCACACTGCTTGTTTCAAGCTAGTTATTTGTAATACCAATTTTCATTTGTTTCATTCTGCCATATATATGCACAACATATTGCTCAAGATCAATTATTTCCAAGCCATATTTGTGTGTATGTGTGTGTGCGTGCGTGCGTGCGTGTGTTCCACCAGTACACACTATTTATCATTCTGCAGCAGCCATCCACTTGAGCAGTATATGCCATCTGTACTTTGTAAAACACCTTTAAGCTATTGTTTTAAAGTTTTATACCTTTTAATGTTTTCCTATTTATTTCCTGCTGATATCAACACATAGCCTGCCAAAAGCAATCTTTGGTGGATACTAACATATTCATATTGAATATTTGATCCAGAAATTCTGCAGATAAGTGGAGTGAACATCTGTGCAAAGAAGATAATTTTTAATATTTATGGATAGCTCATTTCCATGTCATAATCCTTGAGATGGGATCGGGTTTGCAAGATCCGGTGCAATGCCAAGCCATTTCTCTGTATTCCAGTCATGGTTAGGTAATGATGGAAGCCGAGGTTTTGAAGATGGAGTAAGAGGGCATGTGTATTAATTAATATGAAATAATTATTCATGGGAAGCTCACTGTTATGTAAAACATCCCCTTAAGAACTCTGATTATGTACAATTTGAAATTATCATGGTGCTCTTCCTTTGGTTATGGGGAAGATTTTTACACCATGGGTGAAGCTGCAAGGCAGAAACAGTGAATTGGTTTGGCTGCTGGAAAGTAAACAGCTGAAAAGCAGCAACTTAGCAACAGTCGTATGTTTGTGATGTGTTTGATTCATTAGCAGAACATGTTGCACAAATTAGATCTGTTTGAATATATTTGCGCTATCTGCGTCGTTTCTTCTGTTTATAGGTTTATGGAGAATTTTTTTACGACGACTGGCAAGGAACAGGAGTTTACAGGTCCTTATGATAGGGCTTAAAGGGGTTAAAAATAAACAAATTAGTGGTTTTCCCCTTTAAGAAATATAAATGAACATATTTGTTGGTGTCATGATCCGAGCAGGGAGCTACTTGAAAAAGCAGGTGGCAACGACCCCTGAAATTAACACAGAATGCTGAAATTTCCAATGTCCTAATCAGGCATTATCAGCCTAAGAGGCAACATAGATAGAATATGGTTTTGTGGGGACCATATTCTAAGGCCGTAGTGCTACTTAGTCATTTAGCTGAATGCAGGCAGGTGACAACCACTGGACCACCCTATCAGTTCCACTACTAACCTTTGCATAGTCAGTTGGAAGGTCTGAATGGCAAGTCTATGTGGACTCTGCTGAAGATGTCTCTAAACCTCCCCATGACTGGGGATTCTGCATTTTCAGGATCTTCTTCTGGCAGGCACATTGACTACCCCAGGTATTTCTGATTCACTTGCTGAA
Organism: Podarcis pityusensis; assembly: GCF_964106645.2. NCBI lineage: Eukaryota > Metazoa > Chordata > Lepidosauria > Squamata > Lacertidae > Podarcis > Podarcis pityusensis. Next base: position 67,223,364 of record NC_138030.1, read on the forward strand.
CCCATTCTCAAGTAATCCCCATCAAAAAAAAAATATCAGATGAGAACTCTACTCTGGTCATCATGTCTCTACGGAAATATGTGGATGCACACGAAAGCTCATACCAATACCAATCTTAGTTGCTCTCTAAGATGCTACTGGAAGGAATTTTTAAATTTTGCTTCTGATTTAGATGCAGCTTGGGGACTCCACTGTTTTCACAGTGGCCAAACAGATGGGAAGCAGGACCTGAGTACTATAGCATTCTTCCCACTTGTGAGTCACAACAATTGATATTCAGAAGCATACTGCCTCTGGCAGTGAAGGCAAAACATAGCCGTCATTGCTAGTAGCCACTGATAGCACCAGTGACTTTGTCTGATCTTATGTTAAAGCTATCTAAGTTGGTGGCCATCACTACCTGTTGAAGGAGCACGTTCCATATTTTGGTATGGGCCTCCACTCATTGAGTGAATAGCCTTGGGAGGAAGGTGGTGACTATTTAAATCTGGAATTCAGAATGCAATACCAAGACATGCACCGCAGTCTGACATTACTCCATGTTCTTTAATCATTTTGCGAGTTGCAGTCATGAATCCCCTAACATCACATCTTCTTTATTCCTTAGTGACTCATGTAGGACCAAAGATAGAAATGTGGTCCACATTTGCAGCAACAAGGTCACAGCAAGTCTCTGTTATATCCGCAAGCTCCTTCCTCTTGCTTGGAGTAGGGAACTTCCTTTACTTAACATATGAAAGTCAATAGGATACAAAGGGGGGTTATTGGTTTGTTTCTGCTTTTATTTTTATTATGTATTTTGTGTTTTTTTATATTGTCATTTAATATTGTGATCCACTCTGAAATGTATGTCCTGGTTTGAGTCTCCATACCTCAGCTGCTCAAAAGTTTACTGATTCAGTTTTCTTTCTCTTTCTTCTCTTTTTTTGATATATTGCTTTTTGTTATCTTTTTATAAATGTGTTTGTATTTTAGTGCTCAATATGTTAAAAAAAACCTCCAATAAAATTGTTTTAAAATGTTTACTGATCCAGTTTCAAAGTTCTTGTATCCATTTATGAGGCTCTACACAATTTTGATCCAGGATACCTCAAGGACTGCCTAATTCATCATATAGCTGCCTAATCAATGAGGTCTTTGAGGGGGTCACAGCTCAGATGCATGACTCGTATCCACAAAGAGCTGTGCTTTTAGTATCGTGGGCCCAATCTTATGGCACTCCCATCAGTTGAGGTGAGACAGACCCCTTCGCTACTGGACCTCTGGTGCCTTCTGAAGAAGAAGAAGAAGGAGAAGAGTTTGGATTTGATATCCCGCTTTATCACTACCTGAAGGAGTCTCAAAGGGGCTAACATTCTCCTTTCCCCTCCTCCCCCACAACAAACACTCTGTGAGGTGAGTGAGGCTGAGAGACTTCAAAGATGTGTGAGTGGCCCAAGGTCACCCAGCAGCTGCATGTGGAGGAGCGGAGACGCGAACCCAGTTCCCCAGATTACGAGACTACCGCTTTTAACCACTACACCACACTGGCTCTGAAGGCTTCTTTTATTCCAGTATGCATTTTAATTGAAGTCTGCTATTATAGTTTTAACTGATATTTACTTTTTTGCATTCGAACCTTGTAAACCACTTCAAGACTACTGTAGTTAAGTGGTATATAAATTGTTTAAACAAAGAAAGAAAAATAAAACATTTCCATCCATGCCACAGGCTATCATGTCCCTCTGTACCCTCTCAACCCAATAATCTTATTTTTATGGTAGCATGGTGCTTTATAAATGTAGAACCAATGCATTTAAAAATACTTCCCTTTTCCTTTCTTTAGAATTCTTTCCAGGAGTTTAAGCTCAGACACAGTCTGTTACAGACTTTAAAAAATAAATAAATACATTTCTCTTTCTCAGAGATTTCAGAACACATGCTGAACTGAGTCTTTTAAAAATGCATTTATTTCTTAATAACTACTGAGAAATCGAACAGTGCACAGCAGACACACTCGTTCCATCTATTTAAATAGTGACAATGAAACATGTAATTAACATTAAAGCAAAGTGGCAACCAAACAGTTTACACTGGAGGACAAAGCCCTTATCACACCCTTGGCAAGCTCACAGTAAAGTTAAACACCCACTCATAAACCAAAATAACAGAGCTCATAAAACACCATCTGTGAGGCTGATTTTCAAAAAATAAAATAAAATGTAGAGGTACACCAAAACGGGGGTAAGCATCAGCAGATCTTGAACGATTAGGAAAGCAAATGAATACTAGCAAAACCAGCAGCCACATTAGCAATTTCCAGAACAATTCAAACAAACAGAGAGGAAAAGGATTGCTTTAGCGAGACGCAGAACTCAAATGAATGGAATAAAACAGTATGCTGACTCTCAGTTTGGGCTGATTCTTCAATCATTTTTGTATCCGGGGGTGTTGTCTTGCCTGGTTCTGCAAGTATTCCAGCTCTTAGCTATGCTATTTAATCCCTATGGAAGGCTGTGCTCATACTTGTGTTGCACTGTTCATAGGCCAGACTATTGGCCCCGGGTCTTGCGCAGAGGTCTTTCCCAAGGTCTTATAATCAGATGTGGTGTGTGAGATGGGCCACTGGCATTATAAAGGGTTGCCATATGATTAGATTAGGGTTGCCATACGTTTGGGAATTCACACACACACACACACACACACAAAATCCAAAAATTAGGATTTTTCCTCAAAAGAAACTCAACAACTTTGCTAAATAAATGGTAGAGGCAGTGCCGGATTTACGCATAAGCTAAGCAGGCTATAGCTTAGGGCCCTAGTCTCTTGGGGCCCCCAAATAAATTTAAAGGAAAAAAAAACCCTGGATGTACATTCCAAAATATAAGATAAAAAACAAAAGAAACAAAACCTACATACAGCAACAGTGACAAATGGATTTAGATACCTATTAGGTCCATAAGTTACAATATAGCACAACACTAAAAAACAGTGACAATTTGTTGTTGGCAAAGGACAGCTGGACATATAAAGGGCCCCATTACCTTCAGGAGCTTAGGGCCTCATCAAACCTAAATCAGGCCCTGGGTAAAGTAAGCAGCAGGTTGGCATGGGCTGTGGGCACACATGCTTTGCATGCCAAAAGCCACAAGTTCAGGTCCAGGTTCAGTCAAGTGATGCTGCAGTTTTGACTTCCAGGGCTTTTTCTTCTCTACCCATATTGTAGGAGGGCTGTAGCTTGGTGGTAGAGCACCTGCTTTGTAAATGTTTTAAGTTCCATCCCTAGCATCTCTAGGTAGGGCTAGGAAAGACCCCGGAGTCGCTGCCAGTTAGTGTTGACAACAATGTACGAAATGAGTCACTGGCCTGATTTTGTATAAGGCCAATGTCCCCAATTACCATAGATCATATCACTGAAATGAAATGAATGATGCCTCTCTCCACACACACACACACACAATTTAGCTATGACTGTGTTAATGGATTAGAGAATAGGCATTTCAGTTTGTTAAGCAAGACTCAGTTGTTGTACAATATAATAAAACACACCATTGCTTACTAATGTTAATTTAGTCAACACTGCATTGGAAATAATCCACTGTGTAGAGAAACGTAGAAGAAATATAGCTTTTAAATCTTGCTGAATGTATTTTGTATATTTAGTTATTTGAATAAATGTTTGTATATTTAGGACTATTGTCATGCATTCTTTCTGAGGGCTAAACTATATGTATACATAAGGTGTCGGTCACATGGGTGCATATGTGCCTGCAGAGGCAACAAAGAAGGTTGTGCTGTGTGTATGTGTGCCTCAACTACAGGAATGAATATGTACATTTCAGTTCTCTAAGTTTCTTATCTCCCCCCCCCCCCCAATCTTAGATTCAGTTCTCCACATTGCTTAAAAAAAAATCTTCATGAAAATTCATCCAGATTTGGGTGCAAAGTTCTCCTAATTAACTCATTTCTGTATGCACTTTGGCTAATGTACACACTTTTGCAAACATTTCCCTCTAATATAAGGCATTTGTATGATATTCTGCATGTTATATGCAGACTTTATCCTAGTTTATGTATTTATGCACTCATTTCTTGCCTGCAGAACTATACTGCAAAATTCAAAGCCGTATGAATCTTGAAGGATAGTTGTATTTTGCTTTGCATCTTGTTTCAGAAGTGGGTATTTGCTTTAAATGTGAACTCAATCCAATATATCCTCCATCCCTACCTGCAACAATTTTTCCAGTTTGGAAATGTGTCTGTGAGAGTGGCAGATGAAACTGATGGACTACGCCGAGTTGGTGAAATTAACTGGGAAAATTCAAAACCAGCAAGACCAGACTTTCCCGAAAGATTGGAAGAAATTAATGCTATATTTGAAAGACAATTGTAATCAATTGACATCGCTTGTAGGGTTGCAAGACGTTTTGTAAGGAGAACTATATGAATTGTTGCAAAAAAGGACTAAGAAGGAGTTTATTTAGGATTTGGATTTTATAGCAATAACTATTAAAATAAAAAGCAAGATCAGAAAGAAAGTTAGAAAACCATTAGTCGAGGTTGACAGAAGTCCTAGGCTGTGATAGCCAAAGGTTTGTTATATTGTATAAGATGGGATGTTATGTTTGGAAAACATGAGCAAAAACCATATATATATATATATATATATATATATATATATATATATATATATGAAATATGCCTGTGGCCCCCAAAAAGGTTGGCAACCCTGCCTTAATACATAGCATGCAGCTCCATTTTTTTAAATTAAATAACAAGAAGAATGGGGGAATCTTACTTTTACTGGGAAGGCAGCTGGATGGGTAGGGAGGCTTATCTATTAACTCACCCACCACAACTGGAACATAGATTATATACAAACAAACAAACAAACAAACAAGCAAACCAACAAACAAACCAACACCAGTGTGGCTAGGAGCCTGAGAGAGGAAAGTCCCCATTAAACTGATAAAAGAAGTTAAAAAGAATGGAAAGTATTTGCTGAGTCTTATTTAATGAGGGTTAAAATATATTCCGTTCCCACTCTATCTTTTTTATTGTTGTTTTCCAAGTATCATTTGAATAACTGGTATTTCATCAAAGCTTTTTAAATATTTTAATAAAACAAAATTAAAAGCGCCAGATATTTATGAGACTCACTGCTAAGGCATTATGAGACATAAGCATTTCCGAGGAGAAATACAGCAAAGCTAATATACGGGTTGCTTTCAGTTTAACAAGCCTCATGTGAGCCCAGTTGGAATGAAAAATGGTTGCAGTGCTTAGGGGAACTGCAATTCTAACTTGAGGTTGCATTGCTGTGTACTTACCTGAGAATAAGTTCCCACTGACATCAGCAGGTCTGACTTTTGAATAAATATGCTTAGGATTCCTCTGCACAATTCACATTGTACTAGGCAGCTTGAAAAATGTGTTTGGCATTTTTTGCTGTTAAAAAAAATACAAAAACAGTTAAATGGGGAGAGTTAACTGATTTGCAACAAAGTAGAAAAGCTATTAGACATAAATAATTCCTTACAATTTTGACATTTATATGTTTGTTGCAATTTTGTTTTTTAAAAAACCCTTTACTCACTGTAGCATTTTTTTAATCCTTTATTCACTGTTCCATCTTCCATCTGACAGCCCTTGACATATTTGAAGATAATTATCTTTGTTGTTGTTGTTTAGTCGTTTAGTCGTGTCCGACTCTTTGTGACCCCATGGACCAGAGCACGCCAGGCACTCCTGTCTTCCACTGCCTCCCGCAGTTTGGTCAAACTCATGCTGGTAGCTTTGAGAACACTATCCAACCATCCCTTCATGGATCACTGCCTTGCCGTGGCAAAGGGGCTTGAATAACTCAGAGAAGCTATGAACTATGCCGAGCAGGGCACCCAAGATGGACAGGTCATAGTGGAGAGTTTTGACCAAACGTGATCCACCTGGAGCAGGAACCGGCAAGCCACTCCAGTATCTCTGCCAAGAAAACTCCATGGACAAAGACAACAGGCATATAATTATCTTATCACCCCTCAGTCTCTCTTTCCCAGGCTAAACATACTCAACTCCCTCAACTGTTCCTCATAAGCCTTGGTTTCCAGACCCTTGAATATCCTGGTCATCCTGTTCCAGCTAATCAACAGCCTTCTTAAATTGTGGTGCCTAGGTGTGGTCTGATCAAGGCAGAACAGAGTGGTATTATTACTTCCTTTGATCTGGACACTGTTGATGCAGCCTAGAATAGCATTAGCTTTTATGGCGGCTGCATCACACTGTTGACTCATGTTAAGTTTGTGGTCTATTAAGACCCACAGACCCTTTTGACATGCACTACTGGTAAGCCATTTGTTCCCCCTCCTATATTTGTGCAGCTGGTTATTCTAGCCTAAGACCAGAAGCTGACATTTGGCCCTATTGAAATTCATTTTGTTAGTCTGGGCCCAGTTGTCCAATCTTTTAAGGTCATCTTGAATCTTGATTCTTTCTTCTGTGGCATTAGCTATCCCTCCCACTTTGGTGTTGTTTGCAAATTTGATGAGTGTCCTCTCAATTCCTTCATCCCAAGTTGTTTATAAAGGCACTGAACAACAACAACAGTCCCAGGAAAAGAACCCTACAGAACCCCATTTGTCACTTTACCCCCAGGATGATGAGGAACCATTAATGAGTACTCTTTGGGTTCGATCAAGCAACCAGCTACAAATTCACACAGTTACCTCGTCCAACCCACATTTACCAAGTTCATCACAAAAATATCATGAGGGACTTGGTAGTGGAATGCATGAATACACAGCAGGAAGAGTGAATCAGGGTGACTGATCTGATTCTAATGTGGTCTATTAAACAGAGGCACAAAGGGATCTTGCAATTTGCTAATTGCATAGCAAGGAGCAGAATCACTGGCCTGGCCTATTTTCCGCCTATATCTATTGAAGCTGTAGTAATTGCAGCAGTAAAAGTTGCTGATGCCAAGGATTTGAGTTTATTCAGTTACCACTACCTAACAAAATCTGAGCTTCAAAAATAAAGCAAAAACTAAAAGCCCAACCTTTCCCCCACTCCATGTTGATTGTATGGTTGGATCAAGGAAGGAGGAAGTGAGAATCCTTTTGAGTACAGCAGCACGACAATTCTATCCCTCATGCAAAAACAGCCCTTACATGTGGAAGCCTACAAAAAGATTAATAGGTAGATATTTGCTTGTGGTGTCCTGCGGCGTTACTATACAGGAGTCAAGCTTCAAAAAGCAGAAATTAAGATATGACTGCTGAGAAGGGAAAATATTTTCCATGAGAAATGTTTTGTTGGAGCTGGTGGAAGTGCATCTTTTGAGTCAATACACCTACGGGTTTTTTCCCCTTTATTTAAAAAAATACAGTGCTGATAGAAAGCTAGGCAAGAAGAGATTGAGGAAGATTTGCATTAGGCAATATACATATGAACAGTATCACATAAATCAGCAATAAACATAAGACTGTCCCATTTTCACATTATAAATTAGCTCTGAATAGAACAGTGCCCATGGCAGAAGTAATTGCGCTTTCAGAAATTTGAATGTTTGTGCTCCTGAGTCAAGAGATTTGCATGTGGTACTCAGGTGCCCCTCATGGGTCCATCAGATCCTATGGGGCCGATGCACAAAGATCTATTTCCACTGTCGAAAAAGTGGAGAAGGAGTTGTTGGTGGTTAACCTCCACATTTGACTTCCTGTGATGGCAGCCGACGGATGATGGGAAATGTAGTCCAACAACCCTTGGAGGGCACCAGGTTAGTGAAGTCTGGTATGAAGTAAGAAGCTACCTTCAGAAGTGAAAAAAGAGGGTCAACAGAAATAAAATAGGCAGGGGACACATTCAGAAAGAAAGGTAAACTTCAGACTCATTCTAGAGTTAAGATGAATTCTTGAACAAATGTTTTAAACACTGTGACTTCTGATTTATATTTTATAGTATTACTTCCCCTGCCCAATCCCCATCAGGCCCCAGGGTGGGTTACAACAACAGTATAATAATATTGTAATGCAATAGTAAGAGCAGTTAAACAAATTGCATTGGAATATTAAATATTAAAATCAGTTAACTCAATTTATATAAGAATAGGGTAGGATACATGCATACAATTCCCCCCTCCCTCCCCTGCAGCAATGACTTTTCTGGGTTGGTTGGTTTCTAAACCAAGAAAGGTTTCTTTAGATTCTTTCTATAGATGAGTTAGCCTGGAAAAACCTAGTCACTTAACCTCAAACCATTGTATGTGCAAAGCATGTGCTCTTTTCATAAAGCCATTATTTCTCCCTTGCAATTGGGAAAACTCTTAATTTTAATACAGTGAAGCATAGCGGACAGGCATGGGCCTTTGAAGTGTTTTTGTTTGTTTGTTTGCTTTATTTTTAAACTTCTTCCTTTAAAAGGCAATGAAAACCCAGATCCGTTTGCCCTTTAGCAGGAGCAAATACGGTATCTCTTTGCATGCCTTTTGAAACTCCGGCTATTTTGCTGCCTTTCCACAGGTCTTGCCTTTGATTTTGTTAGCCTTTTCAAAATTGCAGGTTTGCCACCTCCTTTCTAATTGGCCTTTCATCTTAGTCTCATCCAGCATCCTATTGTCCAATCCTAGAATATGCTTGCCGTGATGGATCTGCAGAAGAGAATTTTTTAATTGGACCTATGATATTCCCCCAGGAAATATCGATGGAGGCTTTCATTTTTCATCTGAGCTGGGGCATTTTGATAGAAACTGAGAGTCAGGTAATAGCCTTGGCAGTTGCTTTTTAATCAGGTCTACTGTTTAGGCACCACTGAAAAGCAAATTAGAGTCCATAGGCACAATTGGTACTTTGTGATCAAGTCCATTTTCTCCCATTGAGAGCATTTCATCAGTTGACAATTTCCAATTAATCCTCTATTCTTCTGTTGATAATGAATTCTTTTATGTGGGCTTCCCTCTAAACGTAACTGCAATATGGACTACTGAATATAGTAAGGTGAATGGCCATTTGTAACCCATTCTATAGTATGGCACTTGACTGAAAAAGGCATGGGCTCTTTTGTTCTGAATTTGCATATACCTATGGGGAAAATTGGGCTTAATTGTTAAGCATTAAGTATGGCATTTGAAAGAAGAATGATTGCAATAGAGGACTATTCACCCTCGCCCAGCTTATACTATTGCATGCAGATGAATCAACATGGCTATGAATGACTACTACATAGGTTTTCATGACACTTGGAGACATTTTAAATTATTATCCTATTTCAAGTGAACTGGTTTATTCTCTGCTGAATTCTGAGGGATTGCATGGACTCCTCCAGAAAAACCCAATTATGCAGCATTCATCTGGATTTGCTTGTACAAAACATATGCAGTTGATAGACTCCTTCCTGTCTTTATTAGGCATTCATCCTGATTTGCTTCTGGGGTTTACAAGTCTCCTCGTTAAGCATTTGTTCATCCCAGGCTTTTCAACTCATTTCCCCATCACTTTCCAAGCAGCAAACAAATAAACAATGTTTTAAAAAGCGGATTAGTTGCACCAAGGCAATAGAGTAGTTTAATCCACTTTAATTGCACAAACCTAAAGTTCTGGTAGGCACTTGAATCCCTCTCACAAAATATTCTCAGTCTGGAGGCACCCTAATTTTTGGAATTGGGAATCGAAGGTGGGGATGGGTGAAATCACTCTATTCTGCATACTAGACATAAGCATATATTATGTTTTTGCATAGGTACATTCCATTCTATTTCTGTCTGGATTGGGATCTGAGAGGATTGGGAAGAGGGGAATCTGCAGAAAATGTTGCATACAAATACATCTTAAAACATGTTTTCTCTCGAAATATATTTTATGCGTGAACCAGCCCACTGATGAGTCGAATAATAGAAAGACTCTGTTGTGTCTATTAGGGATACCTACAGATGGTTTGGAATCTGTAGAGAATTGAGCACATTGATTTACAAATAAGCAACCCAAATTGCAAATTAAACACAGGTAGGTTAATAATCTTTCAAAAAATAAAGAAAGAAAAAGAAAGAAAGAAGAGGAGATAGAAGGAGATAGCTTTGATTTTTTTTTTACTTAATTAAGTAGGGATAGGAAGAATTCCATGTTTAAGCCATCATTACACAAAACCCGAAATCTTTTTGTTTACCTTTTTTAAAATCTATATCCATTGTAGTTAAGCACTTGAGCATCTGCATGTCTTTTTGTACCAAAGTTCCACAGTTGCATCTAACTGCACCTTTAAAAAAACCTGTTTTCATTATATTTCCAAGTGAGAGCTAGAAAACATATCAAGAATATTAAATGTGAGACTTTGGGTCCTGTTTGGCAGGCAGGCAGAACACGGCTTGGATTCTTATCCAAACTAAACATTTTGTGTTTCACAAAACGCTACTTTTGCAGTCAGTTTATTAGTGTGGAAAATGATACAAAAGATTTGTACAGAGCCTGAGTAAAAGCTGCCTTGACATATACAGCCAGCAGAATCTCCCCCAAGAGAGGCTGCAACATGTTTAAGACCAAAAGTAAATTATCTTGAGCTTTTGGATAGCCTACTAAAATTACTCAAACTAAAGTCCTAGCATGTATCTGATTTGCCTTGGAATTATTTCTCCTTTAAAGAAAAAGAAAAAGCCTCCATGGTGATAAATTCCAAGACTTTAAAAGTTGGCTTTCTATATGTTGAGATTGTGTAGATTCACTAGTGAGCTTTGAAAGGGGATGGCAGAAACAGATAGAATTCCCACAGAAATAGGTGGGTAAAATCTAACCAAAATGAAACACTCTTCACACCTCACTCATTTCAATGGGAAAAGATTAATTTATTACTTTGTTCATTTTTTTTTTTTTAAAGAACATTATATACTACAATTTTCCAGAGAAAGTCCCTCTTGGGTAGCACAATAGAGAAATGAATAAATCACAAACTATAAAACAATCATGTGCTTTACTCTCAAATAGAGGCCAATAAAACTTAAAAGATGAACTTTGGATGAATTGTGTCTCAGGCCCCATCTGCACTCTACATTTAAAGTAGCATAATACCACTTTAAGCAGTCACGGCTCCCCACCTCAAAGAATACGGGAAACTGGTTTCTTAAGGGTGCTGAGATTTGTTAGGAGATCCCTGTTCCCTTCACTGAGCTACCATTCCCAGAGTAGTTAAAGAATAACGCCCTTTTCTCAGTGAACTCTGGGAATTGTAGCTCTTTGAGGGGAATGGGGGTCTCCTAACAACTCTTAGCACCCTTAACAAACCACAGTTCCAAGGAGCCTTTTGTGTGTGTGGAGGAGACATGATTTTTAAAAGTTGTATTAGACAGTGGTACCTCTACTTACGTTCCCCTCTTGTTACGTATCCCTTGGGATACGCACGTGGCAAACCCAGAAGTATATTTTCGGGTTTCGCCGTGCATGCATGCGCAGAAGCGCTCTATCAGGCCGTGTGTGTGTGCAGAACAGGCACCTCCGGTTGCAGAAACCTCGGGATCCGACCGCAGCTCCGGAATGGATCCTGTCCGCAACCGGAGGTACCACTGTACAGTGATACCTCAGGTTAAGAACTTAATTCGTTCTGGAGGTCTGTTCTTAACCTGAAACTGTTCTTAACCTGAAGCACCACTTTAGCTAATGGGGCCTCCTGCTGCCGCTGCGTGACCGCTGCACGATTTCTGTTCTCATCCTGAAGCAAAGTTCTTAACCCGAGGTAATATTTCTGGGTTAGCGGAGTCTGTAACCTGAAGCGTATGTAACCTGAAGTGTATGTAACCCGAGTTACCACTGTACTGTTTTAAATGTACAGCACAGATGAGGCCCTAATACTTTATTTCCCCTGAGGCACCACTCTAACTTGCACAAAATAAAAAGAAGCAACAACAGCAGGGGAACAAAAATCAATCAAACAACACCAACAACAAAAAGACAGTCCAAAAATGATTCTCAGAAATAGAAAGTATGGTATATGTTATTCCCAATGTGTTTTGACCTGGGCTGCCTCCAGACCATTCACATTTTCTGGAAGGGATTCAAGCTCATCCCAGAAACATATTAGAATGATGGCTCAGTAAAAACTGGTCATAGTCTTTGTGCAAGCAAACAGCAACCCTTAGTGTGAGGTCATCTTTCATTTCAAGATGACTCTGGGTTGTATCCAGTGGAGTCATAATCAAGTGTTGACCCACTGAAGTAACTTGGCTCCTTGGAGCAAATAGCCATTTGAAGGGAATACTTGGTCATCACGAAATAATCACTGGTCAACAACAAATTTGTTGTCTGCATTTTTTCAGTTGATTTAGGACAAATCTGATGCACTGAATCCAAAAATCACATTGGTTTTGCTCAATCAGGTCAAGTTTTTGAGCTATGGCCACATGTCATTTTTTTATGTTTTTGTTCACATGTACGCCTGTGTGGAGCATAGAATCATAGAATCATAGAGTTGGAAGAGACCACAAGGGCCATCGAGTCCAACCCCCTGCCAAGCAGGAAACACCATCAGAGCACTCCTGACATATGGTTGTCAAGCCTCTGCTTAAAGACCTCCAAAGAAGGAGACTCCACCACACTCCTTGGCAGCAAATTCCACTGTCGAACAGCTCTTACTGTCAGGAAGTTCTTCCTAATGTTTAGGTGGAATCTTCTTTCTTGTAGTTTGGATCCATTGCTCCGTGTCCGCTTCTCTGGAGCAGCAGAAAACAACCTTTCTCCCTCCTCTATGTGACATCCTTTTATATATTTGAACATGGCTATCATATCACCCCTTAACCTCCTCTTCTCCAGGCTAAACATGCCCAGCTCCCTTAGCCGTTCCTCATAAGGCATCGTTTCCAGGCCTTTGACCATTTTGGTTGCATTTTAGAAGAAGTTGGTGGGGGTAAAATGCCATATCGAATAATTGTTTTGATTGGAAATGATTATTTTAATGACAAGAAGTATTCAGCTCCGATAGTTCTGGGTGATTATGTTGAAAAGGGATCAGTTTGAAGTCATAAAACCTCAAAATCTTCCATAAATTGGTGCGGCTGGGATCAACAGAAAGAACCGGAGCAGCCTCAAGTATCCTGATCTTCAATCAGCATGTCGTCCTGTAGCTCATTGTGATGAAATTCCAGTGCCTATCTTCAGAGAACTTCCTGACATTAGTGACGAAGATGCCTCCAGTGTTGAAGGACATGAAGAAGAAGAAGTGGTTCTTGAAGATGATGCTCCACATCCATTTTCCCAAAAGGAGTTGAGTGATCTAGTTCACGACCTCAGCTTGTCAAAGGACTCTGCCGAACTGTTGGCATCCAGATTGAAGGAAAAAAACCTCCTCTCTGACAGTGCTCGCATCAGCTTCTTCCGCAACAGGCATCAAGAGTACCTCCGTTTTTTCTCGGAAGAGAAGGACTTGGTGTACTGTGCAGATATTGCGCAGCTTCTGCTCAAGCTTGGAGTGCCACAGTATGAACCCAAAGATTGGAGACTGTTCATTGACAGCAGCAAGCGATCACTGAAATGTGTTCTGCTACATAACGGCAACCAGTTTGCCTCTATACCCCTGACTCACTCGACTACACTGAAGGAGAACTATGAAGCGGTGAAGTATGTGCTGGAGAAAATTGGTTATGATCAGCATAAGTGGTTTATTTGTGTTGACCTGAAGATGGTGAACTTTTTGTTGGGACAACAGTCTGGCTTCACCAAGTACCCATGTTTTCTGTGCATGTGGGATAGTAGGGACCGTGCTCAGCATTACACGAAGAAGGACTGGCCTGTGCGGGAGGAATTGGTGCCTTGTAAAAAAAGGAACATCATCAACGACCCTCTGGTGGACAGAGACAGAATACTCTTCCCACCGCTGCACATCAAGCTCGGCTTAATCAAACAGTTCACCAAGGCTCTGGACAAGGATGGTGACTGCTTTACTTACTTGTGCCAGGCTTTCCCAGGATTGACCATGGAGAAGTTGAAAGCTGGCATCTTTGACGGTCCTCAGATCCGTCAGCTCATCAGAGATCCAGAGTTCGGAAACTCAATGAACGAAGTGGAACTGGAAGCGTGGAAGGCATTTGTTCTGGTAGTGAAGAACTTTCTTGGCAACAATAAGGCCAGAAACTACGCAGAACTTGTCAACAACATGCTGACTGCTTTCAGAAACCTGGGCTGCAACATGAGTGTCAAGATGCACTATTTTCACATATGGACCGGTTTCCTGAGAACCTGGGTTCAATGAGTGACAAGGATGGAGAGAGATTCCATCAGGACATGAAAGAGATGGAGACCAGGTATCAGGGTCGCTGGGACGCAGTCATGATGGCTGACTACTGTTGGACTCTGAAGAGAGACCTCCCTGCCGCTGAGCATCCCAGGAGTTCCAAGAAACGGAAGTTCAAGCCCTGAAGTTTGAAAAATGGTGAAGCAACATGCAATTTACGTGTACTTACCTTTATCAATGCCCACCATTCAGTTTACTGTAAACCTGACTTGATGGAGAGAAACGGATGCCATTTCCTGATTCAGCAGTGCAAAAATACCCTAAATAAGTTGTAGAAATCTAGACAACATTCAAAAAGTAAAAAATTATTACCAGTATGGTCTTGGACCAGATTAAGCATACCCTCTTCCACCTGCCAATATCTCCCCCAATACAAATTCTTCATTCCTTGTCTCTCCCACCCCCATTTTTTGTGCTTGTCAGGATAATATGCATATCTACCCTTAGGGTCCATAACCTCTAGATCAGAAAGAATGGCTTTCAATGAGATTTGAGCCACAGTCCTCTCTGTTTAGATCTGGAGCCACAATGCCTTTGGATTGCAAGGGGACAGTGTTCTATACAAGCCACATTTGGATATTATTTAGGATTTCAAAGGCTCCTGTGTGGAATTTCTGAAAGGAGGCGCTCTGTCCAGGATCTTAGGCAAGTCAATAAAAAAATCAAGTTTTGGTGTTTGTCCCAAAAAACTCAACAAGTATTGAGTTTTCCTTAAAATAAAAAAAAGCTCATCAATTTTGGGGGCTTCCTAAAAAAAAAGCTCAATACCTTTTGGGGTGTCCGAGTTTCTAGCTTTTGAAATATGGCAACCCTATTTCCCTTTCAAAATTACCATCCATTCGAAAAGCAAACAGAACAGTTCTTTGAAGCTGCCCTAAGTTTATTTGCAATAGAATGGCATGGCTTCATTAAGCCTCATAAGAGAAAACTTGGTAAATCAGATGGTGACACAGTAAGATCAGATACTTCATTAGGCTCCAATCCATTGTTTGTTTGGGAAGAAGCTCTACTTTGCTTTCCCAGGATCACACTTTCAAACCAGACCACAAGCATAACTGTTTATGGCTTCTCTGTTCATAAAGCCCAGCTGTCAGTGTCACTTGTTCAGCTTCTAATGCACCCCAGCTGTGCACCCTGTTGCTAAATTTAACACCTATAGGACTCTTTAAAGTCTGTTGTTGGTCTATTTTGTATTTGCTTGTTTTTTTAAACCCATCTCAGTTAGGGTTTCTGCTGCAGACATGTTGAAGACACATCCACACACATCCACACACACACACACATCCACACACACACACACAGAGAGAGAGAGAGAGAGAAGATTGTGATCCCAAACTATTTGAGGTGACACATGGGATAAAACTGGTTATTTAAGCTTAAGCTGGATGGCTGATGATGGTGAGATTCCAGGAGTCAAAACTGCCATTCCTTTCAGCAGACTGTAAAGGTAAAGGTAAAGGGACCCCTGACCATTAGGTCCAGTTGTGGCCGACTCTGGGATTGCGGCGCTCATCTCGCTTTATTAGCCAAGGGAGCCAGCATACAGCTTCTGGGTCATGTGGCCAGCATGACTAAGCCACTTCTGGAGAACCAGAGCAGCGCATGGACACTGTTTACCTTCCCGCTGGAGCGGTACCTATTTATCTACTTGCACTTTGATGTGCTTTCAAACTGCTAGGTGGGCAGGAGATGGGACTGAACAACGGGAGCTCACCCCGTCGCGGGGATTCGAACCGCCGTCCTTCTGATCGGCAAGTCCTAGGCTCTGTGGTTTAGCCCACAGTGCCACATACACTTTGAGAAAAATATTTTAGCTTTGTCTTTATAAAAGGGAAAAAAAAAGGTCGGACCCAGAAAACAAAGGAGCTGAAATGTGATCATAGATATATTGGTCAAGAACTAAACTGAACCAATCAAACATGTCTTCTTCATAGTGTCGAGCTGCATCTTGGAGTGCAAATCCACCACGGACACCCAGATGTCCAAAAGGACAATATTTTTTCAGCTTTGATAGTTGTGTAGGACAGTGAAGTTCAGCATGACACGCTACAGCTGCTGAAATCCTCTGTGACACTAAAGGTTCAAGAGTACTATATGCTAGGTTCTGCTAGATTTCCAGAAGTGGCTTCTACCCTGTATCACATAGAATGCAAATATGAACAGGTGAGGAAATGTCATGAAGATGGGATAAAGTGCTCTCTGAATGCCCTTCAAGTGTCTTCACCTGAATGTGCCTTGAACAACACTTCAGATCTTCTAATACGGGAAAGTCCAAAATGGAGCCGCTGTGGATGGGAAGACTCTGTGGTGCTACTTGTACATCCTTCCCTGTTTTCTCTGCACTTTTTGCCCCTGTGCATTCAGGCAAATGCCCGCATGGGGCTAGAATGTGTTTGCAGACTTCTTATATCCCCACCTTTTGTGTATAGGAAAAGGGTAACTCACAGATCATCAAGCTAAAATCAACTTTGGAACTCAAGAAGTGAAAGTTGCTTACAATTCGTGTATCTTTAAAGGAAGTTAATCTGCCCTGTATGCTTTACTGTAAACGATCATAGGATGCATTTGCAAAACTGTGCTATTAAACACCCTGCCAGTGGTTTTGCCTTCTTTTCCTCTCCCTGCAGATGAAAAATGGTCATGTTTGAACTGCTAACTACTCAGTAGTGGAAGTCTTCCTTTTGAAGAGTGCAAAAGGAAACGAAACTTTTACGGGGCTATTTTAAAAAGGCCTTCCAAGAAGCCCATTCCTCTGAGGAAATTAATGGGTGCTTTGGAACCTCCTCTCCTTGTGTGACTGAAAAATCTTCCTTTTAACCTTTGGCTCCATTTTCATGGTGGCATTTAAATCTGCTTTTAGCAGACGGCTGTTTTTGTTTTTGTTATTGTTGTCAGAGAACAGGAAAACTGCATTAAGGGCACCCCCTCCTTCAAAAAAATAATAATAAAAAATAGAAGAAGGCAAGCTTGAAACCAGCAGCAACAACAAAAATCATCAACATCCTGCTGTGCTTATTTTTGATGACCTTTTCGCACAGCTTTCACTCACGACCAGTGGAAGCAGAACAGCATACGCAATCTACGTGGTTGGTCTAGGTATGGAACACCCATTCATGTCACTGGTACTTATTGAGGGTTCCATAAATGTCCTTGACATTTTGGGACTGGAAGAAATAGAAGGGTGGCTGAGGTTTTTTCCCCTGTTTTTTTTTGTTTTGTATGTGAGTTGGGTTTCTTTTCAGCAGTTTCAATTCCTTGCTTCTTTCTTTTCTGGTGGCATCATTAAAACTGAAAGCCATACAATTTTACCACTAAAAGACCTTTCCAATACTTAAGGATATGCTTTCAAGCTCCAAGTGCATTCACCGACGTGGCCGCTCCTTTATCAAGAAAATATATCCACATTTTGTTTGTGGTGTTGTCAAAAAACCTTGACAGCTAAAGAATTCATTATTGGAAGCGCAGATTCTTTTCTGCTGTCACTCGCAAGTGAGGAGAGGCCTTCCTTTCACATGTTGGATCCAATGCCACATTGATTATGCAAATAGTCTTTGTGAGTGCCTGAGGCATACATTACTTACCTTCTTATTTTAGCAGCTTAGAAAGCAGCCCCGAATTGCAAACTGCTTTTACGTTAGTAAATTGTATTCCACTAAGACATCCGATTTCTTTACTTTGTCCTGATCTCAGGAGCCAATATCATCACTATCTTTATTCCACTAAGCTGGAGTTGAATTTCATTCTTGGGAACATTCTCGCTCACCCCAATTCCCATTTATCTTTTTCTGCAAAGAACACACGCACACACACACGGGGGGGGGGGGGAGAGAGAGAGAGAGAGAGAGAGAGAGAGAGAGAGAGAATAGGTCAGTCTTCAGTTCAAAGCCTTATTTTTATTTAAAGCAATCTTTCTAAATTATTATTTAAAAATCTCCTAGCGCCATAACCCCAGAGTTGTTTGCGACTGGACTTAACTGTCAGGGTCCCCTTACCTTTACCTTATGATTATATTTATCCCCATTTCATTTTCTCCAGTCCTTTTCTTAACCTTTCTACCCCTCTCCCACACACCCCCCAATTTATTTCAGCATGCAGCTTTTAATACTTAGGAATTTGTAAAATATATTTTATTGGAAAGGAAGAGCACAATCCTGTGAATTTATTTACTCTGAATTCATTGCATTCCTGGGAATTTTTGCACAAGGTTGCAGCCTAGAAGTGCAATCTTGTGAATGCCTACTCAAAAGTAAGTCCCACCACGGTGAGAGAGAGGCCACTATTAAACCACTGCAATATCCACCAACTGCTATAAGGAAGTTTTCGGTCGGTGGGTGAACATCTCAAGCAAGGAATTTTCAATGTCCCCACACACTGCTCTTAGGAGCACAAACCTCCTTCTTTTAATTATCTCGAAGACTGGAAACAGATACAAATAAAACACAAGGATAAAAAATAAACAAGTACAAATATTATGCATACATTGATATTGTCAGGCACACCTGATTAAGTATGGTTTTAACTCACAGGTTCATAAAGTTTAGTCAATTTATGCCTGTCACTTGGACTTATTTATCATTGCGGCTCAGGATCATGGTACCTCAAGGATCACCTCCTTCCATATGAATCTACCCAGACTTGGATACATCTTCTGAGGCCTTCATCATCTGGGAGGAGGTCTGGAGGGTGGCAACATGAGAACGGGCCTCCTTTGCAGTGGCTCCCCGTCTGTGGAATGCTCTCCCCAGAGAAGTTTGTCTGGTGCCTTCATTATACACCTTTAGGCGCCAAGCAAAAAAGTTCCTCTTTAACCAGGCCTTGGGTTGAATTACATGCAATACCCTTTTAAAATGTGTTGGGGAGATGGGGGTTATTGGTTTGTTCTTGTTTTTTGTGTTGTTTTTTCTGTTATGCATTCTGTGTTTTTATATTGTGATTTTAACCTATGAACCACCTTGATACCTGTAGTTTTAGGGTGGTATACAAATTTTAATAATAATAATAATATCATACTCGACAGCATGGGGAAATGGGGACAATTATTGCTGTATCTAAGGGCTCACCCACACTTCTCTTGTCCTGCACCTAGAAAGCATGAGTCTGAGAAGTTTTCCACTTCTGTGTTTTCTAGGCCAAAATCCAACTGGTTTTATGTTTACCCTGCTACTTTCCCTGTGAAAACCCACTCTCTACCACTGAATAAGAATGAACATCCATCTGCAGACAATCAAATGTTTGTTCCAATTCAGCAGTAAAGAGTGGGTTTTCCGGGGGCGAGGGAAGAGGCAGGACAAGTGAAACTGTGACTGAGCCCTCACTGGTATAAGGTCCTGGATTGAGGTCCATGGTATCCAGTTCTGCCCACTTAATTTCAGTAGGCCAAATGCTGATGAAATAGTCAATTTGAATATCTTATGTTGTCTTGCTAACAATGTGAAGTCGTATAGAAAAACAGTGGCGATCATGTCATGGTCTGAGCTAGAAGCAAGCCATGTTACATCAGCTGAGATTGGCTTATAGAGTCACCTATGAATCTGATCCAGAAATGTTGGTGTTTGTTGTTGACCACAAAGGAAACCAAAATGGACTATAGAAGCAACAGTTTGAGGAAATCAAACAGCAGGAGATTTTTAACAGGAAATTCAAAGAGTGAGGAAAAATAACTCGAGGAACAACTGCTAGAGGAAGTTAAACAGTAGGATATTTTTTTCATAAGAGAAATCACAAATAGCAGAGAGACAAAAATTAGCCAGAAAAGCAACAGCCGGGGGAATCTGAGCAGCAGGAGACTTAGCAGCAAAATAGAAATAAAACAAACATAAGCTAAGAAAACCAGAGCTGGGCGAACCTACAACAGTGAAGAGAGATCAGAAGATGTAAATCTGAGCTCGGCCTAGTGGGCCATTTAAATAAACCCCAATGGCATGGTAAAGATAGAAGGATCATGGAACAAATCACAGTAGACTTTTCAAGAATTTGGCTTCGGATTAAGATACAGCTTCTCTTCAAGGATAAAGCTGGGGCTAAAGTACAAGGTCTAAACCTGCTTAACAGCCATGCCGATCAGGAAGCTGGACTAAATCTACAATTTTCTTGAATTCCCAAAATTATAGTATTTTTTTCAGTGACAGAAAATGGTATATACAATTTTATAAATTGTTCATACTTTTTTCCCAGTCTCTTATTTATGACCTTCATTTAGAGCCTGCAAAACATTTGTAGCACCCATAACCCCAGTTATTTGAGAAATTATTTTGGAGTTCCTCACTGTCTGCTTAGGATGCCACTGTATGAGATAATTTGGTCTTATTTGCAAAACTGCTTAATCTTCATTGTTTCGTGCAATCCTTAGACTACAGTTGAATGTACCTACAAAATAGTCAGCTCCTGACATACGTAATGTGCCATTAGTGAAAATCATTTGGCTTTGTCTGAGGTATTATATCACTCCTTTTCCTTTGAATAAGGCTGGAAGCAGTACTGATATATTATATTGTGTTACCTGATATTCCGGTAATAATAAAGGTAGCCTCATTTTCATCTCTAAATGGCTAAAAAAATGGCAAAATAGTTACAAACCAGGCCTACCCATTCCAGCTACTGTTTGTAAGTGTAACCCAAGGCACCTGAGAGTTATATCAATGCTGCTAATAAATAATTGGTTCCATTCTGATCTGTCAATAGTGTAAAGAAATAAAATACATGCAACTTTCTGGTGCTTCTTGTAGTGTTTTGAGCTAGTTACACAAGGAATATCAGGCAGAGATTTAGTCTGTGTGCCACCACTTTGGGCAAAGGAAGAAACTGCATAAAGATCAGCTAAGTCTGAGTCAGACAGTTGTCCTTTTGGTTCACTTGTCTCCATACTAACAATCAGTGGTTCATTAGCATTTCAGTCAGGAGTCTAACCTGGAAAGGACTGAAACCTTCTATAAGCAACACATGTGCTTTACTACTGAAATGGGAAAGTGCAAATTTCGCTATTAAATGCAAACTGAATTGAATTTCTCCCTATCCCCAAAGCCCTGAATCTCAGGACTTCTTGTCTTGATTCTGCCTATTGGTTTAATCCAAGCTGATATGTAGACGTGTTTCTTAATAACGGTCTATATCAGTAACCAGATGTTAAGCTACTTTCATAAGGTTTTTGCCGGGGTGTTTGTGTGTGTAAGCAACTGCATCCAGAAACATGGCGAGCATGTTACTATCTTGAGCTATTTAGCATGCAAAAGGAAGCAACTGAGATAAGAAAATTTAAAAAGCAAAGCATACCTAATGGGAGGAGTGTCAACACTGTATCTTACTCCATATATCCATATTATGAGCAAGTCCCAAAATCTGAAATATGCAAGAGATAGCATCTGATGCATGACATTCTCCTGGCTAGAGCTAGGCTAATAAGGTGAAAGAAACTCACCAAAGCAAATGAGAGAACGCCAGTAAACTAGCAGAAGGAGATACCACCTGGGAAATGTTTCAGGACTTCTAAGGGTTTCAGTCATGTCACTGAAACTGTCAAAGGTAAGCAGATATATCAGAGTGAGCTCCTGAGCAGTTATGGGCAGGGTACCGGTAAGTTAGAAGCAGGAGAAAGTTTAAGGTTAAAGTAAAGGTAAAGGGACCCTTGACCATTAGGTCCAGTCGTGACCGACTCTGGGGTTGCGGCGCTCATCTCGCTTTATTGGCCGAGGGAGCTGGCGTACAGCTTCCAGGTCATGTGGCCACCATGACTAAGACGCTTCTGGCGAACCAGAGCAGCACACGGAAACGCCGTTTACCTTCCCGCCAGAGCGGTACCTATTTATCTACTTGCACTGGCGTGCTTTCAAACTGCTAGGTGGGCAGGAGCTGGGACCGAACAACAGGAGCTCACTCCGCTGCGGGTATTCGAACCGCAGACCTTCTGATCGGCAAGCCCTAGGCTCTGTGGTTTAACTCACAGCGCCACCTGCATCCCTTGTATTATAGTGTGTTACATGTATAGTGTAAATGTGGTCAGTATCTATTTTGCCCATCAGATGGCAACCGGTTTTGGGCAGTAGCAGGGATGGTGGAAACAGCCCATGGATGAGATGTGGCAGACATGCCACCACTATTGTCATTTCCTCAGTATGACTGTGTGCACGACAATAGCACACCAAGAGCCCAGAAACATTAGGTAAAATAAAGATGGTGTGGGTTGTGCATGCAGCCAACTGGATGCAACCTTTTTTCACATAGCCGGCCCCTAAAAATGTTTCTACATGGGTGTTTGTAAAGTGTGGGCCCCAGTATCTCCACTTCTGTGCTGGATGCTGACATTTGGTCTGCCTCATGGATGCACATGGAGAGGAGAGGAGAGGAGAGGAGAGGAGAGGAGAGGAGAGGAGAGGAGAGGAGAGGAGAGGAAGTCCCTGTATTCCCAGTGCATGCTAAACCATGGTTAGGGACATGTGGTGGCCTCCAGATGTTCTTGGACTTCAACTTGAACTTCAGTGGTCATCCTTGACCATTGGCATGCATGCTGGGGTGGATGGGAGTTGGAGTAATCTCAAGGGCCTTTGTTGGTTAGTCATGGTTTAGGGTTATGCCCATTGGTTTCACTGGTAGAACTACGCAGCATGCCAACCGGTATGGCGGGGAACTCACTCAGAAGCATTCAGTGTGTGTTTGTTTCTCTGTGTGTAGTAGCAGTAGCTTTTCAAAATCATGTCTAACGGTTGCTTTTGAGGACCTTCTCCCATTCTTTGCTCTGTGATGTCCGAACTGAATAGTCACTAAGGGTTAAGCTCTGATGCGAGGGAGATGTATAGATTCTGCCAGTACTGAAATAAGCCTGTCCAGCTGGCTTCTGTTGCTGAATTGTGGACTCTTTGGAGACAAATATTACTTATGTCATGTAGGGTAAAAAGATGAGTAACTTATGTGCTTGGTCTCACACAGCTTAAAAGTAATTTATGACTGGCAAAGCTTTAAGAAATGAATATCCCAGCACAAAAGATCTTATTACTTTTGGCACCATAATACATTAGCACTGCCCTTTTGCAGCAAAAGAAAACATTAATGAAAGCCTCTGATACATGCTCCAGATCTGAAGTACCAGGGAATAAAAGCCTCTGTGTGCCTTAGCCATCAGGATTTCAGTGCTATTTAAGGATTTGAATAATACCTCATTCAACACCTAAACCATAGGAAATAAAAGCAAAACAGGTTTCTTGGCAATTTCATTTATGAACAGAATGTACTAAATATTTCATTTTTGTTAAGGTTTCTCTGTTTTTTTAAAAAAGTTTTCATGGAAACAGAACAAAAATAAAAATATAACGTCCTTGGTTTAAAGGTCCCTTTTGCAGATTCCATAGGAAATCTGCATTAACCGATTTCAAGCATGTTGGTCATTGGGGTACTAATTAGGGCATGTTTTAAACCACTGCAGATATTTATTTATTTTCCTGGTCTGCATTACAGACAGATTATGCCTCTGGCTACTCATAATTTCCCCTCTTTTAATAATAATGAAGCTTAGAGTCACATAGTTTATAGCATACAACACAGAAAAGATTTGGCAGTGCTGATCGAGTAGAGGCATGTCAGATTACAGTTTTTACCCTTGAGTTACTAATTGGCCAGCGCTATGTTCATTTCTGTTATTGTGCTTTGCCTTTGTCTTAGTAATATGTGTTGACAGGAAAGAAGTCTGATTTCCCCCATGGCTTGTAAGGGCAGTGTTAAAGCAAAGATCAAGACTGCTGGCTGACATTAGTGAGCTATCTTTGAAGTGCTTGCCTCCGCACCTTGCATCTGCCCTGAAGAACTGGGGCAAATTTCGCAAAAAAAGCTTCATCCACCTACAATTCCTGATCAGGTTTCACAATGCAGATATAATCCTCACAGTGTGCTTATGTACAAGCGTCCAACTACCCCAACCACCTGAAGGCTTTGGTGTGAGACAGAGCAGCAAAAAATAATAAATACTATATACAAAATATATTTTGCGATTAATTAAAGCAGAACGACAACCTGTTATTCGGATTGCTCCTAAAGATAGCTGATGAATTCCAGGTTAGGGATAGGGGAGAATCATATAATTGTAGAGGTGGAAGGGACCCTCAGGGGGTCATCTAATCCAACCCCATGCAATGCACTTAATGGATTCACTTCACATTTAAAGGTGATTCTATCAATTTTAAGGGACGCGGGTGGTGCTGTGGGTTAAACCGCAGAGCCTAGGACTTCCCGATCAAAAGGTCGGCTGTTCGAATCCCCACAACGGGGTGAGCTCCCATTGCTCGGTCTCAGCTCCTGCCAACCTAGCAGTTCAGAAGCACGTCAAAGTGCAAGTAGATAAACAGGTACTGCTCCGGTGGGAAGGTTCATGCCGTTTCTGTGCGCTGCTCTGGTTCACCAGAAGCGGCTTAGTCATGCTGGCCACATGACCCGGAAGCTGTACGCTGGCTCCCTCGGCCAATAAAGTGAGATGAGTGCCGCAACCCCAGAGTCGGTCACAAATGGACCTAATGGTCAGGGGTCCCTTTACCCTTTACCTATCAATTTTGCACTTTCCAAACCAACATGACAAACCACGAACCAAACCACAGGGACTTAAAAACACCGAGAAAAGTCAGCAGGCAGTCTAGCACACTTGTGCACTTAACAGGTTATTCCAAGTAGTCTTCTTCAATAATTAAAGAAAACAAGAGGGGACAGGAGGCAAGTGTGCTAGCTTCACCACAAAGTGATACTATTGAAATACAAAGCGCGTAACAGCTTGGGGCCAGTGCTTGTGGGATCGCCTTATACCATATGTGCCCAAACGACTGCTTCAATACTCTTTCCTCACATGTAAGAAATTAGACTATTAGTGTCACAGCATTTCTACTTTGGAACTCCCCACCTACTGAATTCAGACAGGCGTTTTCACTAATAGTAGAGTAGGCTCTGATTCCACTCCCTATCTCTGGCCCATCCCTCATATCACTTGGGGGTAAAGACTGCATACAGGGTGTGTACCCTACTCAAAGTGTTGGCCCAACGGCCATTGGAGGAAGCCCCATGGCTCTCAGGGAGTCCATGAAGTCCCATCCTGGCCCAATAGCAGCCCCAGCATGGATGCTGAAGTCACTCAGAACTATGGTCCTGGGGTTCTTGAACATCACACCAGAGACCAGCTCAGTCAGGGATGTCACTGGCCAACAGGGTAGTTGATAGACCAGAAGCATCTCCAATCTGTCTCACTAGCCGAACACCAGATACAGACTCTCTAAGCCGGTCCCAGGGTCAAGAGATTTTCTGGTAAAGGAGCTGGTGCTTCCATGGATAATAGGACACCCACCCCTTTGACCTCTTAGTCACTCTAGCTTGGTGCTGTACCAAGTGCTCAGATGGGCACAGCTGAGTAAGGTCAGGCCCACACAGCTCACCCATCCAAGTCTCAGTACTACACAATTGTTTTAATTTCTCTGCTCTGCACGATACTTTACTCTGATGGTTTCTGATTTTGGCTTTTCTGCTGGTTTTGTATTTTTTATGGTTATTGTGGGTTTTTATTGCAGCCTGTTTTGATTGTTATGTTTTTATTTTATGTTTCTTGTGTGAACCCTAGATAATTAATTTTATGAGGCGTCTCATAAATACACATAAATAAAAATTGAATTTGCTATCTTAAGGATCCCAGTATCTGACATCAGGGCATCCCTGCTTCCTACTCAGCAACCAAGAATATAATTCTACAGGACTGTGATACACTGCAGCAAACCACATGCATCCAAAGAGATTCTCAACTTCTTGCTTTTTATTGCCTCTTGAAGAACGTTTGGCAGAGTTTTTGACAGACTAGTTTGATATGGCATCTCTCCACTTTGCAACCGGAGTGATTCACTTCCCCTAAGCTTGCTTGGAACCATTTCTGGACTGACACAGAAGAAAGGCAGATGCAGAAGAGCTGACTGAGGCCAAGACTTATCCAGCCCCAAGACAGTACGTTCTGATGTTTTCCCCATTGCTCTGAACTGGATTATTCTTTAAGTCTGCCGTAGGGAACGTCAATGCCATCCAGGTGTTTATGAACTACAATTCCCATCAGTCCTAGCAGGCACAGCCTATGATCAGGATGATGGGGGTTGTAGTTCAACAATGCCTAGAGGGCCAAAGGTTCCCTGCATCTGCTTTAAGTCAAAGATATATTATTGTGTTGTGCCAAAGGTGAATACACAGGAGGAATGCAAGTGAAGGACAATATACCCACACAATAAACATTTTCAAGGTGAGGTCCACAATTCAGTGGCAGGGGACATACTCTGTTTAAGGCTCTGGGTTCAGCCCCAGCATTTCTGTTTGAAAGAATCAGCTTGCAGTTTCTGAAAAGAACCTGTATCTAAGACCTTGGAGAGCTGCTGTCCTTGCTGGGCCAACAGTTTGTTGTTGTTGTTGTTTTTTAAATAATTTTTATTAACCGGCCAATCAAATAAAATAAAATCACATCACATAAATTCCGAATTACAAAGCCGAATTTTAAATTTTGTTGAGGGGACCCATATTTCAAGATCCGAAGGGGGATTCTGATCATCTTCTTGCTACTGCGTTAATGTCCAAATCAGTCCAAACAAAGTTCATAATTCTATCCAGTCTTATCTTGCTGTTTCCACATCACATCTTGTTCATATATTTTCTCTTTTTTCTTTATGATCTCTTCTGATAGTCTCCTTAAGCCGATAAACACCAATATTAATCCTGTGTGAATTTTTCCGTTCTTCCAATCCTCAAATCGAGATGGTTTCCATATATCATCGCCTTCATAGATAACATCGCTCTTTCCATCTTTAATTACAGAACTGTCGTTCTTAAGTCCCTCTGAGGAGTTTCACCCACAGTATAAAAACAGCTCTATTTCTCTATTTCTCCTCCCAGACTTAAGTCCTCCGACAGAACTTCCCAATATGGCGACGGCACTTTTAACTGCGTCATTCCAAAGCCCTTATACATTCCACGCTTTTCTCAAAACATGCTTTGGTTCAAAAGTTTATCTCCACACAGCCTTAAATCCACAGCTTAAGTCCTTAAAATGACATTTCTGACTTGTGAGGGGGGGGGATTCTTGTTTA
Organism: Podarcis pityusensis; assembly: GCF_964106645.2. NCBI lineage: Eukaryota > Metazoa > Chordata > Lepidosauria > Squamata > Lacertidae > Podarcis > Podarcis pityusensis. Next base: position 67,250,678 of record NC_138030.1, read on the forward strand.
ATCACATAAAGGAAAGAAAGGAAAGTTTTTCCCCCTTCCCCATCAGTCCCTTTGCCATACCGAGTCTTGGCGTATCTTCTCATGATTTATACTTGTTCCTCCGACTCGTCTTGTTTTATCAGAGATCACTTCTGTTAGCAGTCTTTACTCCCCCTCCTTCCTTGAAATATGTGCATTCGCTTCATCCAAATTGTTTCTTTTGAAGTTCTTGCAGCTAGTGGCACGGATCAGAGACGGCGTCCAGGAGCGCCGAAATCCCACAGGAGGGCATTGTGCCTAGTGCCCCCATCCCCACAAATTCGGGGGTGGTATAGGGCACAGCAGGCAAGGGCAGTCCCCCCCCACAATCCTGGGGGGGGGTAGGGAGGCTATTTACTCCCATCACAGCCTCCAAATTACCTCGTGTGGGTCGGAGAGATGTTATTGTCAGCCATCTTCTGATGCGCCCCTAGTGGCCCCCCTGCTGGGCCAACAGTTTGACTTGGTTTAAGGCAACCTTTTGTGTAATGCATGTGGGTGTGTTGTTGTTTTTAAGAGAAGTCCAGAATAGCATTCTAATATATCTGATGGACTGCAAGAAGATCAGACCTATCCATTCTTAAGGAAAACAGCCCTGAGTGCTCACTGGAAGGACAGATCCTGAAGATGAGGCTCCACCTCATAAGAAGAGTAGACTCCCTGGAAAAGACCCTGATGCTGGGAAAGATTGAGGGCACAAGGAGAAGGGGACGACAGAGGACGAGATGGTTGGACAGTGTTCTCGAAGCTACCAGCATGATTTTGACCAAACTGTGGGAGGCAGTGGAAGACAGGAGTGCCTGGCGTGCTCTGGTCCATGGGGGTCACGAAGAGTCGGACACGACTAATTGACTAAACAACAACAATATCTGATTATTTTCCCATTCATTTGGGAACTGCCCCACATCTTTTGATATATGTTTATTGACTGAGCTAAGAGATCTTTAGCCTTAACACTCATTATAAACCCATTGGCCTTGCATCCACCTATCCATTGATGGATTGATTGATTGCATTTCTATCTCACCCCTTTTCTCCAGGGAGTGCAAAGTGGCACACATGGCTTCCCCTCCCTTTCTCATTTAGTCCCCACAGCAAACCTGTGAGGTAGGTTAGTTTGAAAGGCAGTGACTAACTCAAGGTCACTCAATGAATGTCATGGCTAAGTGGGGATTTGAACCCCAGTCTACAAGGTCCTAGTCCAACACTCTAACCACTCATTTCAATTTTGTCATGAGCATGCTTACTCTGGGTACCCTGGATTATTATATATGTTTCTTTTAAGTTAAAAAAAATCCCTTTCTCCCTAATCATCAGAGCTGAATCCTCTGCTGATTACACAGTCTCAACAAAGAGCAAAAACCACACAAATCCTGGATGAGTGCAAGTATTGCATTCAAATTCGGTTTTAGAACATTGAAATGGATTTTTATACCCCATTAGTTTGCTGAAAGGACTCTTGACCAATTTGCAACCACTCGACTTTGTCATAAGGTTTCAAGAATCTGCATTCCTTCCCCCCCCCACCAGCAACCATTTCTCAGGCCACAAATAAACCCAGAACCCAAGCTGTAACCGTATGTGTGAGAACTACTAGTCATGTGTTTCCTGTGAAGTACCTGCCACTTCTTCCGGCTCATGTGACAGACAGACCCAGAAAGTGCTTTGAATTTTATTCTAAAATAAAGTGAAAGTTAGGCTCCAAATCAATCCAGCAATCTTACAGCACAGGCTACTACAATGTTCTGCACATTTTAGGAGGTTTCTGCTCATTAATTTACTCTGACTGAACTATAGAGGACACTGTTTTTGAATAAAACATATGATCTAGTGATTAATCAAATTCCTTTTCTGATGTGAGCGATAATCTGGCACCTGAAGGGTATGGAAGGACAGAACTAGAGCATCCGATGAAGAAAGTGAAATTCCCAGTTTGATAGCACCAAAAAAGCACTTATTCAGCGAAAGAGAATATCCAAGGCTTCTCCCCTCCCCATTTCTTTCTTATGAATGTCTAAATTAAGGTTACCTTGAGAGTGATGACATTAGTTAATACGTGACTACTGTATTAATTTTTGACAATGCGCTTAATTTGTCATTTCGCTGATTGAAATAAAATAGTACAAAAGCTTCAGCCTAATAAAACTGCAAGGGATTTTTTTCTCTCCTCAGGTAATGCAGTGCAATAGCAGTTCCCACGCAGATGCCATTGTAGAACAGCGGCACACTTGGTTCACTATTATTAGTTTGCTGAATGTGTGTCCAACTTTCCACCCAATGGTGATTAAGAGCAGTAATACAAATGCAGCCAAATATAATACAGCAATAAAAATAAAACACAAAGTTAAGAATGTAAAACCTGGTAGGTAAAACAGCAAGGTAATAAAGAACAGAAACCAATTACAGCGTATTTACACTTAGCTTATCGACTAGAGGCCTGTCAAAATAAAAATGACTTATGCTGCCCACAGAAGGCCATTGGTTCTTGTGTTGTGTTGTGTTGTGTTCCTGAAAGGATCACAATGTACAGATCTTTCAAAAACAGCATAAAACCCCAAAAGAGAATGCACCCATTCACTCACCTCCAAAGTCTCCTTCAAGAAGACATATGTTCACAGATACATAGTAGGTATTTCCTCGCATGTGTGTGAATGCAACAACCATGTGCTGTGGGATCATTGTGTTGGTCTTTCCTACTTGAGGGAGTGAATGCAACAATCAGATAGAAAAGGTGGATTCTGACTGCTCCTGCCCATGCAGTGCTGCCATCTTTCAATGTGTTCTACATCTATCCATGTGGGATATAGCCCCACAAGGAAGCCTGGGCATGTTTGAAGGGATCTGTAGACACCCCACCACTTCAACAGTTTGAGCTTCATAAGAAATACATGTGCAGACATAGGCAAGTTAGTACAAATTTATATGGGCTAGTAATTTTTATATACTCATTTTCAAGGCTGTAGTAAGATGATAGCACTGCACAATTTGAGAACAAAATGTACATGGGCTCCGCAGAGTCTTAACATGTATGTATACTAAAAGTTATCTTTGAGAGCCAAATGAATTTGAAATTGGCACAATGATCATTTATGTTTATTCTGAAGAGACTTGGCTTAAGTTTGAGGGTCCTCAAAGATGCCTGACACTGTTTTAGTCCAATAACTCAATGGCCTTAATCCAGTTTTAATATCACCAAGCATAACAATGACCTCTGATTACCACATCCCAGAGTAAACACCCCTACTTAGTTCCATTAATTTAATTGGGTTTTCTGAGTAGGACAACCCAGTAGGTTTTGATATTGTCCAATTACAGTGGTACCTCGGGTTACATATACTTCAGGTTACAGACTCCGCTAACCCAGGAATAGTACCTTGAGTTAAGTACTTTGCTTCAGGATGAGAACAGAAATCATGCTCCGGCGGCACGGCGGCAGCAGGAGGCCCCATTAGCTAAAGTTGTGCTTCAGGTTAAGAACAGTTTCAGGTTAAGAACGGACCTCCAGAATGAGTTAAGTACTTAACCCGAGGTACCACTGTACAATATAGTGCAGAGAAACTGGGATTCCCTCACCCTGTTACCTCAAAATTAAATGGAAGTTTATTTGCTGGAAATGTGCAGAGACTAATTAGCATGCATAATTACCTATGGGGCATTGCAGATTTTGCCGCTGTTACTATTGCAATGCTGTCAGTGAGTGACAGATCTGTAATGTATTAGCTAATGACGATACAATGAAAGGTGTCTTCCAGGAAATGTAATGAAGACATCAATTCAGTATAAACTTTACAATAGGCATGTCTGAAAAAGGGTACATTAAATGCCCTTGCATTGCAGTCTATTATCAACTTCTCAGGCAAATGATTATGCTCGCTGTCTTAAATCTTTAAGAGGAAATATATTTTCTGTCTTTTAACAGCAGTCGCTTTCCACCTCCCCATGGACCATCATAGTGTTAGTGATATTATAACACCATATCAGGTCTTAAACATGCAATTTAAGTCAAAGATAATTTAAATCTAATTACAGGAATTCCAGAGTGGAAGACAATGTGGGTTGTTCATATTTTAGATGAAATTATTGGTAAGGTAAGTTGAATAACATCATAGGAGGCAACTGTGTTCAAAAGTACTTGTCAGTTGGAGGGGGAAAACCCTTTGTATATTAAACTCTCTTGCTCCCTGTGCAAATAAGGAACTATTTGTTAATGGATTTTGGGACAGAGATAGGATATCATCAGTGGGTCCATCCAAGCCTGAAGTTTTATATCTGTATGACGGAGAACCGCTGATGTGGTCAAACCAGCCTCTTTGTCATATGCTGATAGCTTCAAGGAGCCACAGGTGAGAGCTGGGTGCAGGGTGGGGACCAAAGGTGGACAAATTACCCCGGAAGAAGCATGACATGTCTCCCACCAGAGGCACTACCCTTCCCCAAACACCCCATACACTACAGTCTCTGGTGACCTTCATTGCTTGTAACCAAACCCACGATAAGTCTCTCACCACGCAAAGATTAGGGCGCATGTAACAATATTACTTGGACACACTTTAAACAAACACTAATGGGATGTATAATTGTGCCTCTAGCCATTCCTACATTCATCCACACTTTCCCCCGGTATATTTGTGTTCCACTGAAATTGGTTTATATCCCGCCAGTCTTTCCTTCTCTGCTGATGAGGAAAGATACAATACTTATCATAGTGCATGATGGACACACAGAACTCAGCTATCAACATATATGTCCAAACGCATCCACAACAACAATATGTGTGATATCAAGTTACACAAGTGGGTGGAAGTAAATCCATTATCTATGGATTCCTCTGACATCCCTACATGATAGAATACACACACACACACACACACACACACACACACGGTTCTCCAACATCTTAGTTGATGAACAAATCGGCTCCTGAATGCCGACAACCCGGAAGTAAGTGTTCCGGTTTTTGAATGTTTTTCGGAAGCCAAACTGTTGGAAAACATGCTCCCTCGTGAGAGGCTGGCCCCTCTCGAGGCTCCCGGGGCTTGTCTCCGGTGACCTCCCCTGGCTGGCTTCACGGCAGTCCAGAGAGGTCTTGATAGGCGACATCTCCCAGCGTTGAAGATGCACACCCCCTTCTCCCCTTGCATACCAGCAAGAGAAAGAAGATAGCCAGAAAGTCTACATCTCTACGGTTTATTTCTGACTTTACAGCTGTACATAAACATGTCCGATCAGTTCAGTCTCCTCCAAGCAACTCAGTAAGACTTCCTTCACACGCGCAACAGGAAGGTCTCATATTACACACAGAACAATTCGCTGTGAACCGCCCTGTGAACTGCCTGGAACATTCTTTCCCAGGACTAGCCACATCATGTGATGTAAACACCGAGCTAGTTTGCAGCTGCGTAGTACTCATATCCAAAAATCTGACATCCCTACATGATAGAATACACACACACACACACGGTTCTCCAACATCTTAGTTGATGAACAAATCGGCTCCTGAACGCCGAAAACCTGGAAGTAAGTGTTCTGGTTTTTGAATGTTTTTCGGAAGCCAAACGTCCGATGCGGCTTCCTCTTGAGTGTAGCCAATCAGAAGCCGTGCCTTGGTTTTCGACAGCTTCGGAAGTCGAATGGACTTTGGAATGGATTACATTCAAGAACCAAGGTACCACTGTATATGAATTCAGAAACTGGAAAGGTTTGAAAGGAGAAGCAGAAGGGAAGTAGGCACTCCATACACCGTATCTCTACTTCGAATCACCCAGTAGCTTTCCTTTCCTGAATTGCAGAATGCAATTTGGTGGTGCAAAGTGAAATAAGGAGCTTAGGAGACAGAACTCTTCTGAGCACAGCCAATACTTAATACATTTCAAGGAGGTTAAGGCATGGGTGGCCCTCCAGAAGTTGCTGGACTCCAATTTCCATCAGCCCTAGCGGACATGACCAGGGAATTTGGGTGCTGTAGTCCAACCACTTTTGGAAGACCATGGGTCTCTCAACCCTTGGTTAATTTTTTTAGATAAATCATTGTCAACAATCTGAGGAATTGTGTACAAGTATCCAGTTCTAGGAGTTGTATAGGTGGTGGCTAGCACATCTGTCATTTCAAGGGTGCTTTGTTTTTCTTTTCTAAACCCAGAATTAGAATAAGCCACATGCAAGGGAAGGATTTTCTACTTCACTTCCTATCCAATAACTGTATTTCATTGGAAGCCCTCACAGGGTGGTGGTGGGGGGAAACCAGGAGTTTTGTGGTGGTACACGTTTGTTTTTCTTCTTCGTGATTACGCACACTAGCTTATTTAGCTCCCTGACATTTATTACAAAGCATATATATTTTACATCTAGTTATAAAGGACCACCACATACTTGATGAGATGATGACTAGCTTCTACTAACATGCACCTTTGAAGGTTCGCTCCCACACCTTTCCAAAACATAAAGGCACCAGCCATAATTCATAGTTTAGACAGAGTGCATTACCTGGTTGATGTTGGATTGGGCCCAACATTTCTTAACTTCGTCACGTTGATTTATTTCTAAACACCTGCACAGTTGTTTCCAGTCTTTCAATGACTGCTTCACTTTTCCAGAGATGCGGCTGGAGGCTAAAATGTTATATTTGCTCTTTCTCGAAATGTATGTTTTCCCCGGGGATTACAAAAGGTATAATTTCATCATTTCATCTCAGGATTCTTAGTATGAAACGGCTTGAGTTTATGCCTACACTTTATGGCATTGCATGAACCCCGGAAGGAATTACAGCTTTATAATCCCTATTTGAGACGCATTATTATTCTTCCCATTATCCATGTTTATGTCTACAAAACGTTCTGTGAATGGCATTTGATGGAAAAGCAGGTTGAGCTGTTGCCTCTTGAATGATTTTCAGCAATTTAAGAGACAACTGCATCTTGACAAACATCTTTTTATGCAGCAGATTAGGGAAGGAACGCATTTGCACGCCTTCCAGATCTAAGATATACTTAGACCTAGGATCTCTCAGAGGCTGTACTAGAATTTTGCAAGTGATATCACCTAACACAAGTAGCAATAATTTTCTGAAGAATAAGTTAGCTCTGAATGTTTTTCCCCTGATCAATTTTTTCCAAAATAGCACGTATTAATAGTCAGTTTCAAAAGTGTTGTGACAGTTCATGCTGTCAGTCCTTTTACAGCGAAGCTTTGTTCTCTACAAGAGGAAAAATGGATGACTTCAGTGCCAAAAAGCTGAATGTTTTAAATAGAAAATGGTGGAACTTTCTCCACATTTCCTCTTCCTCGTGAAGACAAGTTGCTCAAAATATTTTGATTTGTTTTCAGATTAACCCAGCAATTGTAATGTTCTTGTGATTTCATTTAGGGAGTGATTCTACAACCTTCTCTTATATTCAATCTTCGCTCACTTTTTTTAAAAAAAGAATTTCCCTTCATAACCGAAAATAATTGTACTTGGCATTGTACAAACATAGGACAAGTACTATGAGACCTAGAGGTCTTGGAATTTGATTTCTGAATGCAACATTGGAGCAATAGATATGCAGAGGCAGAATAACATCACTACTAGTGACTAAGGCTGTTGTTAACTGGAGTTAGGTATCTGGCATTTTCACATTAGGTGAATCCAAAGTTGTATTTCTGTTGCCAAGCAACTATCCTTTATTTCTCTCATAGGTTTTCCCTTGACTATCTTAAATTTAGGTAGACAGACAGACAGACAGACAGACAGGCTCCAATATAAATGAAATGAGGCTGTTTCCAAGTTGGCAGTTGCAGAGCTTCAAGGATGGAATGTTCAGAACACCTTGGTTGAGACAATGTGCCCAGTGTGTACATCCCAAAGTTCTCCCTCTTTGCTAACATTGTCCGATCTGTTGGCATCTCTATAGCAATGATTGGCAAGTCTGACATGCTGTGGTTTTGAGAATTAAAGATGCTCCTCCTTTTTTTTTGGTCAGCATTTCCAGTTGTGTTTTCTAAAATATGTATGGAGGTTTGGTGTAGTTTTACTTACATACGGGATATGAAATCCTGGTTGGCTTGTTGGTTGGCTTGTTAAGGCATTGGGTAGAATCCTAGTCTTCAAGTATGGGGTGAAGTGGTGCATCACTCAGTTTGATTCAGCGATGTTTTCAGGGTACCGAGTTAAAGGCGTCTCAGTGGATATCTCTGTCCTGAAGCCAAGCATGTGGCAGATGAGCCCCAGGGCTTCCAGCGGTGGCCTTGAAATGGCCAACTCAGTAGATTGACGTCTTGGGGAGGCCACAATCCTGACACGACCCTGTAGTGGTTCCAGTCCTCCAGCAGGAGGCTGGAATGGATATGCGCCCAATGCCTGAAACAAAATTCCACCTACATTCTATAATCAATAAAGTTGCAGCCATTATTAATACAGATCGTTGTCCACCTGAGTTATTAATCATTTATAGACACTGACGAGGAGTGGGCGGCACTGCAACTGAGCCCGCAACTGTCTCCGTGAGATACACACAGGTGGGAGAGCATTGGAATTACAGGGATGAGATCTAGAATTGCCAATAGACGGCTTAAATGCAGATCTCATTAATAGTTTGTGCAGATTTGGAGACCGGCAAAATGCTGCAAAGCGTGTTCTCATTAAAGGAGAGCACGTGTTGCGGCTGGGGCTAGGCAAAGCACCCTGTAGTTGCCAGGCAAAATTGAAGGAAAGGGCCTGGCAAGGATTGGTGATGGTGTTGCTGGGGCAATTTGTATGTTGCCACTTTGGGGGTGGAGATCAGAGGATATTTAAGGAAGGCCCACAGAGAGTTGCTTTCTCTTTCGCTGTGGGCATCGGATCGAACACAGCTAAAGACCGGTTGTATAAATCTATATCTCATTCCTCATTTTCTCCTATTTTATTTTATTTATTTATTTGATCTTGGCCTTTTGTGTTTATCTCCCCAAAGTCTACCCCCCCCTTCTTTAATTTATTTTCCAGGTTCTTTGTCTTTAGTTTTCAATTTTTATTTGTTTTTGTTCTGACTCTTGTTTCCATTTTACTAGCCTTCCCCCCCCAACTTTCCTCGTGGGCTTTTGGTCCCGTGGGGCTGCTGGGGGTGGCCGGGAGGGGGGGGCGGACCCTAGGCCTTTCGGCCCGGTTCGTAGCCGAGGCGCCGGGGACGGGGCTGGTTGACCTTCGGGCCCTAGGAGCTTTACCATTCCCCCCCCCCACTTCGTAGGGTTACTAGAGAAAAAAGCGGGTGCTTACCGTAGTCCTCCCCTGGCCTCTCACGGCGGCGGCCCCTTTTCGCGCGCTTTGGCGCGCTCTTACTAGCCGGGGCGGGCCGGCTGGCGCGCAGGCGCCGTTGGAGCCGCCGATTCACACGCGGCGCTCGGCGCTTGCTTATTCGGCCCTGTTCGGGCCGGGCTTGGGGAGGCTTAGTCAAGCCTTTCCCCTCTTGGCCCGGGTATAGCGGGGAGTGCCTGGGGGAGCTGGGGGAGGCCGTGGGACGTGCCTTGGGCTCGGGGCCTATTTGGGCACCCCCCCCGGCTCCGAGCGGTAGCGGCTTTTGCCGCGCTTCGGCGCCTGCGGCCTGCGGAGTTGGGCCGTTTTAGGCTGCGGGGGGGCCCTCCTCGGACGTTCCAGCTTTAGCCGGTGGCGCTTAGCGCGCACAGCGGCTTTGGTGGTTGGAGGCCTGCTTGCGGCCTGCTTTGGGCATTGGGGGAGGCCTTCTGCCTGAAGTCAGTTGGGAGGCCTCCATTTTGGGGAATTTTGGCGGGAGCGCCATTTTCTACTGCCTCCTCATTGCGTGCTGGCCTCTAGTGGCCGTTTATTGAAACGCAGCTATACCATTGGCCTTGATTACTGGCTGCGCCACCTGCTGGTGAGCCATATAGTTGCACCTATCGGGATTGATTGTTTTTCAGGCTGATTGACTATTCATTATAACAAAGAGCATTGGTGTAGCCTTGCATTAATTCTATTATTTGTCTTTTTTACTAGTAGCAGGTATGGCTCCAAAGAAGAAGGTGTCACGGAGGCTTGATCTCGCTTCCTCAGCGAAGCGGCCCATAAAAGGCCCGTCCCAAGCTTTGCGTTCTCCAGTGCCACAGCGATCTTTGAGACGCCTTCAGTCCATGGTCACTGGCTTGGCCAGTGACCCAGTGGTGTTAGCACGTGTTGAGGCTGAAATGGATGGTTTGATTCAACGCTGCTCGACTCCGACGACTTCTTCTGCTAGTCCAGCTCCGCCTGTTGACGCACCTCCTTCGGTGTCATCTTCGGCTGAAGATGAGGGGGAGGATTTGTTAGCTGGGGGTCTTTCGCGTACTAATCAATTGTCCCAGTCGTCGGTCTCACCTGTCTCCCAGGCTGCAGCGCCAAGGGTACGGGGCGGCCCCAGGGGTCCGACCAGGCGGAGGTCATCCGCCCGGATTCGGGCGGCACGGGGTTCAGTTGTACAGTCCTCATCAGTGGTGAGGTCTGTTCCTGGTCATTCACCTGTAGTCTCTTCTCAGTCAGTTCCAGGCGTTGTGCTGCAAGGCGACGCATCTGAGTCTTCGGTGGAGGACAGCCTTCCTCTCCCTCCAAAGTCCTCTTCTGGTGGGCTCCGTCGCCGGAAAAAGAGTTCCAAGAAGCGTGCTAAGAGGAGACGGAGAGACACCTCATCCTCTTCCGCAGGTACTTCGTCTCAAACCTCCAGTAGTGATGAGGAAGCTTCGCTTTCGCTATACTGGGGCTTTGGGGAGACATCGGGACTTCCAAAATGGGCTTGGGAGCGGAGGGCAAACTCTCACAGGGCAAAGTATGGGGCGGTGCAGGACTGTCTGGAAGGGGTCCTCATGCCTGATGTGAAAGTTTCCACCAACTCAGCTAGGGATATTATACCAGGTGCCCACTTGACTACAAAGCTGCGATCTAGGATTCTGGATGGCCGTTACATTGATATATTTAGCTTGGCACCCCCTCAGGAGTGTCAGGACTCCCAGGATAGAGGTTTGGCAGCCACGAAAAAGAGGGTGGTTTTGCCAAAGGTTGAAAGGACCTTCGAGCGATGGCTGGATAGTTTCCAGGTGTTCGCTGGAGTGGTGGCAGCGGCCTACCCACGGAGGTCCATGCATTTATGGGTTTATTTGTCCATAGTTCGCTCAGCATTTACGATGGCTGGAGCGTCTGCTGCGATTTCTTATGATGAGAATTTCAGACGCAGGGCTGCCAAGATCCCCACTGCCCGCTGGGACCGAAAGGATTTAGATGTATGGACCACTTATGTGGCTCCACGTATTGACAATAAGATCCCTGAATCGCAAAAAACTAGGATTGTGCCAGCTAAGACGGGTCGCAAGTTCTTTTGTTGGGATTTTAACAAAGGAACCTGTCAGCGCCAATTCTGCAGATATTCTCATAGTTGTGAGAAGTGTTCAGGGAACCATCCAGCTTCTGCCTGTGCAGGGGTTCGACGGCCCTTTCGGAAGGGGTGGGGCTCACAGCAGCCCCCGAAAGCCGCGCCCCAGGCTGCAGCCGCCGGTGCAGGAAAATAGTGTACTTTCCTCCTTAGCTCATACCCCGGTTAGGCTACAGCCGTTGTTGTCATTGTTACAGTTATACCCTCTTAGCATCTTATTTGCGTGACGGTTTTTCCCTGGGTTTTCGAATCCCAGTGGCGGCAAATCCTGTAGCTAGAAACCCTTCAAACCAGAAGTCTGTGAAGGATATGCCTGACGTGGCGCGTAAGAAAATTGGGAAAGAACTGGCTCTACGCCGTATGGCAGGCCCTTTTGCCGTTCCACCCTTTCCTAATCTGCATATTTCACCCTTAGGTATGGTTCCTAAAAAAGCTCCGGGGGAATTTCGCCTGATACACAACCTTTCACACCCTAGGGGCACATCAGTAAATGATGTTATTCCCCCGGAGCTTTGTTCGGTGAAGTATGCCTCGCTTGATCAAGCGATCAAAATGATAAGAAAATTTGGACAGGGTGCCCTGCTAGCCAAATGTGACATTGAGTCTGCATTTCGGCTGCTTCCAATTCATCCTGATGACTTCTGGTTGCTGGGATTTCAGTTCGACGGGGAATTTTACTTTGATAAGGCCATGCCCATGGGCTGCTCGGTAGCCTGTGCGGCCTTCGAGTGTTTTAGTTCATTTCTGGACTGGGCTCTGCGCAAAAGAACTGGTTTGGGCGGAGTCACTCATTATTTGGATGGTTTTTTATTGGCCTCAGCTAGCGATACGGGGAATTGCGTGGTGTTGCTGCAGGCCTTTGCTGCCTTAACCGAGGAACTGGGCGTGCCGTTAGCTGCGGAGAAAACTGAAGGTCCTTCTACGCAGCTGACTTACCTGGGTATTTCGTTGGATACGGTGGCGCAAACTTCCAGTTTGCCGGCGGATAAGATACTCACGCTGAAGGGCGTCATCGCTGAACTCATTCCCATGAAAAAAGTTACTCTGCGGCAGCTGCAGTCCTTGCTGGGCCACCTAAACTTTGCTTGCAGGGTGATCGCCCCAGGGCGACCTTTCTGTTCCCGCTTGGCCAGGCTTATGTCAGGTTTGAGGTCCCTGAGGCATAGGGTGCGCCTGTCAGCTCAGGTGCGTGCTGACCTTCGTATTTGGTTGGAATTCCTGGAGGAATTCAATGGGGTGTCTCTTTGGCAGGACACCTTGAACCTTTATACCGATTTTCAGGTGCACTCTGATGCTGCGGGGTCGTTGGGTTTTGGTTTGTATTGGGATGGCAGGTGGTGTGCCGAGCGTTGGCCTTCAGCTTGGCGTGGGGAAGCTATAACTCGGGACTTAACTTTTCTTGAGTTTTTTCCCATTGTAGTGGCAGTCCATTTATGGGTCGAGCATTTCAGGGACCGTCGTGTATGTTTTTGGACAGATAACCTGGCGGTGGTGAACGTGCTAGCCAAGCAGTCTTCACGATCACCTAGGGTATCAGCCCTGCTGAGGGTCTTTGTTTTGCATTGCTTACGTTTTAACATTGTATTTTCTGCTCGTTTTGTTCCTGGAGTGTCTAACGAGATTGCTGATGCTCTGTCCCGTTTTCAGATGCAGCGGTTCAGGTCCCTGGCGCCAGTGGCTCGAGACCGTCCGGAATTTTTCCCGGATCATCTCTGGAACCTTGGCAGCACTTAGTTTTACAGGGAGTAGCTGCATCTATTGCCCCCTCCACATTGAGGTCCTATAAGAAGGCTTGGACCGATTTTTTGCATTTCACTGGGCAATCCGTGGTAGGGGGAACATGCACACCTCATTCTACTGCACAGGTGCTCCAATATTTGGCGCATCTATTTCAGATGCGGAGGGCAGCCAGGACGCTGAGATTGCATGCGGCTGCAATTTCCTTCTTTAGCAAAGTTTATTTTAATAATGATCCATGTGGGAAGTTCGTGGTGCGCAAGGCTTTGGAGGGGTGGGGGAGGCTTTGCCCCTCCAGACCAGCTACAAGGAGGCCTATAACGTTTGGATTGTTGACCAGGATGCGAAGTAAACTAAAGGGCATCTGTTGGTCCAGGTTTGAGGCGCGGTTATTTTCCGCAGCCTATTCGTTAGCCTTTTTTGGAGCCCTGAGGGTTGGGGAGGTGGTGTGTGAACCTAAGCAGGATGGAGGTTCGAGAGGTTTGTTGCTGCAGGACGTGAGCTTGTCTCAGTCAGAATTGCAGATCCTTGTCAGGAGTTCCAAAACTGATCAACTGGGTAGAGGGGCAGTTATTCGGCTCCCAGCAACTGGGCTAGGGGGCCCTTGCCCAGTCAAGGATCTCCAGAACTATATGGCGTTGCGGCCTCCTGGGGGAGGGGCCCTGTTCATTCATGAAGATGGGCGTCCATTGGCACGCCATCAATTCACTGGTGTTTTGCGCAGGGTCGTTGCTGCTTGTGGCCATGCAGCCTCTGAGTTTGCTCCGCATTCCTTCAGGATTGGGGCTGCAACAACAGCCGCCCATTGGGGCTTGTCGGCAAGGAGGATTAAAGACCTGGGTCGCTGGAAGTCGGACGCATATAAGGGTTATGTGCGGAAATGGTGTTGATCTCGTGTACTCACATCTTTTGTTTTACCCTAGGTCTACCCACTGTCCGGGTTTGGATAGTGGGGCACAGTATTGTGCATTGGGCCGCTTGCAGAGCTCGGTAATCTGAACTGGGAGTTGGCCTCGGCCTTCCGCAGCACGTGCGAGTGTCCTGGATCTCCAGAAGGGGGATGCGGTGGAAGGAGTTCTTACCGCTAATGCAGAGGCGTGTTCTTCTGGAGGGCCCCCCTACGGCGATTGTGGTGCAGCTTGGGGAAAATGATATGGTTTCTTTTTCCTGTTATGTTTTACGTGCTGTTATTTTGCAGGATTTGAGGGACCTGGCGGCCTTGGTGCCCGCTACTAAGCTAATTTGGTCACAGTTGCTTCAGCGTTGCATCTGGAGGGGTAGTCCCTGCCCTGCGGCCACCGAAAGGGTGCGAAAGCGTATTAATTCAGCTGCGAGCAAGCTGGTGTCTGATCTGGGTGGGCTTGTGATTCCCCACCCAGATATTAATGTTAAAGCCACTGATTGCTACAGGTTTGATGGGGTTCATCTTACCTCTGTTGGGAATGATGTATGGTTGAGGTCAGTGGTGGCTAAGTTGAGAGTGTGTTTAGGTTTGTGAGTGGTTGGCGGTGAGCGTAAGGGCTCAGGTGGCGGTTAGGCATTGGTTTAAATTGGTTGGTGGAGGGGTATGGATTGGCTGTGCCTGCCCCTCAGGTGATGCTGCTGCACGGGAATTCCGTTAAAGGAATTCAGGGGCTTACCATCCTTTCGTCCAAACCCCTGGAATCGGGTTTGGGCCGTGTAAGCCCCTAGGAGCATGTGGGGAGAAGCTGAGGGTCTGTGTCGCAGCTCCAGTTATCCCCTGATCTTGTTCCTCCACACTGGCTTTCGCTGGAATCCGGAAGTCAGTGCTGTCCCCATGGCGGGGGGACAGCTAGTCTTAACCAATGCCTAAGCAACCACTCACAATTTTGTATGATAATAAAGTTGTGGCCAAAAAATTATGCCAAAAACCTTAAACAAAAATTATGTGTGAAGTGTGAGTTATTTGGGATAAGGGTGTTTTGGGGGACCTCAGCACGCAACAGAAGGAGTGTTGATAGCTTTAGCAAGCTGTTCAGAGTTGTTAACAATTGGTATCTTTCTCTGATTTCCAGGTGATAGGAGATGCTGGGTGGAAATCTATTACAAATGGGATACTTTGTTCTTGGTTAGTACCTCACTTTGATGTGTGTGTATATGTCTCTGTGTATATATATTTCTGTGTGTGTGTATCTAGTGCAATTTTCCTAGAAAAAAGGTGCCAGAACTCACTGTGAAAACCTCCTTTGTTTTCTATGATGGTAATGGTACCCACCTGAGACTATATACCCCAGTCACATTTTAGTTATGCTTTCAGTTTATTGATTTCTAAGGAGTAGATGACATTACACTACAATGTTTAGCCTATATGGTTTTCCCCCAGTGTTGGTACTTGCAGTGGGAGTAAGGACAAGAAGGACTGGGACCACCATGGCAGAGAGAGGGCAGCCAACCCTTTCCCCTTTACCAATGTATTGGTAAAGGATGATTATTTCAGCGCTTTCAATGGGAACATTCTTCTTAATGCTAATGGCAATATTTTGTCAGAATCCCCAGCAGCAAACACATACAGAAAGACAGAGGAACCTGCACATCCAAAAGCCCTACTGGGCTTGTGTTGGCAGGGCAGAAGATTTATTATTATTATTTTGGCTTCCCATCATGTCTGACCATCGACTATTGGAGTTGATGGGAGTTGTTGTCCAAACATTTAGAAGGTCCAGTTGAAGAAGGCTGAAAGTATTGCTTAGATCAGGGACGAAGGACCAGGGATGAAGAATGGGAGATCTCATTGCCCTTGACCATTAGCCACAATGGTTGGAAGTGATGGCAGTTGAAGTTCAAGAACATCTGGAGGGCCACAGGTTCCCCAACAGTGTTTTAGATGCACAAAAGGTTTTGCAAAAAGGTACCACGTGTGTGTGCTGAGTGTGTCTTCTAAGTATTATAATCTTCTGGCTGATAAGAATATTTGTAGGAAGGGACAATGTCACCTAGTTGATTTGCATGTTTCTTTCACATAGATGTTACCAAAGTGGTGTGGGACCAGACTTTGGTAGTATCTCTCATTCTTCACTAGTAATGCATTACTTGGATCAGAATCTCAAACATCCATGCTTTGATTTTTCACCTACAAAGTTTTATTAGCTAATATTTCATTGGGGTTTTTTGGGGGGGGGTTGAGAGAGGAGGGGATTAGTTCCTTTACTTTACAAATATTTCTTTTGCTGTTGACATTGTGGGTGGGGGATGGGGAACCTGAAGCAGGAATTGACTATAGATTGTAGACAAGCCCACTTTGTTCAAACACGCAGGCAGTAATTCACTCTGTGTGCCATTGCTTCTTCTGTTCATAAACTAACTGGCTCTTGTGGTTTATGTCATCAGCTGAAAACCAAAAACTGAATTATAACCTTGCATTCAGTCTCTCAGTTCTGTGTAGAAATTGCCAGGGTTTCTTCCTCACAGAAAGCACAATTTAGAGGCATGGGATCTGGAGACCTATAAAATGTATTTCTTCCTGTCAGTACCAAAGTCAAAGGTAGGAGTGTTCGAAAAAGTGAAGTGTGATATCAGGCAGGCTAAAACCTACCCATAGTGTCATAGACTGTTCAGTGTTTTTGTAACAGATTCCCAGGAACCAACAAAATATGCCAGAGTTGTTAGCAAAGATAAACAGGCACTAGGTTGCACCCAGGGGAAGTGAAGATATGAAGAAACCTTAATGGTACTCATTTGCCCTACAAATGGCCTGTGAAGAACGAGAAGCAAAAGTTCTGGGAAACATGGTCACACCTGCACAAAGAAACACAAGCACCAAGGCACCACAAAACTGAAAATGAGGGAGGGATGCACCTGTAACATGGATCCAAAAGACGGATGATTTTGACCCCAACAATAATATGTTGCAGTGCCAACAGGCAGCCCTCGTGGAAATGTCAGAAGCTTCCTTATATTGAATAAGACCATTGGTTCATCTACCTCAATATTATACACATGGACTTGCAGTTGAAAGAAAGATTTGGACATCAAATGTTGGATTTAAATTTGACGTTGCCAGTCAATTGCATTCATTAAACTGGGACCAGTGCATATGTGACAGGGTGAAAGAACATCTTTCATCTCATCAGTGTTGCCCAGCTGGTCCAGCTATCTAGCCACAATTGCTTCTTGGTCACCATGGCTCAGGGCTCAACTATCTCATGATGGCAAGTTGTGATGGCTAATATTATAACATCCTAGCCACTCTTGCTCACTCCTGGCAGCCATCCGAAGGAACACAGCCCATGTTGTCATTCCAGGCCCCAACAAAGATTGCAACAAAAGTAGGATGTTTCAGAGGAGTTTTTACCAACTCTACCACACCCTCACTATTAAAACTAATCAAGTGGCTTGATTACCTAAAGCTAGTATGGGGAACCTTTGGCCCTCTGGATGTTTTTGCACTCTAATTCCCTTCAGTCCCAGCCAGCATAGCTAATACTAAGAGATTATGGAAGTTGAAGGTCACAAGTTTTTGATGGTCAAGAACTGGTGACCTATAGACTGGGAATGTGTTTCCCGTGTTCATGTTCATTCACGGATCTTGGCAATGTGTGTGAAGAAACTGAAAGTAGCAACAAAACTGCATGCACCATACTCAGTGGCGGAGCTTCAGGCTCTGGCACTGGGGGTGGAGAGCAGGCAGGAACATGGCTAGCGCGCATCCTGGGGGCATGGCACGCCACCTGCAGGGGCATGGCATGCATCCTGGGGGCGTGGTGTGCCACCTGCAGGGGCGTGGCGCCCAGTGAGGGGGGGGAGGCAGCCGCGATGGCACCCAACTGGGATCATGGTGCCGGGGGCAGTGCGCTCCCTCCGCCCCCCTCTTCCTCCGCCAGTGACCATACTCTGTGTACATCTCTGATTCTCATTCTCTCTCTCTCTTTCACACACACACACACACACACACACACACACACACACAGAGGAACCAGGGACAGTACATCCATTTGGAACTCTGAAATCTAATGTGAATTTTGGATGAGGACCATTTCAGAAGTGTCTCTAAGGACACCTTTTCTGTAATCTCCTATACAAATGAAGAACAGGTCAGAAATAGATGGAGGTAAGCTCAGGAAATAGTCTGATCTGGCTCAGCTGGTAGACGTTGATGCTGATGGGATCAAGGAAGGCCTCATCACCACAAATCTGATAAAGCAAGTTCACACTAGAACAAATTCATTAGCTTTTATGGAATCCAGAACTTTATTTCTGACACAAGGAAAATGCATCTAACCTTTTAGAATTCAAATGATTGCCATATATGTATGCCTTTTCCCAGTAACTGTAGGCTGGATTCTCCTAACCAATCTGAAGGGCACCCTTGCCTGCTCATCTATTGGGAAACTTATATTTCCCTGTGGGCCTATTTGCCTTTCAATCCGTTGGGTGTGTGTGTTTTTATATAGCCAATCAGTGCCAACACTAACTTCTTTTTAATTAAGAGTGAGGGGAAGTTCTGTTTCCCAGCATTTATAGGAGGGAGAAACATTAAAATTGGAACTTCGTGATTTTATGTTTGCATATTTTACTCATCATTTGGCAAATCTACCATCATTAAAACTCATCAAGTAGCTGGATTACCTACAGGCTGGGAATGTGTTTCCTGTGCTCATATGTTCTTCATTTGGTGTAATTGTGGGCCCTTTTCCAAGAGCAAATATCCAAGGACAAGTAGAAGCAGCAGGTGAATAATGCATTTTGCATTAATTCTTGGTGGTGGGATGTTTTGTAACACTAGGGGCTGAAAGGGAAATAATAAAAAGGCAAGGTTGTAACATAAATTCTTACAAGTAGTCATTGTACAAAACTTTGTCTGTTTTGACCTGTTTTTTTTTGTGGACCTCTCCTTCCCCCACCCCAAATGTTCAAATTTACATTGGCAGCAGTTGTAAAAAACAAAACAAAAACCCACTTTACTGGCATTCCTATGCATGTAAATTGCGCCTTTTCAACATGTGTCAGTTTCTGGGTAGAGAAAATGTAGCCCCCAATTGAATTCAATAATGCAATTCATCTAAAGTTTCTTGCTGACAATGCGAGCCCCAAGAGCGCAGTACTTTGCGACAACAGCAGAACGCGGTGATTGTACGACATCTCATGCATTTGGCTGGGGACTGCAGGCTGTTACGGGGATGGCAGAGAGAGCAATTATTTACAATTTAACTTTGATGTGCAGGAGAAGTTTTATCGTGTGTCAAATACCATGTGTGATGCTGGAAAGGAATTTATCATAGGTGACACACAAGGGAAAGAGGTTGCCTTGCCTTGCCTTTTCCAAAGCTGGCAGCTGTGTAAAGTGCAAAAGCTTACAAGGAGCAAACCACAGTGTGCAAAAATTCTTCCAGAGTCTTTGATAACCTGATAGTACTGCCTAGAGCTGGGCTAAGAGTTTTATATGATAAAAACATGTAGAAAAGTACATATTTCAGAAAATGCTACAGTTTAGGGTCTTTGTGGGTTGCAGTTCTTTGAATGGTTTCAGAAAGGGCTGGAATATGAATTTGTGGCAGGACCTCAACCTCAACCATATTGGCACCTGGCACCCTTGGGAAGGTAGCTCAGTCCAAGCATATATACCAGCAGAATCCACCAGCAATGAAATCTAACTTGTCCTGCCTAACTCCAGATTACAGCCTCCCTGCAACATGCCATTGGGTACCTTCTATGTCTCAAGTCGAAGTGTCTGAGTCTGGAAAGCTGCTTCCCAGAATCCCTTGTGATGTTGCTACCTCAGTCAATCAAGGACATTGTGATAAATTTTAAAGGGAAGTAGCTTCTCAGAGCTGTGGTCTGTGGTTGGAGTGTGTGTGTGCGCATGTGCGTGCACGAGGGGGAGGGGTCACCAACTTTCACCTGGAACCCAGAAGCTGGAGTTGACTGTAGTTTTGGCCCTCAATAGGCCACAAATTAGTCATTTGGTGGTGACCAAGGATAGACAGATGGGTTATGCTTCTACAGAGATGCAATGGTAGAGTGTATTCCCCTGGATCATAGTAATGAATACAAAAGGAACATGTAGCTGTTTTTTTTAGGTTTAGAAAGGAGGTAGATAAGTTTTCATGTTTCTAAACTGTCACTGTTATGTCACTAGTTCAAAATTTGAGGTGAATTTGGAGGTTGTGGTCTGGAAAGAGGTTCTGAAATTTCCTCACCTGCACCGTCTGAAATTTCTGAGGGTTTTTTTTTTGTTGTTTTTTTTTTTAACTAATCCCTTTTATGGAAATGAGTGATAGCATTTTTCTCACAGCCAAAGTGCCATTCCCAGAGAGATCGCTTCATATCCATTTATGTCAAAAGGCTCTTCCAAAGGAATGCCTGATTAACCTGCCACTCTGAGCAAAGCTTGAGAATCAATACAGTAAACTGCCTTCAAATCTTCACAGGGCAGTGTTAGTCTGCTTTAATCCAGATTTTTTGAATGAATCATCAGGGACGCAACTACCCTAGTGATGGGTGAGCTTCCCAGGTTCAGTTCAGAACTGGCAACTCACCTAATTTAGGCTCAGTTAGAGTTCTGTCCAAAGTAGCTTATTTTAAGTCTAGGTCTTATTGCACTCAAGAATTCATTACACTCCCATTTCCTGATGATGTCACTGAGACCATGACAAGTAGAAAAGGTAGAAGAATTGTTTGTCCCACTTTCTGTGATGGATCAACCCTCTCCAACATTTCAAAGTTTCTTTGCTTATTGGAATGCAGCTTCCAGGTGGACCATACATGTCTCCAGATTTTGCAATGCAGTTTCAGCGCAGAAAAAGCACACACACAAATATGCATTTTACATAGAAGATGTGTGGAAGATGTGTAATTATGGATGGATGTGATGAAAAGTGCATATTTGCCTCAAAAGGTACATGGGAGATGTACAACAAAATGTACAGATTAAAAGCAAACTTTTTGGTGTGTCCTTTCAATAAATCTACACAAAATGAAACGGAACCGACCCATAACTGAGCAAGACTGACAAAGGGTGAAAAGGCTCAAAAGGCTCAGGAATGTTGCTTCATTTCCAATCAGTGCATGCCCTGTAGCTTCCTTCTCAAATCCTGGAAGTTTTCATGCCATTTTGTTTTTGTTCTTGCCCCACTCTTGTGAAGCTATAGTGCAAGAGTGCCCCTCCAGACAGTAATGGTGGAATAACCTGAGGAGGCATCACAGAACAGCTAATGAAGTGGAATGATGTGTTGATGGTCCAGTACGAACCCACCACTAATGCACTATTATTGCGTCAATGGTATGTTTCAGAATACATCATAGTGGGAGGGAAATGCCAGTCTGGAAAGGTCCAAAGTAATGAATGCATCCCTGGCTTTCAGCATCAGCTCTTTTATTTGTTACAGATGCCTCTCTTTATTTTCTTTGTTGATACCTGGCAGAAATGGCAATGAGAAGGATACCTGTGGTGGTGGCCTGGAGGTCTTCATAAGGCAGCAAAAATGTGCTGGACACCAGTTGCCTTGATAAATGAGGGATCCTGGCTCAATACCAGCGGGAAGGCTACACAGGACTGTAATTTTATGCATACTTATGCACTGAACAGAATAGGATTTACTCACAAGTAGACATGCCTAGAATGCCACTGTGCATTGTGTAACTGCATATGCATCATGCAACACTAAATGCGAGCCACAATCCTTCGTCAAATGGAACCCTTGCGTTGGTTGAAAGGAGGCAAGGAAAAATAATTAGCCGGTTTCAAATTTTCATAACAAAGCTTTGATTTCAGGAACGCACAGGACAGCGGCGTAGCGTGGGTTGTCAGCACCCGGGGCAAGGCAAGTAATTTGCGCCCCCTAACCCGGGGCAAGGCAAGTAATTTGCGCCCCCTAACCCCTAACCTGCCGCCGCTGCCAGCTTCTTCTTGCTGCGGCCTGGGCTGGGCTGGTGTGGTTCTCTCCCGCGCTCAGCGCTGCGCTGGGCGGCCGCTGCACTGTCCCTCCCCCAGATAGTCCCTCACTCTCTCTCCGCACCGCACGCCTGGCACCCACCCCCTCCACAGTGGGCGGCGACCCAGCGGCTCGGATCGGATTCGCACAGCCAGCACTGCAGTGAGAGAGAGTGAGTGAGCCAGGTAGGGGCAGAGAGCTGCGAGTGCGAGCACGCCCCCCCCCCAGATGTTGCGCCCGGTGCGGCCGGCCCCCCTGCACCCCCCACGCTACGCCACTGGCGCAGGATATAACTTTGTCCTCCTTTTGCTTTCCCCCGGTTAACAAAACAGCATTAGGGCGGCCTTAACAGTTATGGGATTCAATAGAATGTAAAAGATGTTCTTGTTCTGAGTCACAATGGTGTCTTGAAAATGCCAACTGGATGCTCTGTACCTTGCATTTGCTAAATACATCTTCCATCTCTCTGTCTTTCTGTTTCCTTCCTCCCACCCCTCCCACTCTAAGACACATTCTTTAAAAGTGAAGAAGTAGATTATGCTGAGTTTTCAACAAAGGATGCTTTTGACATTCCCCCCCTCCTCAACCTATATTTTTGTGCATTTACATATTTCCTATTAGAGTTTATCATTTGTTGTTTATAATTTAAGTTGACAGTTCATGTACAATGGATTTTCTAAATGAAGAGTTCCTTATTATGTTTACATCAAAAGTGACATATGATGGTAAATGATAAAGCCCAAACAAGTATTTCATTCTAGGAGGCAACAGAATTAAACAAATAAGCTATGAAAGCAAGTTAACTCAGTCACTCCCAACCATTATTTGGTTGCTCCATTCCTCCAGAGCAAGGAAGAAGGGAGTTTTGCATAGCTTTCTCCTGAGGGGTGGGTGGGTGTGCTCCTGCCTTGTTTTGGCCAATAGGCTGTTGAGGGGGTGGGGCTTCTCAGCAGCATCTTCTTGCCCATCCATGGGGTGCTTAGGAATATTTTGGGAGTACCTGATTTTGGGGTTGTCGTCTTCTTCTTCTTCCTCTTCTTCCAGTGTGGAAGTAGAGAGCCAGTGTGGTGTAGTGGTTAAGAGCGGTAGACTCCTAATCTGGGGAACTGGGTTCGTGTCTCCGCTCCTCCACATGCAGCTGCTGGGTGACCTTGGGCCAGTCACACTTCTTTGAAGTCTCTCAGCCCCACTCACCTCACAGAGTGTTTGTTGTGGGGGAGGAAGGGAAAGGAGAATGTTAGCCGCTTTGAGACTCCTTAAAGGGAGTGAAAGGCGGGATATCAAATCCAAACTCTTCTTCTTCTTCTTCCTCCTGCTACTTTACACTGAGTTGGAGTGTCTAATGGTGAGATTAGGCTTAATTTGGCTGTTAACCTCATATAGAACAACGTAGCTTGTCTAGACATGCACAACAGCATTTTAATAGTACAACAGATCTCCTTGCTTTGCCCACACTCCACTCTGCCAGCCGCCTCTTACCACCAAGTCATGACACCTGGGGGCAAAGTGAGCAAATCATAATAGCAAGAGTAGGACAACCATTTTAATCAGCAATAATAAGCTGATGCTTAATCAAAATATATTGTACCCTAGGGCTATGGTCCTTATTACTCTTGCCATATATCTTCCAATTTCTGATTAAGGTTTGGGGATGCCAGTCTTCAAAAAAATTGAGGCAGAGAAACTCTACCAACAGACCATGGGAATTCTGATGTAAGAGAAACCGACATGTCTGAAGCTCCACTCAATAAGTTAGGGAAGCAGAGCAGAAGGGAGGGAAGGAGGGAGAGATTGCATTTTCCACTCTTCCACCCTCCTTCCAGGGCTATTTATTTGTTTGTGACATGCCTCCCCATATTGCTGTGGGAGAGAAAAGACATATGCTATCCCCACAGCTGGTGTATATTTTCCCATATTTGGGGGCCATGATAAGAAAACAGCAACATTTTGGTGAGGGGCCTTATGCAGTTGGATTTTTATTTTAAAGGGTGGACCCCCTTCCCTAACATTCCCCCCCTCTCCCTTCCTTCTCTTTCTTCTCTTCCCTTGGAGAGGGCATTTTGAACCATCCCATGGCCATGGGACATCCTCCCAGGGACCATAGGATTGCAGGCTTAGTGGTTTATTACCGAAGTTTTATTAACCTTGGATTTTTGAACTGCATGAAATTGTTATGACTCACTTGGAAATTGTTGATTTTTGAAATACAGTATGATATATTTGATCAGTACTGGATTGCCACGTACAAGAGACTGTCATAAAATATATTCCCTTTTTTCCTTCCTTTTTATAGCACACAGCAGTGCAATGTGATGTGATTTGCTTTTTAAAAAAATGATCTAACAATAGAAATTATAACATATTAAAAATCCAAACATTTCATTAAGTGGTGAAACAGACTATTAAGCTGCTTTCATTAGTTCTTTACTACCTATTGTACTGAGCCTAAAACATGCCTAATTTCCAGTTGTGTATCTGTATTTTGATGATACTGGCAAGGAAAACATGATCTGATATATGTTACACAAACACACAGATACTGAATATGCAAAATGTTCATCTAATACTGATTATGATTTCAAAAACGTATAGTTGTATTATAAGTTGCTTTGGTACATTCCTCGCTACCCCTCCAAGAAAAGCAGCAAATTAAGTTCACTTTTAAATCAATAGGCAAAATGTCATGCAGTAAAATGTAAAATATTTGCCTGATGCAAATTAGAGAAAAGTATAAGCCCCTTTCAGGCATTCCTTTCTTCATGTGGAATATCATGGAGAAAATTTGGTCAAGAAAGCTCCATCTCACTCCCTGCCCCTTCTGTTTCCCTCCATTGTGTACACACAATACCTTTAAAGCTTATTTAAAACACATTATTCCCCTCAAAGAATTCCAGGCACTGCATTCAGACAACACTTTATTCCATTGTCCTCACATTTCCCTACCTGATAATTTCTGTATGTTCTGTATGTTCACATGATGTAAGAGCTACCTTTGGAAAACTAGTGGAAGTTTAGGGCTCATTTCCGTGTTTTTTGCTCCCAGAGAAAGATCTGTTTGCAACTCCATTAATGTGGAAAATTATCAGAGTTTTGTGCTGTAATTTCATGTGGTGAAATCTGGAAAGGTATTTTGGCAAATACCTTTCCTGTCATTTAAAATTTAGTGTGACGTGGTGGTATCCCTTTCTTCAGTCCTTTTTTTCCTGAGGGTACGCAGGGGTACGCATACCCCTAAACATTTTGTGAATCTAAGTTTGGCCTCATTGAGGGGCAGTATTTCAATATGAGTAGGAAAATGAGAGTACCCCTGAACATTTCTTTTAAAGAAAAAAGCACTGCCTTTCTTTAAAAACAACAAGCACACACCAAATTGTTCCACTATGAAACACGTAAAGCAGCGTACTTGTGCTTTAATTTCGTAAACCTAAATTTCCATTGTGACACACTTCGTTGGTGCTTTTGTATATATGCACAGTAAAAATCTGTCCTGTGACCTAGATAATTTTAGAATGCCATTTTTATCCCAGATCATATTTAAGTGGAACAGATATACCTGTACAGCATGGAGGAAAGTCATTAATGTAGTTTACTAGTAAGTGAGAAGAATTTAGTCCTTCCTCACCAGTAAAGGAATTCTGTTTACTAAGAATTTTTGCTTCCCATTTGGGAGACAATCCTATTGATTCAATTTAGCAAGTTAGCCTTTTAATACCTGAAACCAAAGCTCCTTAAGGTATTGGCATGACCATGAGCTCTGTGTAGTTAACAGAGCTTCCACTGTTTTGTACCCACTTCATCCCAGGTGGGTTTAATGACAAATCTGAAAGCTAGATACACAGCACATCTAAACACACCATACTGCTCTTTTCCACTCGAGAAGCTATCTCAGGGACTGCAGGACTGTTCTGATCATTTTGCTGTGGGGAGATGGAATTGGACCGAAGAGAATCAATCAAGGCAGCAGAAGTGGTATCTGCAGAATGTTATTATAGCCCCTAAGTACTTGTTTACTAATTCCCATCTGCATGTGTCTCAAAATACCTCTCACACTTTGTTTTCCTTAAGGTTGGCGGATAAAACAGCACACTACTTGTGTATGCATGCACCATAGCAGTATCAAGCATTATGAGAAAAGCTGTGTTTTTACACTTGCCTTAAAGCATTTCCAAGCT
The DNA here is from genome assembly GCF_964106645.2 of Podarcis pityusensis. Taxonomy (NCBI): domain Eukaryota; kingdom Metazoa; phylum Chordata; class Lepidosauria; order Squamata; family Lacertidae; genus Podarcis; species Podarcis pityusensis. Next base: position 67,276,862 of record NC_138030.1, read on the forward strand.
GCAGAGGTCTGGTAATTATGGAAACTGCATAATGCAGACAAACTAAAGTTTCTTTAGTAATAAAACTAAAGAACAAGGCTGAGCCTAGAAAATCAAATATGCATGGTTGTATCACTGAGCCTATTCCCTGGGTTTGGGAATAATATCAGTGGAGTTGAAAAATATAATCTCCATTATTATTATTATTATTATTTTAAAAACCACACAAACCTATTGTCTAGATGGGCAAATGTAGGTATTTAAAAATATGGAAACTTGTTTGAAAATTGCAGTATTAAGTAAACTGGGCCATGATACTAAGTACAGTGGTACCTCGGGTTAAGTACTTAATTCATTCCGGAGGTCCGTTCTTAACCTGAAACTGTTCTTAACCTGAAGCACCACTTTAGCTAATGGGGCCTCCCGCTGCTACCGCACCACCAGAGCACGATTTCTGTTCTCATCCTGAAGCAAAGTTCTTAACCCGAGGTACTATTTCTGGGTTAGCGGAGTCTGTAACCTGAAGCGTATGTAACCCGAGGTACCACTGTACATTGACCCTGTTCCAGCAGACACATCCATGCATCCCTAGCTGCTAAAATGGGCTGGGAACTCGTCCTCTCAGCATCCATGATTCTTTATCCAGGTCCTTCATCTGGGCTTGGCTGCTCATAGAAGCAAAAGAAATGTATACTGTGGGCTCACTCACACTTCCACTTGCCTCATGTCTAAAAAGCATGGGTCTGAGAGGTTTTCCACTTGTCCCATGCTTTCTATGCATGGGTTCAACTAGGGTTGCAACCTGTCCTGTATAATACGGGATGCCCTGTGTTGATACTGTTTTGTCCTGTATTTCAGGTCCTCTCTCTCTCACTCTCTCTCTCTCTGCCATTTTAGGGATCCTCTCCAAATGCGTGCTTGAAAGGGTGTGTGAAAGGTCATGTATTTAAGCTCTGGGTAGCCGAACACAGACAGATTTACAAATTCATGTGCATCTCTGTGTGTGTGCATGCAGCCATCACGTTAGGCGGCAATAGATTGTAATGGATTGCTTTGAAGTCATTTCAGAACCAAATGAAAAAATATCATCCCTGGACCCACCTGACCAACCCTGTATTTTGCCAGAACAAATGTGGCAACCCTAATTCAACTAGTTTTCCATTTGTCCCACCAGTTTCTTTGGGAAAACCCACTCTTTAGTGTAGAATTGGAACCAACATCGATTCACAGAAAAACTGATTGACATATGTTCCAATTCAGTGGGTTATCCCTGGGGAAAGTGGTGTGAGAAGTGGAGTGTGGATGAGTCCTGAGTCAGACCAATGGTCCATCTAACTCAGTATTATCCACACTGACTGGCTATGGTTCTCCAGGATTCCAAGTAGGATTTTCTCAGTGGAGAAACTGGAGATTGAATTTGGGTCCTTCTGCATGGAAAGCAGATACTCTACCACCAAACTACAGCCCATTCCCCACTCACTTGCAGCCTGTCCATTCTTACAACATGGAAGCCATGGATCTGAGAGCTGGTGATTCCCGTGTCCTAGTTATGGGTGACTTTCCCCTGATGGATTAGGGCCAAAGCACAGAAAACAGGATAATTGTGATTGGATCTTCTAAGATCTTCTTTTATTCTTAAAAGTAGCCACAGGGGCTATAAAACCAGTTTCATTCTGAGGAGGATGTTTTCAACAGGAAAAATAACAGGGCAGCATTTATTCCAATATAAACTGGAAGAAGGAGAGAGGCAACAAGATGTTGAAGGAAATAGTATGATTTATTTACAAAAGCAGCTCTATTTTCTGTTCTTGTGCCAAATGCAGTTTGACCATAACTCTTCATCAGAAGCAATGAAAAAGCAAACTCTGAAAATTCAACTAGCATGTCATAAAATTTATGATTTCAGGAAGATATGCAAACACATACCATTTAAAACATTTTTGTGTATGTTTCTGATCTATTTTAAAAAAAGAGTACTCAGGTTTTTAAAAAATCTTCTGCTCCTCAAAGTGATCTTTCTTTTGGCAATCCAACAAGGGGAGGCAAATTAAAAAGCAACAACTTCAAGTAAATTTATGGGGTGGAAGAAGGGAGTTGCAATTACCTCATTAAGCCTTCATTCTTAAGACTGTTGACAGCTTGGGGAAGAGGGGAGGTTAGATATTACGCCCTGCCTTACCTGCTAAATACTACTGGTGGAGAGAAGCTGGTGGTGGGTCTTCTTTGAGGAAGAAACTCAACCTCTGCCCATATAGGCAGTAGGCCATGTAAAGGTTTTTAAATGGGCCATTTGTTGTCAGAATGCCAGAGGTCTGGGGATCCACTGGATCCTAAGCCCCATGGATCATTTGAAGGGGCCCTGGAGGAACCTCCAGGGCATCCTGCAGTTGCCATATTATCAGGAAGTTTGTTCCACACAATGGTGGAATTGGGCCTGTAGTGTGGCAGCATTTAATCTTTTTAAACTCCTGCTGCACATCAGACAGGCCTTTTCTATTGTATTTTTTTGAATACAAGTATTTTTACATACAAGCTCTTTTAAGTTTTATGGGTGTCCCAGGTATATGAAGTGTGCATTTGTTTAGTAACTACTAGCTTGGTTTCTCCGCCTCCACTCAGTGTCACTCTGTCATCAACACACACACACATTTTGGGGGGGGGGGGGACTTGTTTTCCATTTTAAAAAATGTATCCTTAGCAGAGGGTTGCAGCAGGTTCACAGTTTCTCTAATGGCTTATGTTTTGAGGAAATAAACAGGTATGGAGGCAAAATGGTGAACTTAGACTTTAAAATAGCCCAGCGCTCCATATTTTTGCTGACTGTGTTGTGTGTGCGCACTTGATTTTCTTTCTGGTTCAAGCAAATCTAGGTCACCCTGCAAATGCTATTGCCTGCAATACCCAGGACTCAGCACACAATGTTTTTCTTCTATATATACTTTGAGAGGTGAACTAGGAGTTCAATGCCATGTTAGTTCAAGGGGGGAAGTCAAATGTGCTCAGAAATATGATACATGTACATAGGAGGAAGTTCAAGAATAGTAAATGGGAATTCTTTGCACGGGAGGAAGAAAGGTGGCCTGGGGGACTTAATAAAGGAAAGTGTCTTGATTTCACAATAAGCTTCATGGCTAACCTCCAATGTACTATTACAGAGGGTAAAAATTCTCTCTCTCTCTCTCTCTCTCTCTCTCACACACACACACACACACACACACACCCTTAGGCAATGGAAGTCGGTCCACAGAAGCTACATGGGCATAGCCTACCCAAGGTGAATGGTAAGCAACCCCCCCCCCAATCACAAGCTACACACTGTTTCTGTGCCACATTTATTTTACCCTCCTGTTTGAACTCTGATAAGCTCTGCAAACATTTATGTCAATTAAACTGTTCTCTGGCCAATCAGGTCTCTGTAGCACTCAGTCAATCCAATTCCAAAAGCACAGCTTGGGCAAAGAGTTCCTTCCAATAAGGTCCCTGGGCATTAAAACAAAACAAAAAACAACAACACACCACATAATATTTGAACTGTAGACAGAATGCCTCTTCTCCAGCCACTGCTGGGAAGCTTCCAACTCCATCTGATGTTATGATGACTGACCAGCATTCCCAGTTTGGACTTAGTAGGGCTGCCTTGAAGGGTTGGGGGTCAAGAAGCTAGTGATTCTCTGTTGGGCTGTTTTCTTGAGGGAATATCCCATGCTAGACCATACTGAGGTTGCTCAGAGGCCTCCCAATCCAAGCCTGGGCTGGTTTTAGTTTTGGCATGTGACCAGGCCTGGAGGCATCTTGATTTTTCTTACTTTCTCACATGGGTGGCTTATTATCCAATCTGTTACTCTGTTGCTCCATTTCCTTTCAGTATTTCAAAGATAGTGACTGGATATCAACAGCATCATTCCCAGCCCTCTATCCAGGGCTTGTGCTGCTCCCACAGGGAGAGGAAGTGCTCTGTTTGCACCCCTTTAACAACACTGCTGGTCTATCTCTCTTGGCCTGAAATACCCCAATTTTGCCTAAGAATGGCTTAACCCAAGTGTCAGCAAACTTTTTCAGCAGGGGGCCGGTCCACTGCCCCTCAGACCTTGTGGCGGGGCCGGACTATATTTTGGGGGGGGGAAATGAATGAATTCCTATGCCCCACAAATAACCCATAGATGCATTTTAAATAAAAGCACACATTCTACTCATGTAAAAACACCAGGCAGGCCCCACAAATAACCCAGAGATGCATTTTAAATAAATGGACACATTCTACTCATGTAAAAACATGCTGATTCCAGGACCGTCCACGGCCCGGATTTAGTAGGCGATTGGGCCGGATCTGGCCCCAGGATCTTAGTTTGCCTACTTTTTAATAAATTTGGGGAATTCCAGGGTAGAATGGGATCTTCCCGAATTTAAAAATACTTTTTTAAAGGGGAGGAAGATAAAGAAGAGAGCTCTATCTCAGGAGATATGCAAACACTACTGTGGCTGGGGCACTTTCCATGGAAGATTGAGCATGAAATGCACAGCAAAAGCTCGATGCAAATGCAAAATGTATGAAATCAATGGACCGTAGTCGTTGCTGTTTTGAACTGTTTCCACTGGCAGACACATCGAAGGAAAGTAGTTAGACCTACTTAATGTACAACTGTACAATAACCTGTCCAAAGGGGATGATTGCTCCCAGTGCCTAAAGTTAATATTGCCTTATGGGCTAAGGCATGAGAATTTGAATATTTCCATGCTTCATATAAATATTGCAGCACAGTGTTATTAAACGTATGTTTTTAAATAGATGTAGTCTGTTTAATAGTTTCAAATGCATTCTTTTTGAGCGCTAGCAGGTCTCCTTGCTCCTTCATTCTAAACAGATTATGGCTTTACTGCCATCCATTATTTTATGTATACTACGGCAAGTTATGAGTTACAGCATCTGTTCTGAATTAAAGGCCCTTTACAACCTCCAGGGTTATTGCACTGAATTTTGCAGCTCCCAACACCCTCCCGACTCCGTTTCCATTCACACGTGGCGCAGCTGTGACATGCAATAGCCAGCTGGGCACTGTGCCACTTGGGCTGTGGTAGGGGAGCAATCACAGTTCTTTCTAGCTGGGGAGTCTGGTGCAAAACTGTGGCAGCCAAAATTGTGAATATTATAGATGACATAAATATTGGTCATTGACTGCAATAAAGAGATTGAATGCAGGTGACATAAAAGGCTCCAGAAAGAAGAAGGGGAGAGCAAGTCACTATTTCCAAAACTGCAGCTCAGGCCAATCCGATTGATCAGTTTGTTAGTGTTTGGTATTTTATTTTCCTAACCCACATAATTAGAGGTGTTGGGAGGTTCTGTTTCAGGTCTATTAAAATAGCTGGCAAACAAGGCTAGTATTTGCAAGAGTTTGTACCTTCCTTTATAGTAATTCTGAAGGAGAGAGAGTCAGAGTGATCATGAGCGAGAAAGAAAGATAATGACAAAGAGTGGGGCAGCCATTTTGTGAATGACCAGCCCCCTCCCACAGCAGCCATTTTGTAGGAGCCATTTTTTGGGGGGAAATATACCCACAGGCATTTGTTTTTTAAAAAAGATTGGGGAAACCCTATACAAAGGAGTATGCCCCATTGAACATAGTGAAGCTTCATTCCAAGGAACTATGCACAGAATCACACTGTTAATGGACAGCTTTTGCACTTCAACTTGAAATGCCCCTAGTTAAAACTCTTAACTTGCCCTTTTCATCTATATTATTTATTTAGTCATATTATCATACCTTTTCCAAGCCATTGACAAGTCTTTGGGTTCAAATCTGAGTTGTGAATTCTGTCTTGGTAGCTTTTGACATCTGGCTTAATCTGGTTGTGATATCATGTACCAATGAACATATAAAAACAGATTAAGGGTTCAAAGCACTTTTCTTTCAGTCTTAGGTTACACCATAAAAATATTTACTAGATCTTCAGGGAAAGCTTCCTGGCTGACTTGGTCTATTTGAAGTCTTTGAAAGGGATATATATATATATATATATATATATATGAAATTTTTGTTCTGCTCTACTACTAAAATGTGGGATGCGGGTGGCGCTGTGGGTTAAACCACAGAGCCTAGGACTTGCCAATCAGAAGGTCGGCGGTTCGAATCCCCGCAATGGGGTCAGCTCCCGTTGTTCGGTCCCTGCTCCTGCCAACCTAGCAGTTCGAAAGCACGTCAAAGTGCAAGTAGATAAATAGGTACCGCTCCGGCGGGAAGGTAAACGGTGTTTCCGTGCGCTGCTCTGGTTCGCCAGAAGCGGCTTAGTCATGCTGGCCACATGACCCGGAAGCTGTATGCTGGCTCCCTCGGCCAATAAAGCTGCAACCCCAGAGTCGGCCACGACTGGACCTAATGGTCAGGGGTCCCTTTACCTTTACCTTACTAATAAAATAAAAAGTTTCCATAAATATAATTTGACTAGAATGCTTTAAAATCAGGGATGGCCCCAAATAATTTGCTGCTTGAGGCAAATGACATAAGGGTGCGAAGCTGACTGACAGTTCAAATCTTATTTCAGCACTGGAAATGGGATAACTTTATCCACAGTACCTGAAGGAAGCAGGCTGGTTGAGGGGGAATATGACAGGCCGGCAGTCTTGACGAGTGGGGAAACTTGGGGCAGGACTCAGAAGGTGTGGCTGAATGTGCTGCCACTGCTACCCACCCCACCATCTGCCACCTGAGGCAGTTGTCTCAGTATGCCTAATGGTAGGGCCTTTCCTGTCTAAAACAGGCTATTGGGAAAAACGCCTCCAAGTCACAAATAGCACATTTTAAAGACAAATACATATGAGGCTTTCTCAATTACCGCCTATATTTGGGCTTCGTTGCCAAGGAGAATTTGGTGTTCATAATAATTATTTGTTTAGTGCCACGAGAGGATTGTTAAATTTCAGCCGATTCTCTTTTTTCTTAATCCATGCCAGTAGAAGCAAAATCAACGGTGAGATTAGAAAGCTAGGAAATACACCCCCTCCTTTCTAACCCCCCCCCAAAGCATTTAAAATGGTGATGAAAGCATTTGAAATAGGAAACAATGGGGTCACATCTCTTGCTGGTGCAAAAGAATAATTACTGAAAAGTTTCAGCAGATGAGGATATGGGCCAGTTCTCTCATCACTTATGTAAAATAAGCGGCATGGTTATAGTGGACAAAGGCAATTGTTGTTTCAGCTCTTTTTCTTGTAAACAAAAATCTGGTTTTCCCTTGTCAAAAATGAAACTCTGATTAAGTTTAGTTTCTCTTTCAACCATGTAAGCATTTCCTGCAGATTTTGTTTCATGAAACGGTTGAATGCTTTCTGCTATTTTTGTTATTCCCATTCCTTGGCCATGTTGGTATAAGGGTATACACTGGAGAAATAAAGACTTCCATTTGGGCATTCTAGCACAGATACCTAAAAATGCTTTGACATCACAAAAATAAATATGTATGTGTGTGTGTGCGCGCGTGTGTGTTTGTGTAGCATGCACTGTAACTGACAAAGAACAAAATCAAATTGAAGATGGGTGCATTATCACTTACAGTTTTAACATCCTGCATTTTGTTTACATTGCGGATAATAGAACACACTACTATATGTTTATAATTTATCTCCAGTGATTCTGTTTCTGTAGGAAACATATGCATGGAGTACTTGGCACAAAACTAAGCTCATTATACTTTTAGATGCTAAAACATTTCGATCTTGCAAAGTACTAAGTTCCCAGGATTTCCTCCGGATTTCAAGGCAATCAGCATCTTTCCTCTCAGCCCTTCAGTAGGCTAAGCAAGATCATGCTATCAAGGAAAATATGTAAGCAAGTCATGTGCACAGGGAATGTATGTTAGCAAAAAAACAACAACCAAGAATGTTCGTGTTACACTTGCCAATTAATTGTGAGCTAAAGCTTCATTTTCCGCTGCCCAGTGCTTAAGAAAACCAAAATCTTTCTAACTTGGCTTCCCTTGGTTACCTGTCTACCTGAACGTAAATGCTTAGTTTCCCAGACCACATGGACCATTTGTCTCTTTCCAGCCTCCCATCCCTTGTACAAGATGCCATAATTAAGGAAGCATTTGTGTGCATTTCTACAAGTATTGAGGGACAAAACCTGGCCATTTTCAGTTGGCCACTTGGTTCTTGAGCATAGCCATTTATAATCCTTTGCCAAGGGGGTAGCCATACTGGAAGCCCACTCTTAGCCGATACTTATGCCAGTCAAATTTAAACTTTGAGGCAGGAATGTGGCACTTCCAGATGGTATTGAACATCCAGCTTCCATCAGTCCCAGGTGGCATGGTCAATAGTCAGGGATGGTGGAAGCTGGAGTTCAGAAACATCTGGAGGACCACAGATTCCATACTCCAGCATTTACCATTAGCCCGCAGAGACATAAATAAATGGGACAGGAAGAGTTGAGACTAAATCCTCATGTGACCATTAATGGTTGTAGGATTAAAGCTTCATCTGACACAGTGCTGCTACAATTTTGTAAAAGTGAATGGTCTCAAGGGGGTTGGTACCTAAGGATAGAATAAGGGCCCCATGAATGGCATCACTCTGTGGATTAGATTAGAATAGTAGAGTTGGAAAGGACCACAAGGATCATCTAGTCCAAACCTCTGCAATGCATGAATCTTTAGCCCAATTGGGGCTCCACCCCATGACGTGGGTCAATGATGATTGGCAGTGACTCTTCAGATATTTAGGTATGGAGCCTTTGCCAACATTAGATGCCAGGGATTGAGTCGGGAACCTTCAGGATGCGGAGAATATGGTCTGAATTGCAGCCCTCCTTAGCTAAATGATACCATGGCCATCATAATTTTTTGCACAGAAGGCAATAATGCTAAATCAGTTTTGATTCAAGTATGTCATGTTTACCAGGTGATGGATTGGGCTATAATTCATGAAGCCATTTGTAAAAATATTTATGAAAAAAACTTTCTGCTCTATCCACTCAGAATTATCAAGAAAGCTTTGCCAAAAGTAAAGATAATTAAAAATAAATTTAAATTTTTTAATCCTCTTACACTTAAAACCAGATGTTGATTTAGCAGTTCCAAACCTCCTGTAGAGGAGATGATAGTGCTCTAGTCATGTGATACGCAGCAGCAGCTGGAGATCTGAATATACATTTGTAAACATACTGCTTCATAGTTTTCACGAAATAGAATGCTCTGCTTCATTATAAGTACTGTATATCCCTTGGGAATACTAGTAATTACATGCTAATTCATTTTAATGCTACTGCATTATCTACTGATAACGGTGCAATTAACTCAGGTCACTACCAAGGGGTGTGAAGAGGTCAGGAAAAAATCAGAAGTTATTCCTGTAAGTAAAAAGATCTTTAAATCAATACAGTGTTTTAAGAATCACCAATGGAGAGATTTAAAGGGAAGCATAATATATTGTAGACTAGACTAGACTCTCAATTAAGTAGGGGGAAACTACTGTGCTCAGATTCGCAAATAAAATATAGTAGCTATGCTAAGAAGATACAAAGGGGAATGGTTGTGATTACTAGTGAAACCATGACCAAAAAATGTTGAAGAAGCATCCTTCCCTTTGTGGAGTGGACAATTTAGTCCATCCCAGAAAGGAGAGTTTCTGCTGTTTTAGCGAAGGCATGTCAAAATAGTGTGCATGGATTCTGTGCAAAAAGTCCAACCTACCTACAAAGGTCAGTTGTGAGATCCTAGCACATGTGTGTTAATCTGTTTTATTGTGTGTATGCTGGAAAAATTATATGTTGGAAAAAGTGTAATGATAACACCAAATCCAGCTGTACTTTGCTGGCATCTGGTTGCAAATGATGAGAATGGTGGACTATAAGAGAATAAGAGGACATGTTTGTACATAGGTGAAAAGATGGAACAAGAGGGAGACAGATTGAAACTGCAGAGTTTTGAGAAACTAAAAAACAAAGTGCGAGATTGGCTTCATTATTATCAGATAATGGAGGCATATAATTCGGACAAGAAAATTGGCTTCCAGGTGGAAAAATCAAAATTAGAAACAGAACTGTTAGAACCCAAAACTAAGACTTTGTCAAAGATGTATAACTTGCTGTTGAAATGGAATACTCAGGATGAAACGGTGAAATCTGCTATGATCAAATGGGCACAAGACGTTGGACATAACATAATGATGGCTGACTGGGAACAGTTGTGGACCACAGGTATGAAGTTTACGGCATGCAATGCCTTAAGAGAGAATATTATGAAAATGATATACAGGTGGTACATGACCCCAGTCAAGCTTGCAAAAATCTATCATTTGTCCGATAATAAATGTTGGAAATGTAAAGAAACTGAAGGTACATTCTTTCACCTTTGGTGGACGTGCCCAAGGATTAAGGCTTTCTGGGAGATGATCTATAATGAATTGAAAAAGGTATTTAAATATACCTTCTTGAAGAAACCAGAGGCCTTTCTCCTGGGCATAGTCGGCCAATTGGTGTTAAAGAAGGATAGAACTTTCTTTATGTATGCCACAACAGCAGCAAGAATACTTATTGCAAAGTATTGGAAGACACAAGATCTACCCACTCTGGAAGAATGGCAGATGAAGGTGATGGACTACATGGAATTGGCGGAAATGACTGGCAGAATCCGAGACCAGGGAGAAGAGTCGGTGGAAGAAGATTGGAAGAAATTTAAAGACTATTTACAGAAATATTGTAAAATTAATGAATGTTAGAATGATGTCAGAATGAAATTAAGTGGTTCTAGCAGCAATGTCATAAAGGTGTATGTAAAAATGGATGGTTAATAGGTGAGAATCTAAAGTTATAATATATTAAGCTAAAGGACTAAGACATAAACAAAGAAGGAAAGGAATTGCTGAATTAACCAATTGAACTGGAATACAAAAAAGGGAGGTGAGAGGAGGTCAGGGAAGCAAGGAAACAAAATGTAAGATACGGAAGGATTAATTTGTTTTTAAGTGTTTTTTATTTTTTTTCCTGTACTTTGTATTTTGTATGTTTTTTCTCTTTTTTATATATTTTCCTTTGTTTCTTTTCTCTTTAACTATGTAATTTTTTGTTTCTGAAATTTTAATAAATATCATTTAAAAAAGAAAAAAAGAAAAAGAAAAAATAGGCCCAAACTTTCTAGGTCACATGGAAAATACAGCAAACTTTGAAAAATAAAGCATTTTTGGAGAGGTTGAAAGAAGGAGCCAGCTGACATAGCCTGAGTTATAGCCTGAGTTTGTGCAGGTCCATCTGAACCCTAGATGGAATTTTGGAATGAAGACTGTTAAGTTGGTTGGTGGGCAGCCATTGCGGTGACACGTGGCTTGCTGCCAGTGCTGGGCCTGTTTGGGCTTTCCCAACAGTTGTCTGGGAGATGCTTTCCTCTCCCTCTAGTCTTGGGAATTTAAGTTTACCCACCTGTGATATTGACCTAACAAATCTAGGAGGCAGCAGTGGAAGACCAGAGTCAACGGAAAACCTTGTCTTGGTTTCTACTTGGCTCCACTCTCCCTGCATAATATGGGACCTCCTCCTTGCTTGGCACCACAGTTGGCTTTTGGTACCCCCTCCCCCCTTATTTCATCTGTTGCTGTTTTATTAAGAATTTCCTACAGAATAATATGTTGTTGTATTCAGGGGCAGGGAAGATTTTTATTTCCAGGCAAGTCGGCTGGTCTGGAAGTTTTCGCCTCCCTCATAGCAACTATCACAACTTTGGCAGTTAAGGCATTGGGTAGGATCCACAGTAATTAATCAGAAAGGGCAGTTGTATAGCTTTGTCTTAACCTTCCAGGAAATTGGGGTATCCTATTAAAGGGATCCTAGGGGTGATGTTTTTGTCCATTTTGTCCCAGATGATGATGATGATGATACCCATCTGGCCCATGGGGGCTGAGACCCATAGTACTCCCCAAGTTGGTTATTCCGATGAGCTGCTCCTCTTTGATGTAAGTCATAGGGCAATCCTATCCCGGAATCGACTCCCTAGTCAGCAGTCAATAGGCGGGCTGACTGAGCGGGAAATCACCCAATGCTTGTGCTCAGTCCCCTTACATCTGCAGTTGATAAAGTTGTGACCTGTTTTGATCCAAGAATGTTGCCCTGTGTTTCTTTAATCACATATGTGAGACACCAGGCAGTGGGCTGACTGAACACGCAACTGGATCGAGACAAAATTATTTGCACTTGGTTCCAGTCAAGTGTCAACCATTCACACTGATTTCAGTGGGCCCTACCTAAGAGGAGAGATGGACAAATCTGGCAATTTCAGCTCTCTGTTTCTTATTTTTCCAATCTTAAAAAGAAAAAAGAAAAGAAATGTGTAGAACAGTGTTTTTGTTTTTTGGGGGAAATTTAAAGACTAAATCTTTACTTGGCATGTTGAAGTCACTGAATTTTCACAGTAACTTATTTTACAGTGGTCAAGGAGAGGGAGTAAATGCCATTTTAAAGACATTTTTGTATTTAACACTTGATTCCAAAGTTCAGTGCTGGTCCCGCCTCAGTATTTTTATTGTTCTACACATTTCTGCAGCAGTTTGCAAACTTTAGTTAAAATAATTCTCATGAAAATTCATCAGCATTTGGGTGCAAATTTAGCTTAATACATTTTTGATGCAGCTTTGACTAATATCAACATTTTTCCTAAGCAATTTCCCTTAATGTAATGCATTTGCTCTTTTCACAAATACATACATCTTTATGTGAATTTTACACCAGCATATGCATTTCTGTACATATGACTCGGCTGGAGAACTACATTGCGAAATATAGAGAGAAGCACAAATTTTGAAAAATGGCTTTTTTCAGTTGGCACCTTGCTTCAGAAAGTGCAAGTTAGGTTAGTTCACCTTTAAATGTAAACTGAATCCATTCTATCCATTGCTTCCCTTAACTTTAGTGTTTCATTGCCTGTGTGAACCACATGCGAGACTTTAGCACAGTGGTCTGGAAGATGAAACAATTAATCCTGAATTACGGGAGGGAGCCTATTGTGGTGTCTATATTACTACCTAAAGAGTTCACGGTGATTAATGCCACTTAAAAGATACCAAAGGACTTAATATTGATTAGGTGATTATTTTAACATGTGGCCACTTACTGTAATTTATACCAGCTTCCGTTTTACAAAGATTTCACTGCTGCTCTTGACCCAGTGCCAGCTAGGCTTGAGATTTACAGCTGCCCTGGGAAGCTGACACGACTTTTTCAGCATTGCCACCTATAATTCATCCTGCCCATGAAAGAAAGGGGCCTTGTCTCTAAGTCAGAAGCCTGATAAGCAGCTGTCCTCCCAGTAGATGGCAAGTTTGCTTCATAATACAATTCTATTCAAAAGCGGCATCCCCTCCATTGCGTAAACTAACCTCACACTGTCGCTTCCCATACACTGTAGAGAGTTCTGTGGCTAATAAGGGTAACACTAAGTAATCCAGACAGTAAATACAGCTTCTACTTATCGGAATTAATTATGGTTACTGCAGTAAGCACAATTTTAAATTAATTACAGTTCTGCGTATTAAAAGTGAAGACCGTAATGTCATAACTAAAATGTCATTACAGTGGGGAAATGCTGAGAGGTTCATACACTTAACAAGTGTGCATGTCTGCTTGAATGGTGAACACTGTTTTCTATGGCGATAATCAATGTAGAATATTAGAGTAATGGATACGGAGCAGGACTGTAGGGCCTTGAAAAGCACAGGAGATGAGCTCTGTTGTTGACCTTCATCCCCTAAGAGCAAAAGGGGCAGCAACCCACCTGTCCCCCACTTGACCCCAGAGCTTGAGTCTACTATCGCATGTGAATCACTCAAGCCACATCCATGTCATGTATTTAAAGCACACTTATACCACTTTAATGGTCATAGCTTCTCCCAAAGAATTCTGGGAATCCTGAGCACTGTAGAGTGTACTGTAAGAGTGCTGCAGAGAATTGTGGATTGTGGAATTTTGGCAAATATCCCCCATTCTCAGAGTGGTTTAATAATAATCTCCTCTTCCCAGAGATGTCTGGGAATTATAGCTCTGCGAGGGGAATGGGGAATCTCCTAATAACCCTCAGCACCCTTAACAAAGTATATTTCCAAGGATTCTTTGACAGTTTAAGTGGTATAAGAGTGCTTTAAATGTATGGTATACATGGGGCCTCCATCTCTGCCTGTCTTCCTGCTTGTAGCCTGAATTGCTGGGCCCTGCTTCCCTTCACCTTCACCTGCCCCTGCCCCATAACTCTCTAGAAACTGGGAATAACAACCCCCCCCAATTCCCACTAAAAATTGTGTCCAGGCATGACAGCATGACCCACTGATACTCTTCCCATTGGTGTGCCCTTGTTCTTCCTTCATGTGGTTCTAAGATCACTTCCACGTGGCAGCTCATTGTGGACTCAGTGTTATGTTAAAGACATAGGTTTAATGTGCATAAAATGTAATATTTAGATGCATTGAAGTTTGAAAACTTATGTAAAGGTTTGTATTTTGCAAAGAGAGGTTTGAATTAGCAAGAGGTTTAACTCCAGCAGATGTGGCAGGAGAGGGTAGAAGTTTCTGTTTCAGTGTGTATGGTAAGTCATGACTCGTCCTTGGGAAACCTGAGAACTCAGCATCTCAGACGTTAGCAGAGCCAGCAGAAAGTCAGCTCAGCATTGTTGAAGAAGCACATTGCTTTTGCATAGGATCTCTCTCTGGGACCAGAGAGAGGAAAGCTATTGGACTACGTTGAGGACTTAAAGAAGATTGGGCTGCTTTGCTAGTTTGTTTAAGAACAATGTGTTCGTGTTTTTGCAACATTTATTTTGTAACTGGTTTAAGTCAGCTTGCACTTGTAACACTTTTTGGAACTCATTGTGGTGGAGAGGTTACATTTCTACTCTGCACAAGGCGCAGATCAGGAGTTCAGCTTGCAAATTCACACACACACACAAGTTTTGAGCTGCGTTCACACTGCATGTCCTCATCAAAATGTGAACCCACGTTCTTTTTCCATTTAATCTAACAAGTAGCATTAAAAAAAAATTGCAGGGATGGTAAATCTAGATTAAAGGAGGAGCTATGGGATTGCATTTTGATGAGGACAACTTCGTGTGGACATTGCACCAAACGTGAGTACAGAAGCAACACTGAGTCCACAATAAACTGTTGTGTGATAGTACTCTGGGACTCCAAGGAAAAAGAAATATGAACAACCCCTTTAGACAAGGATAGAAACATGGACCTTCTCAGGACATCACAAATTGTTTTTTAAAAAAACTCAACTTTTATATCCTTTTTAAGCACCGTCTTTTCATAGAGAAAAATTGGCCCCACTGGGTTTTGTTAAGCCGCCGAACATATTTTATATGAAGTGAAGTGACTGCTCCCGAGGGAAATTACTCAGCTGTGCAAATGCCCTTGGTTTCGAGGCTGGTTTCTCAAAGAGATCTCTCAGAGCACTGTCATAACCACATCACTGTCTTCCTCAGCCAGCCGAAAACTGTCAAGCACAGCAGGCAGGGAGGTACCTGAAAAGGTTCACAACAGGGGGGAAATGCTGCCACTTGAAACAGCTGCTGAGAAACCTCTCCAAGACAAAGAAGGAGAAAGGGTCACTTGGGCCCAGCTGTGGCCACATTAAGCTGCTATTTTACTCTTTGGCTTCTGAGGTACTTTCAGGCATTTTACAATAACCCTCTTGATGGAGGTTATTTTGGCCATCCTGCTGTCTGAGTGTGCCACATAGCTCCTTCTTGACTGCTCATTAACCCTCTTGATCGCTCCTGGGATGCCATTCCAGGAAAACGGTGGAGCTATTGCAGTTCACACATGTTAAACTAAGTACCACATCAGTTTTGGAACAGAGCCAATGGATAATGATGGTGTATGTCTCAAAACGCCTGGTGCTTCGCCAGGAAAAGAAAGAGGACTCCATCATGACCTGTATATACAAAGCTAGCTGTGCCTGGGGACCATGAAATGCTGCAGGTGAAATGAATGAGTGGTTAAATCACGACATCACTGAACTTTTTTGTTTTTACTTTGGCCATCAGAAGTGTAATCCATTTCCTTCTTTCTTCAGATGACGCCTGGAATTCCTGCTTCATACAAGAAGCCCTACCCATCATGAGGGAGAAAGATGAGTGTCCCCTCTCAGCTCCCCGCCACCCTTTGCAGACACATGGAATCCCCAACACAGCTTTGCTTCCTAAACCTTGGAGATTGTACAACCTGCTGACTTCTTGGTGTTCCTTTTAACACAGCCATCAACCCTCCTCCCTCCTGCCCTATGTTGCCTTTGAGGCTGTTTATATGAGGGCTGTGGAAATGCAGGGGTGAGATTTATCCTGCTTTCGCCATCCTCCTCTCTCTAGTTACACCCCTATTTTGTTGACTTCTGATAGCAGAGGCAGACAAAAGTCATGGGGAAGACATCCACTCAGGCGCATAACACAAGGTAATTCTGGAGCAGCCATTAAAATACAGTGACAGTTAACTCTCAGCTTGCAGCAGGGGTAGACTACCAGCAACACAGGAATGTGAACATGAAAAAGCATCAACTTCTAATGCTAAGATAACCTCTTCATGCCTTTATTTGGGAGTTTGGGATCAACTGTTTGCAATTTGTCATTTTACTTCTACTCCGCCTTCCATCTTCAGCACTCTCTCTTTCTTATTAGGCAACATTTTATGTAAATTGCAGAAACTGTACTTTCAAGACATAAATCCCAGTGGAATAAAACATGCACATACACACAGTTACAATTTCCTATATTACATTTGTCATGTAGGTGCAAACTAGCAATTCACAGATCCCTTTTACCTTCATCAACGACAGAATCCATTATCAGATTGCATTAACATTAGCACTAAGTTTTTGTTTTTTTTTTTAAAAAAAACCCAACTGAGTGCAGTTGTTAGAGCAATTTCCTTTGAGGCAGGCAGGTGAATGTTATTTTAGTAATTATGATTTTATCATTCATGTGCAAAAGATATTGTATGCTCTTGAAAAATTGTAGCACTGCAAATGCATAACAAATGTTTTGAAATCAAAGCCGTGCTGGCCTCCATTATGCTTTTAGGTAAGCATAGTAGAAACATTGTGTATTTCACAATGAAATAAGAGTAAACGAAGACATGCAGTTTTATTTGAAAAATTAAACTGAATAGGGACATTGAGTTTATGAAAATAAACCATTGAAAATACTTTTGGTGCCACCCTAGGCTCATTTGGGAGGAAAGGTAAGATATAAATTTAATAAAGAAATAATAGTAATGCTAAATGGCATTCTGTGAAATATTTCCTTGAATCCCAAACCTACCACTACCACAAAAGATAGCCACGTACTACTATTAAAGCATGGATAAGGAAGAAATTTGGTGAAACAATATGTGAACTAAAATGCATCAGTCCTTTGAAAGGTTCGTGTCTTGGAATGTTATTATGCAAGTTGTCAACCAAAAAGGGTGTACTAAATGGGGATATTTGTAATTCTTAATAATAATAATAATAATAATTTATTACTTATACCCCACCCATCTGACTGGGTTTTCCCAGCCACTCTGGGTAGCTTCCAACAGATTAAAACAGAATAAAACATCAAACATTAAAAACTTCCCTAAACAGGGCTGCCTTCAGATGTTTTCTAAAAGTCAGATAGTTGCTTATTTCCTTGACATCTGATGGGAGGGAGTTCCACAGAGTGGGTGCCACCACCGAGAAGGCCCTCTGCCTGGTTCCCTGTAACCTCACATCTTGCAGTGAGGGAACTGCCAGAAGGCCCTCGAAGCTGGACCTCAGTGTCCGGGCAGAACGATGGGGGTGGAGACGCTCCTTCTCTAAGACCTCTGGCCGTGGTATTTCTGAACACTGTAACATGGCTTCCTTTAACCTGAGATGGAGAGATTGAACTTTACTCAGTACATGCAAAACATATACTCTGCTGCTGATCCCTGGACCTCCTCATGGACACAGACTGCAAATGTCATACCAGGTATGCCAATCTTATCAGCAAATGTACAGTGCGGATGGGGGTGTACATTTTCATCTGTTTTCTCTTGTGGGTGGGAATGCACATCCCCGTGTGCTCTCTGGAATCATAGGGTTACTGCTTTGTACTGAGATGGCATCCCCCTCAGATTCCATATGCAGATTGACTCTGTGGACAACTGCAAGTAGAAGAGGTTGTTAATTTTTTTGTTTCATTGCCTGTTATACACAGAACCTAGGAGACACTTTCTAAATCCCTAGGTTGTTCAAGAATGCAGTATCTCCTTCGCGGAGAAGGTTCTGAGGCTGTTTAGTGACTCTGACACTGCAGTGATTCATAAAATGGCCCTTTTTGTGCTGGCGGCAAGAAAGATTAGGAAGAAGGAATTGGACAAAATAGCAGTCCAATAGCAGTAAATTGTAAGGGAGATTAGGAGGTCTAAATTGAAATGTGCTGTAAGTAGTTGTGGAGGCTCGTCTTTCTTGCAATACTTGGTTCTGCTGGTTTAAGCAGAGGTTTTGTGAGATTACACACACACACACACACACACACACACACACAGAGTATATACAGTGGTACCTTGGTTTTCGAGCGTCTCGGAAGCTGAACATTTCAGTTTTCGAACGCCGAAAACCCGGAAGTAATTGCTTACGTTTTTGAACACGCCTTGGAAGTCGAACGGCTTCCACGGTGTTTTTCAATTTTTCCAATTGAACTTGCAGGCAGCCCTTTGTGCCTTGGTTTTCAAACATTTCTGAAGTTGAACAATCTTCTGCAATGGATTACATTCGAGAACCGAGGTACCAATGTACAGTGGTACCTCTGGTTACAAACTTAATTCATTCTGGAGGTCCGTTCTTAACCTGAAACCATTCTTAACCTGAGGTACCACTTTAGCTAATGGGGCCTCCTGCTACCGCCGTGGCACCACCGCACACATTTCTGTTCTCATCCTGAAGCAAAGTTCTTAACCCAAGGTACTACTTCTGGGTTAGCGGAGTCTGTAATCCAAAGTGTTTGTAACCTGAGGTGTTTGTAACCTGAGGTACCACTGTATATGGTTGTGTTTGTATGGTTTTGTCATAGCTTTGGCTAGCACAATAAACTTATTGAACCTGAGATGGCATCCAAATTTCATAGCCTCATTTGAGAGCAGCAGACTCGAGAGACTTGCTGTGATTTTCCACTTGGAGGATCATAGGGAGGTAAATGTGCTCTACCAATTCATGTGATCTATTCCACATCATAGAAGTCATAGATATTCAGGAACTTCTGTGAATGGCTTCAAGCTGCAAAAATCACATATGACACATGTATGTGGTTTGTACCTAAGGGTCATAGCTGGGTTAACCCCCCCCCCACAAATGTTTTAAAAATGGATACAATATTTCATAAAGTTTCAGGCTAAAATGTTACCAAAGTTTAAGAAATAGCTTAAGAGTGCAATTTACTCAAGTCTCCCTCCACTTTCTTCTTCTTCTTTTGGATGCTTGTCAGGCTGAATATTTAGGTTTCACACTCATCTGCACATCTTTGAAGTTAAAAAAATATATTACAAGGGAGCAGGGTTATGCTATGCATCCAGAATTCATATATGGTAATAGTTCCAGTCATAGATAATAAAGTGGACCATAAAACACATGCAGTTGACAGCCATCTTCAGAAAATGGCATGGGCTCTTTGAATGAATATAACTCACCCTGCTGCTGTCTGCAGAATACAAAGTAAAATTTCAAGAGATTTGCCCCCCTTCTGTGCTTACAATATGAAACCATGGCAGGAGTTACTTTTAGATAACAAAGGTATACCAGAGCTGCAGAGTGGAAGATTCGGCAACTGTGGAGGTGCTAAGTTACACCTGCATTCCTACCTGCCCCTAGAACATGCTTCTTTGCATAAAAGGGCTCTGCAAGGCTCCCTCCCCACTGGTCACCGTGTGGGGTAGTGGTGGGAGCTCTTAGGTTTTCCTCTTGTATTACAGGTTTGCTATATAGTCAAACTTTGGTTCTCGAACAGCTTCGTTTTCAAATGTTTCGGCTCCCAAATGCCCAAAACCTGGAAGTTAATGCTCCAGTTTTCAAATGTTTTCTGGAACTGAAACATCCGACATGGCTTCCATTTTGAGTTTCCCTATTGAATTGAGGCTTCCGCTTTCAGTTTTCTGTTTTCGGAAATGGTCAAATGGTCTTCCAGAATGGATTACGTTCCAAAACTGAGGTTCCACTGTATGTTCAAAGCCATCATGTCAGGGAGAGATCTAGTTTAATAGAGGAACTTTTTTTCTTATCACCTAGATTTTGACTAGCAGTTCTAGTAATCCCAGACCTATGGCAACCTTACAAGTGGAGAAGAAATAGACAGAATCATTGGCTAGGAAACCACTGAGTGCAGTGGCTGACATGCCCAGGGAAGGATAAAGGAAGTGCTCACACCTATATATTATTAGGAAACTCACCTGCCTTTACTTATTAATGTGCTCTTGCTTTGCAGATCTGCACATGTTACATCTGATTAAATATAACTGTTCCACCAATATGTTGGCTCTTGGGTCTATTGCACGTTTATGGGACCAGTCCTATTGACAATACTAGTGATTAGAGAGAATGAGGTTATTATTTTTTTTGCAAACATTATTTTTCTGAATTTCTTATACTCTGAATAAGAGCTCAAAATGTATTGCGATTTGGTTTTTGCCCCTTTTGTGGCACTGATCTCTGGCTGCCATGTGGCTATGCTGCTTCCTTCTAAGTTACTCCGACAAGTTTTACAGATCCCATAATTCTGCTAAGCTGCTTCATTGCTTCCGATGAACAGAGCTTAAGAAGTAGATGTGTTTCATTTTCAAAATGTCACAGAAACAAACTCTACAAGGGGCAGAAAGTCAGCAGAGAAGGGGGAGGGAGAAAGTCTCATGATTTGCAAGTGCTCTTTGTTGGCTTGGTAATTTTTCTTTAGAGGCACGTATGGATAGACACCTGAGTTCAAAGCGAAGAGCAACTACTTTGCACCAAAACAATATTAAAGCTATTTTCAGCATAACTTCTACTGACAAATGAGAAATTATCATATCCTAATGCCACTGAATAACCTTTATCTTAAAGCAGGCCTAGCATTCATTTAAAATAAACCTTATACTTCTTCCCATTTAATTTCAGGTCACTGTGACCATCCTTTCTGCTCTATTTCCTCTTTACCATTATTTTTCTGTAATAGCTTTAACAATTATTTTTCCTAATTCCCAGTTACTCTGGATCTGCTGTATCCCTTAGCAACCATATTTTAACACATTATTGGCCTTTAAAAAAAGTTCTTTGTAAGCGCTTTTATTCCTTCTGTAGGGTCTCGTCCCTATTTCCTACTGATGTTATACGTATTACGATGGTAATAGTAAACTTGTTTAAGGGTGCTTTGTATTCAGAAGTTTAGTTTTCTATTTGTACACAGGTAAAAATATATATTTGCTAGTTTCAACTGAAACATCAGGAGGTTCAGGATCCAACCCAACATTTCATTGTGGCTGGGAAACCATTTTCCCCCTTTCACTGCAAAAGGGAAACCTGCGCCCCCCCCCCATAAAAGAATTGCACCACATTTCTCATACTTGCAAGGAGCTGATATTTAACAATGAAAATCTATTACAACAAGGAAAATACTCAGATCTGCTTCTGAGTGATACAATGGTTTTGTGCGACTGTAACCTGAGTTTCAGGAAGGAATTCAGCTTTGCACTTTTCTGATCTTTCTGTCAGCGCAAGCATTTCTACTTCCCAGATGGAACAATCCCCCATCTTCTTCCTTGTTGTGCTGTTCTGGGGGCTGTCCTGAACCCTTCAGAGTATATTTGTGAGAGGTCCAGTATAGGTCCAGCTGGAGAGGGGGTATAGCTCCACTGTGCTAGCAGGGGCCCTTGTGCACCAGGTTTGCTGAATCCAGCCCTCAATCTCCAGTATGTCTATGCTGACACAAGAAAAAGAAGATACATACATGGACACACTCTATTCTTGTAATTTGTTTTAAACTATTTTCAAAGTTGTATTTCAAATTCTTGTGACCTGTCCTAGAACCTAGAGACTGCCATCTACTCACAGAATTGAAAACTGGCAGTGATCTACCCACTTTTGGGGCGGTTCAGGTCAAAGTTGCTGAGCTTTTATTTAGGAAGGAGGAAAACCCCATTTTGGGGGAGTTCAAGTCTAAGCTGTTGGCCATTTTTAGGGGGAAAGGGGAACAGCCACTCACCAACAGATCGCTGGGGAAGCAAACAGCCTCACTGAGTAAACTCCCTCTTCTGTTCTGCAGATCGTGCAACAATGGAGGGCAGATTCTATTTTACCAGCACTAAGGAAAGGGACCCAGCGATCGACCACAATCTACCAAAACCTCCCAGGGATCTACCAGTAGATCGCGATTGACCTGTTGGACATCCCTGGTTGAAAATATTATTATTTTTCAATTCTTCCTCTGTGAAGAATTGATTCAGCTTCTCTGCAATCTCGTTGTCTTCCTCTCACACATTTCTGAGTCCCTTGACATCCAAAGATCCAACTTCCTCCCTACATGGACTCCAGCTACTAATGTATTTAAATAACTACATGTTGTTGGTTTTAAAGTTTTTAGCAAAGTGCTCCTCAAACTCTTTTTTTAAAAAAGCATCCCTTACTGTCTGCTTGCACATTCTCTGTTAAAGTTTGTGATCCTTTTTGTTCTTTTCATTTGGACAATACTTTATTCTGTTAAATGAAGTCTTCTTGGGTGTAATAGCTTGTTTGCTCATTATCGTCTCAGCCCTGGTGATAGTTTTCCTGATATGCAGTATACACCCCATGGAGCTTCCAATACCGCCCCGTAAGCCCTGTTCTGGGCCCAATAAGCACGAGACACCTTTGCCCGGCAGCACTGTGGCCCATAGATTGCAGCAAAATACTGGGCAAGGTTTTGCCCCAAATCCTCTCCGATGGGCTCATGGGAAAAAGCTGTCCCATGAGCCCTTGCTTCAGAGGAGAGGGGAAAGTCTATATAACGCTGCTTCCCCTGGATCTCACAGCCATTTTTCTTTGAGAACTACCCGTCCGCTCATCCTTGGGTTAGAGCCTTGTAGAATGATGAGCTAATCCTGGGATTCCCTGCCTTCTGTTGCCAATAAGGAATTGGCCTAATTTTATCCCATCAGCATTATACTATTTTGTTATTTTGCTGCTCTCATGGGTCACATAATGTGCCTACCTGGGCAATCAACTCCCAAATATTTTCCATTTCACCATTTTGACTTTGCTTTTTGACTTCCTTTTTACAATTTCCCTCTCTTGGGGGAAGTTTCCTCTTTTGAAAGATGCCTGGGGAAAAAGAAACATTTGGGCACAGAAGTTTCTATTTAAATTTCCAACAGTACTCTTGGATGACATAACATTGGACGTATTTGGGGAAATTAAAATGATGGTTCCTTGATGTATTTGATTGACGCTACAGCCCAGTAAACTGAAGGCATTTTGTATTGCCATAGTAGGGAGGGTCTCCAGAGAGCACATTAAACCCAGCCCCACCCCGCCCCTCAAATCAGGAGTCAGTTCTGACTCCATAGCCACGCTGCAGGCATGCCACTTAATTTGCAACAGAACGTGAGAAATGAAATATAATAGCAGAATTTGAACATTGGCTTAAACTTTAGTTCTTTCAAAACTTATGAACAAACAAACAATGTAGCAAATGCAGGCAGATGATCATGAAAAGTAACATTCATCCTGAATAGACAGAATAGTAAATGAAATCGGGAGTCTTACATTGTGGAGGTGGAATGAGGAAACTGTCAGAATATATTAGAATTTCATGTAGCTGTCATGCATTTCCAGCAGAATGAGAGCCCTGCTGCCTAGAGGCCTGGGTGCAGCCCTGCTGCAAGTTGAAAATATGAATCCCTGTGTTCAGATTTCAGCTCTGATCCTGACCCTAGGATCCTTCTGAAGCAAGAAACCAATGCCGCAGCCCTAATAATGCTGAAGTTGATAGCAAACTCCAGAAGCCCAATATACTATCCAGTTCTGTTCTTTCTGGGGATTCTCAAGTGTATGCAGTACTGGCACCTTTTCTTATAGGAGAAAAGCACTGATACCAACCAATATACTACTGGAATCATCTTCTCTGCAACTCCACTGAAACGAGTGTTGTGTCTCTGTGACATCTGAACTGGAAATGGCCAGGAAGGTCCTAGACTGGTGTCTGGATGCAGTGGTGAAGTGGATGAGGGCTAATAAGCTGACAAGATGGAGGCTCTATAGGTGAGTGATTCCTAGGCCTGGGAAGTCAGCAAGCTGCCTGGAAATTAGGTGAGTTGCATGCCCTGGATGAGGTCCTGCTGTCCATGAAGGAGCAGGTGCATCATTCAGGGCTGCTCCTGGGCCTAGCTCTGTCACTGAAGGCACAGGTTTCCTCAGTGACCAGGAGTGCCTTTTATCATTTTGGTTGATAAAATATCTATGGCCTCTCCTGAATCAGGATAGCTTGTCCTATCCTGAAACGTGCTAAGAGGAAGGCACGCTTGGCAAATCTATACCGTGATCAACTCCCACCCGGAAACCAATGTCCCCACTGTGGAAGGACATGTGGTTCCAGAATTGGCCTCCACAGTCACTTACAGACTCATTGTTAAAACCATGTTTATGGAAGACAATCTTACTCGGCTATGAGTGATCGCCAAAGAAGAAGCAGAAGCTTGTCCTGCACTGTAAGTACAACACGACAATGACCTATCTCCCTGACAGCACACAAATTGATATGGCTAATCTGACCTAACAACCCTTCCCTGTGACGCATGCAAACAAACCGCGCTGCAATCAACTGAACACAACCAAGCAAGCTCTGGACCCTCTGATCTCTCACACCACCAACAAAAAGAAATACATACATACATACAGGGCCTACTCATGTGACACTGACACAAAAACCCTGCACAAACACTATGCAGTAGATTGAAGGATCATTACCCTCATCTCTCTCCCTCCTCTCTTTGCCCTCTTCTCCCCCCACAACTGCAGAATGTTTATGACAACAGTGTCTCATACCAAATGTAAATGAACTGTGAAAAAGACACTAGGAATTCAACGTTAAGACACTATATGTACTTTTTTTTGTTACACAAGAAAATCTTAAATAAAAATAATTAAAAAGAAGCAGAGGAAGAAGAAGCAGGACTTTTAATGTGGGCGCCCTTGCTCTGTGGAATAATATTCCTGTCAAGATAGAATAGGCACTCACTATTTGCACTTTCCCGAAACTGTTGAAGACTTTTTTGTTCTGACAGGCTTTTCCAGCTGGATAAATGAGTCTTTACCACAAGTGTCGACTTGGTATGTTTTTAGTTTTGTTTTAAATGTATTTGCTATTTTTATGTTTAAGGGCTTTTAATTATCTTCAGTGTTGTGAACATTGCCCTGAGACAGTTATTTAGAAGACGATTAATAAATCAATGATAATAATGTTCCTCACTAAAATGTACATTTCAGTTTATGCTGAGGGTACTCAAATAATGGAAAACATCATTCTCTGCTCCAGGTAGGTCACATACATAAATAATATTTATTGTAATTTGCTTATTTTGCATTCAGTTGCAAAAGGTTTTTGGGGTTTTTTAACCTGGGCCTTTGCTGAATTTCAAAATGGGAGTGTATAGATGGGAAGACAATCATGAACAAGTGACAAGTAGCAGGGGCTTATGAGTCAGGACACATGACTGGCAGGTGTGAAGTAGCAATGAGAGGCCCAGCAGCCAGGACCCCTAAACCAAAAAGCATTTTGCAGATGTGCATCGAATCTCTGCTTAAAAACCTCCCATGAAGGAGAGTAAACAACATCCAGTCAGAGTCTGTCTCATTTTCAAACAGTGAAGAAGGGAGGCAGCATATCCATCTGATATTGATTCTTAATTGTATTACAAATTGTATTGCAAATCACAATGAATTAATTTATTAATTAATTCCAATAAATTGAAGTATAAAAGCAAACAACAACAACAAAACAAGTAATGAAAATGCAATTTAAAAATCACATAGCATCTGGTCCAGTTCATTACAGTCACTCCAACAAGCGGGGGGGGGGGGGGGAGGACATTCAGTGGTCCATCCAGACCCTCAGAAATTTTCCATGAATCTGTGGGTTTAGGAACCACTGATCTGGGGCTCTGCTAGATGACAGTCATGTCATTTCTATGCCTTGCGTTCAATGCCTCTTTGATGCACTACTTCCTTGGCACACGTATTCCTGCCTTTAGATGACTACCGATAATACACAGGGCCTTTTGAAAGTAGAAAAAGTCCTTGTTAAAGAGAGAATTTTGTTCCAAGGTCAGTTATTAGCAGTAAGTGGAAATCGTCTCCTCTCCAATTTTGTCATCTTCCGTGTGCTGATTGGATGACATGGGGGCACAGCATTCAGCTTCATAGGATCTGCATCCACAAGCCCACTTGAGGGCAAACTTGTTCCTTGTTCTACATGCATCACACCCTGAGCAAAGCAATTCCTTATACATTAGATATACTTCCTATGAAAAATGATACAGCACCTTTTGAAAAGAAATTAATCTCTTGCTGAAAAAGACAAGGGGGGAAAAAAGGAACAGTCACCTTAGATCCAGATATACTGCGTTCGCCTATTAAATCAGATACGTTATTCATGGGGGTCAAATATTTCATATGCTAATTACAGCTCCACACTTTTATCAACGTCCTCAGTCAAATACATCAACTGTTAGCTCTCATCAATATTGAATAAAACAAATTACATGCTAAATGGATAGTGTGTAAAAGTATAAGAGGCTGCCTGAAAAATGCTCAGAAAGTTTTGCATTGCACAGAAGTAGGTGGTGCTCTTCCACTTTTACCGCACATATCACAAGTGGTGTTGGTACCAAACTTTCCAAATAGCTACAGGGAAACTTTGGCAATGGCACACAGAATGGGCAGCACCAGGACTGGTTGTTGTTGGCTGTTGTTTAGTCGTTCAGTCGTGTCCGACTCTTCGTGACCCCATGGACCAGAGCACGCCAGGCATTCCTGTCTTCCACTGCCTCCCACAGTTTGGTCAGACTCATGTTTTTAGCTTCGAGAACACTGTCCAACCATCTCGTCCTCTTTCATCCCCTTCTCCTTGTGCCCTCAATCTTTCCCAGCATCAGGGTCTTTTCCAGGGAGTCTTCTCTTCTCATAAGGTGGCCAAAGTACTGGAGCCTCAGCTTCAGGATCTGTCCTTCTAGTGAGCACTTCCTTAAGAATGGATAGGTTTGATCTTCTTGCAGTCCATGGGACTCTCAAGCGTCTCCTCCAGCACCATAATTCAAAACCATTAATCAAAATAAGCACATGCTTGGGGCAACAAGGGAAGGAGGGCACTACAGAAATTTTCCATTGCTGGATTTCTTACATTAGTGGTCACAAATTTCTCAGCTGTGTTTTTATTTTCTCAGTTGATATTAAAGATCCCAACAGAACTACTAAACAACAAGGCAGTCTGGTTGCCTTATCTCTACTAAGTATAGAAGAAGATGCATCATGTTTTAAGGATCTGGTCAAAGACTTTGCAATTAGAAAAAGTAGGTGGGAAATTCAAATATAAATAAAGTGGAAGTATACAGAAATCAACATTATTTCCCAACTTACTGTAGGTTTCGTTTCATTTCTAAAAATGAAATTATATTTTACGGTTTATTATTGTTTGTATTTTTAATTAGTGCCAGGGACTGGGCAGGGGAGGAGAAGTGGTGGAGACTGCCTCCCCATCCTAACCCTTCCAGGGAGGAGGAAGAGGAAGGCAGTATAGATTTACAACAGTGGTTTGTGAGAGGTCACAGCTCAGGGGCAGAAGAGGGGAAAAGCTGGGAATAATGGGAGAGAGGAGGAGCAGGCAGCTGGCTGACACATTGTCACTAGAAAGCATTCCAGACCCAACATCTCCCAGAACCTGGCAAGCCTTAAAAGTAGGAGAGCAAAGAGCTCAAAGACAGAGGGCAATAAGCAGCACCCATAGAGGCGATGACAATGACAAATGAGGAAGTGGGAGAGACGAGGGGTGGAGATTCACTTGGGACAACGCTATTATCGAAGATGCTGGGTTCTATAGCTTCTCTCTGTAAAGTTTGAAATAAAAAAGGAGTGTAAGAAACTTTTCCTTGTCTTTAAAATTTCCTGGGCAACCAGCTGGGGGCCACTGACAGCAACCTGACAATTAGATATCTGTGGAGACACCCAAATCTTTTAAGTGCTTAGGGCACACACAGAAACATGCTTGTGTTGTTGTTTGTAGTTGTTGTTTTCCAAACTAATAGAACTAAGCCATGTTGACCACCTTGAGCTCCTTGAAGAAAAAGATGGGATAGAAATGAAGCAATAAATGAATGAATGAAGGTTCTCATTATCATTTCCTCCCTCCTCTGCAATTTGCTCAGCGCTTATCTCCCCCACAAAAGTGAAAGCAAGCATACAAAAAACAAATCCAAAAAAGAAAATGGTGCAAGCAAGTGGGAGGAACTAGCAAGAACAAAGGGAATTTTGGAATCTCCCCATTCTCCTTTAGTGTTTTAACAGCAGTTTGACAAAACTGTCCACTAGAGACTACTTGAAGGTGATAGGCACTCCAGAGATAAAAAGGTTTATGAAGGATGTCATGGTTCCACCAGGCTCATGAAGAGCTATCTTTCTGCATCCATGTACTTCCAAGCATGCCTGCCTTTGGAGATTGTTGGGGTTTTCGAAACCGGTTCAGTTAATCTTTAGAACAATGCCCATTAAACTTAATTACAAAGAGAAACCTATTTCAGTTATACAAATAATATCCCCATGTAGCCTAATTTAAAATAATTGCCTACATCTCCTTTATTCCATTGGGTAAACACAGACTAAGAGAACTGCTGACTTATTTAAAATGCCTTTAATTATATTATTATGTTGTCCTTTGCTTTGAGTCTCTCCCCCCCCCCTTTGGTTTTCTGGGTTAAATTTTAAATGAGATGAAAAGTGTGATCTTGGAGAAGATTCATGTACAAGCACATTGTAACTAACTCCCTCCTCCCCCTCCCTGAAGGTTGAGTGCTTATTAATTTACAGAAAGACTAATGAGACTCCTCCTTCCTTGGTTATTTTCCCCCTCTTTCCTTTGGTAGTAGATGGAATAGTGGTTGTTGTTTTTTATTATATTCTAGCAGACGAAGGGGCTATCCTATCTATTATTTTGTTGCTGTTCACAAGTTGAGGTGAAAGGCTATCAAAGCATCTGACAAGAAAGGAAAGATGCATTTGACTCAAAAGAGTTATTACTGTGACATGGAGTCATACACCAAATAGATGGAGATAAAGTTATTGCATTATTTGTGACAGCATGAATTGAAACAAGTGGGTAGCCATGGCTAACCTTATTTCAATGCTGTTCTACTCTGTCACAAATAATCCAATCAAGTTCATCTGTTCAATGTCCAACAGGCTCGTCGCTGAAGTCCCTCTCGAAAACACACAGTTCACTTGATGGTGGATCACTACTTGGAGCTAAACATTTTATATAATAATGCCATTGGAAAGACATCATAGCTCTGCCTGCAATTGGCATTTTGGGAGACGGTATTGATGGGAATGGGGATTGGAGGAGATGATATTAAGTAACAGTTGTTCCACCAAGGCCCAATAAAGTTAAGTGAAAAGAAGAAGACATTTTTGGGTATCTGCCAGCCTGGGATCACTCCTTATCAGATCTACTGTAGCATTTTCATAAAACTTAGCTCTCATAGCTCTTGTTGGTACTGCTGGAGCTATTTAATAAACAGATGGTTGGAACCTGGAAAATTCAGATGCATAGCTTTTCAACTGGCTTGGTAGGCAATGCAAGTTCCAAGTTCTTAGCAATGTTCCTATAGCCAAGAATAATGCTGAACTGAAATGGGCAGAATATTTTGTGGAAGCGTGTGAAACCCTTTTGCATAGCCATCTGTTTATTTCTATGCCGCTTCACCACAAGAATGTGCACAGAGTAGCTCACAACCTATCAAATGAGCAATAACAATTTAAAAAGTGCAGGCAGTTAGAAATAGACATCATAATATCAATAAGGAAATGCAAAAAAATAAATAAATCAGTCCATGAAATATTGTATAAAACAATACAAATAAGTAGCACAGCCACTCCCACCCTGGTGTTTGGTGGACTTCTTTCTGAGGATCACCTACAGGAGTCTTGTGCCCATCCTTATTGCAGGCTGCCAAAATTGACTAATGACTTTTTCCATGCTCTTCACAAGCTAGGCTGGGCCAAAAACAAAGTCTCAAATGGTTGTGCCTTGCCCATGTGGCAACCTTTCAAGAGGGGACACCCCGGGAGACTTCCCAAGAGGTAAGATTGCTCTCTGGTGTCCCCATTGCTCTCTGGTGTCCCCCCCCCCTCCATGTTGACTCATTGGAGTTGACTTGCCAGATGTGGTTTGCTGTCCTGGTGCAGTCTGCTTTTAAGTTATTACATTGTAGGGATACTTCCATCAAGCCAACCAATGTGTCCCCATTGGTGATTGCCATGCTTCTGTCTTCCAGTCTAACCATGCATTGTGGAAGAACATGGATGAAAATATACAATTTGATTCATCTCTGAATACTCACTGCTTTGGTAGTCATATAACTGGAAAAAACTATACATCCAGATATGAACCTGCATGTAGGTGTTACCCATCTACATTGCTTTGCTTTCCATGAAGTATGCATTCACACCTAAATTTGCCCCACCTCACTATGAGACTTTCTGATCCAGTCTGCCAAAAGGTCAACTTCATCCAGGTCTGCCCCCAGCTGCCATCACCAGCCATTCCATCAGGCTATAGGAGAGGGAGAGAGTTGAGACTTTAGAGACCATCAGATTTTGGCTTCTCTTCTTTAAACCTTTCAATTCCAACTGGTCATTACAAGTACTCTGCAATTTATAAAACATTGCCTGAGTCTGTTCCTCTTTCCTCCCTCGGTCCCAATCCCTTTTCCTTTGGTGTCTTCCTTTGATTGTAAAAGGGACTGTCTTGTCAATGACACTTGTAAGTCACGCTGTGTGTGAGATAAAAAAGCTTTAACTAAATAAATAGACAACATGCAACTAGAACTGTGTGTGGATCATCAGCAATTATAATCTGGATATACTGTGATCCCTCAGCCCAGGAGGTGAGGACACCTGCTCTTGCCAGGAACTGTTGACTCTTTTCTTTCAGCTAACTTCAACATCTGCTTCACCCTTTTAATGAGTCCAGGGATTAGTTAATGTTTATGTGTTTGTTCACCAGATTTGTATGCCATGTTTGTAAAGAGCTCAGTGCAGGCTATCCCATTTTATCGTCAAAGCGATTTTGTGATTTAGGTTATGCTTACAGCGACTGGCCCAAAGTCACCCAGTGAGCTTCATGACTTGCAAAGGCATCAAACCCAGCATGCTCCAAGTATAACATTTTATCTACTACACTGCACCCTTGTACCTAAAGAAGCTCAATATTGCAATACAGAGCTTACTGCCAAACTTCTAAGTAGGGCATATTTAAACTTAGTCACACCTTCTGAATACATATTCCTTTTCTTTTGTAAGTTAAGGATACCAAATAAGGAGTACTCGTCGTATTCTTATTTGTTTTTCAGTTACCAGAATCAGGGGGACTTGCATCTTTGGTGTGGAACACGTCATGCTCCTTCTGAGGTAGTTTGTCCACTCAGCAATCACCTGTGGCTCCCAGAAGCTGTCAACATCGGGTGACAGTGGCCACACCCCAGGAAGCAGCTTCAACTGGTCAGCTAAATCCAGTGAGGGTAGCCAATGGGTCTCAGCCCTCAATGAGTTAGGGTTAGGTGAATTGAGCAGATGAGACCAATAGTGGGTCCAACGGTCAATGGGGTACTATCCGCAGGCATT